>NC_031770.1:31471301-31784812 GCF_001522545.3 Parus major
TGGGCCTGTTCAGTCTGGAGAAGACTGAGAAGGATCTCATTAATGCATTTAAACCTCTCAAAGGAGGGTGCCAAGAGCATGGTGCCAAACTCTTTTCAGTGGTGCCCATTGAGAGGGTAAGGAGCACTGGCCATAGAATAAAACATAAGGAAGAACTTCTTTCCACTGAAGTTGGCAGAGCACTGGAACAGGCCACCCGAGGAAGTCATAGATTCTCCATCTGGAGACATTCAAAACCCACCTGGATGAGTTCCCTTGTTACCTGCTCTAGGTGACCCTGCCTTGACAGGAGGGTTGGACTGGGTGATCTCCAGCATCTCTTCCAACCCTAACTATTCTGTGATTCTGGGATAGTTAGTCAAAAATATATATAAGGTCTTTCATAAGTAACTTAACTTCCAAGTGTGTCCCTTTACCTCATGTTTCCTGATGGCCAGTTCCAGGCAAGTTACATCCATGGCTTTGTGCAGCCCCCAAGTTGCTTTTTCAAAATAGCATGATCTGCACATCCAGAACATAGGGCTGGCATGCAAATCCACATATGATGAGCCAAGGGCCAGTGGAATTTAAAAATGTGGAGCAGCCACCATGAACATTTCAAGAGCATCTTGAGAGCAATTAATGATGACACCACTCTCCACCTACTTCCTAGAAAAAAGAAAGCCTCATTCTGTTTTTTTTTAAATAGAACCTCTGCTTCTGTGAACTTAATTAAGGACAGGAATGTATCCTCATACTAGCAGATACCTTGTGTAGATGAACAAGACAAGTCAGATGTTTCCTTTAATGTGCAGAACCTGCTCTGTTTATGCAATAGGGAGCAGCATCAAACCCTCAGAAGCAGTGGTAATGACACTTGCATACCTGCTTTCACTGCAGTCCCACTCCTTCATCTTGGACAATCCAGGACTGGGTTCCCTGATGAAGCTTCCTCTTAAAATTATGCCTCTCCAGAGACCTGAGATTGTCAAGGACCTCTGTCTGCAACACTAAGTACAGTAAATGCTATTGTATTATCCAACAGTAGCAAATTAAATAATCCCGCTCCTGTCACTTTCTAACAGGATAATGTTAAAGGCATTCCTCTGGGATGGAGAGTAATAATTTGCTAATTCCCCTCAGTATTTCATGCTTCTCAGTATTGCAGCTAATTTTCTCTGAGTACCTTATTAACATTCACAATGACTTTGCAGTCCCACCCTAATAGCTCTCCGCAGAGGCAGTGACTGTGAAGGTGAGAGCTGACAGTGACACAGTTTCCTCCTCTTTCTCTACAGCATATATTACCCTGGTTTCCATCCACTGAGAGCTGTCCAGCTGATGCGAGTGGGCAAACTGCAGTACAGTCAAGGCATGTTTCCTCAGGCACTGGAAACCTTGAAACAGGTCAGTATGGTGAAATAGTTTTTCTCCATCCTCCTCCCTTGCTTCCCACAAAACTGCTGTGTGACTCCCCCCTCATGCCTTTGGATACTCCACACCACTTCAATCAGTGGTGTTTCCCCCAGGCTGCAGCTGGGTGTGGTGATGGGTCACTCTTGCCCAGCACAGCATTTCAGGCACTGACGTTCTCCAGCATCAGTCACAGCTAATTATAGTTTGGTAGCTCAGAGGTGCCTGGATGAAAAATTACTATTAGATCTGAAGAGATAAAATTATCTCAGTGCTTCATATGTTCCTTATTCCCATAACAAAATAATTCTGAGAACACTGAAAACATAGGGCCAGGAGGAGAGCTGCAGTTTCTACCCTCCTTATTCCCTATCAGGCTGTTTGATTTCAGGCTGGAAAACTTGGTCTTTTATTTTATTGTGAGCCACAATGAAATCAACAGGCATGTTTCTTGATCCCTCATATTTCTTATCGTTCATCATCTTTGATCTGGTCTTGCAGCTATGCTTTGTTAGTTACATTTCAGCTTTAAGTCATCCCTCTTGTACCTGAGCTGACTTTTATATTAATTTCCTTGTACCTCAGGCTCTTATTTGTCCTACTGTTATATTGCTGTTAGTATAATCTTAAATATATTAAATAATCCCTTTCCATGTGCAACATGTCCTCAGGATGTAGAATCTTGCATCCCATCTCAAGCCCTCAATCACTGCTAGGGTGCTTTGCTCCCCCTGGAAGATGTGCTGCCTCTGGTTTCCCTCAAAAAGGTTTTATTCTCTTATGTTACTGATTGTCCAGTGATCAGCTTGCCCTGAGGACACTACATGCTCCATGTGGTTCCCTGTCCCTGTCTCCACTCACCTCCAGTTCCTGACACAGCTCCTTGTTGCCTTTGACGTGTGCTGCCCAAAGCCACCTGGCCCAGCTACTTGCCTGTATCTGCTGGGCAGGAGCAGGCCCAGTTTCTGGCACCAGTGTTGGAAAGAAGTGAAGAATTTGGCTCTACATTCCCTTTGATTAATGTCCATGCTATATGAAGTGATTTGTGGCAAAGAGTTAGGCCAGCTGCTTGGGATAGAAGGGGATGGGTGTCTCCACTGCAGGCGGGGGAGAGGTGCTTTTCCACTCCTGACCAGGTCTCCTATAAAGATAGTATCAGAATTGCTCTCTAGGTATTAGTATTTTGTACTTAACCTTTTCTTCAACCCTGATATCTCTTTGGTTTTAATATCTTATTAATCTTTTACATGATTTATGATGCAGGCTGAATTACTGATAACTTTCATATGTTGAAGTAATAAATTAGTATTTAATATGATGCCACTCTTACTAAGTCTTGGTAAAACTTATATCTTCACTTGATATATTTTACTTAAATTATAGCCAATTTCAATCATTATAAAGCAGACAGAAGAGTAATAAATTCTATTTTTATGCATTATTCAGAAGTATGTCATATATCTGTCATGTGCCAGGTAATCCCTCTGCTCTTTCCCCCAAAATATCTATAATTTCCAAACATTCAGACTTTCTCTTTTAGCAGTGGAATGAGACTCCAGTCAGAGGAGCTTCTGTTTTCATTGACACTGCTACGATTTTATCAACAGGCATTGTTCTAATTGCATTTCTAATGTGGTACTGCTTTAGATTAAACTGGAGTGAATTCCCCTAGAGACAAATGAACACTGCTAGTCAGTGAAGGTGGACATTGCAATGGGGATTTATACGTTCTTGCTGAAGAAGCTGCCCATTACAAGCCAGATTGCAATGATCTATGATCCTTTGGAAACTGAGCAATGCCTAACACAGAAACCTTTTCCAGGCTTGACCTCCTCGTTCTCTGCAAAGGGACATTAAGGTGCTGCTTGCCCTTCTGCATCATACTTCAGTGAGTCTCTAAGAAAGGCTCCTAGCCTTGCTCCACAAGGGCACAGTAAGTGCTTTACAACTGAGGTGTAGAATCCTGTCATGGCTTTCTTTGCCTATTCCCTATCCAGCCTCCCCTCTTTCACCCAAGTGGGGTGAAACTCCTTGGGACAAGGAGAGACTGAACTCCCACTCCCTGGGAGAGGAGGAAAAGCTTCTTGTCATCCTGTTTCTCCATGTAACTTCTTCAGATGAGCTCTGCAACTGATTCACTTCCTTGCTGTCTACACCGGAACAAATTAGAGGAAGGTGTAATTCCCAGTTTGTTGTGACTAAAGGATGTGATTCCTAATATTACTCAGATAATGTCCTAGAGTTATATGAGAACAGAATTTGCCCCTTTGTGATTAGATGTGTCAACAGAGCATGCCACATGCTCAGAGCAGAAACTCGATTACCTTCTCTGCTTCATTACTCTTCTTAATACACTCTGACACTGAATAGCAGCACCCTGTTGGAACCCTCGTCAGACTAATTTCACTGTGGCATTAAGAAGAAGGATATGGAAGGTGCAGAGGAATTGGGATCTGAGTGGAATTCACCTCACATATAAATCCTGTTTAATCAGGCACAGCCTCAGAGCTGCTGGGGATTGACAGCCTCTCTGCAGCAGATACATTGTCTGTTAAGACCAGCAGATCTTCACACTTGGCTCTGCAGCCCAGCCCTCACTGCTGCTCTCTGTGCCACAGAAAAATGAATCATGATCATAACCACCTTGCTCTTGGGGCCCTATGGGTTTAGCTCTCTGCCCTGCACCCCCAAAAGAAGGCTTAAATAACGTGGAGGGCTTTATGTTGCCCATTAGAAAGAAATCACCCCCTAAACTTATATTGGGCCATGCAGAATCTTATTTGCTAGATTTTGAAATAGAAGTTTTACAGAGAGGCAATACTCTTCTGGAATAAAAACTGAAGGCACCCCCTGGTTTATTTTAAAATTTATATACAAATATATGAAAGACATAATAGAGAACAGATTGAATTATAGATCTGGAAAGCATTTGTCAGCAAAAGACAGGAATTGGAGCCCACTCTAAAAAACAATTTGAAGAGCCTGACATGGCATGGTCATGAGAGTACTTTTGTCCCACATGAGCTGATGTACAGCTGTCTTGTCTCATGACCACCTACAACAGGTAATGTACAACTTCCCTTCTTTAGAAATCCCCGTTGTGGAGGCAAAAAGCATAGGAATTTGGGTAAAATCCTTCCCAGGTCTCACAGGAACACTGAAGAAATCACTTCTGTAGGTGCTTGCTTCAAACACTGTATTGTTTCCCAGCTGTTGTTGATAGTATTTCTGTGCCTGCTTTAACAACTTGTCCCCTTCAATCAAGAGACAGAAAACCACAGATACTTCCTCTGAAATACTAGCCCAGACTTTGTGCCACTCTGGCACATGGCTGTTTGCTCCCTGCTTTCCATGTGACAGAGCTGTGCCATCCTGCATCTGCCAGGGTTCCCCTCAGCCATGGCCATGGGTCCCATCCCCACACAAAATCAGGCACGAACGCCTGCACTGCTCCTCATTCATGGAGCAGCAGCCCTACCTCTGATCTAATGGGATTTATGCTCTTAAGGGAGACAGGGTGTGGCTGATGACACCGTGGCCTACCTTGTAGCTTTTCATAATCAGACTTGCTCTGTTGAGGGAGACCATGCAGAGCACGTGAATCTGCTCACCTCAGCTCTGCTGGGTGAGCTGTGGGATGGAGGAGAGCAGGGAGTGGGCAGAGAGCCCACGTGTTCCTACTTCTGTCCAGTAAAACAATTCCTTGCACTGGAGCTGAAATTATCCCCAGTTTTGCACTGACCTTTACCAAAACAGGTACATAAGCTAATAGCAGTTGAATTTAGGGATTACACAAGTCATGGCTGTTCTAACTTGGATGCAACTGGTTCTGACTTGTACAGCAGTGTGTGAGATGGTACATTGCATAAGAATTATTTATTTCCTCCAAGGAAACAAAAGGATAAAGACTGAATGATTTTGTCTGACATACTTAGGAAAGAAAAGAAGTGGAAAGAAAATGTTGGAGGTGGGAGAAAGGCAGAAATGGTAGCATTAACTCAAGATTAAGTTTGATATTAAGGATTAGTGGCTTTTAATGGAGGTATATCTATACAGACATCTCTGGCTGTGCATCTCAGGGTGTCAGGGTCCAAGTCTATCACTATGAGCCTGACCTCTATCCTGTAGTGGGGCTGAAGATCCAGGTCAGCTGCTTCAGGACTATCACTCAGATGTATCCTGATGTGCAGCTCTTAGCATACATCATTCACAATAAATCAGCTTTCTGGGACAGGGCATGCAAGTGTGCACCATTGTGTCAGGATCCAGGGCCAATTCAGTCAGCCACTTTGCTCTAGAGTGATCCTCTCCCCTCCTAGTTAGCATCAGTGCAGCTGCATGTTAAAAAAAATTGTATTTCTGATTTTGTTTCACGTTTCTTTGCCATTTCTAAAGTGATTAAAGTATTTCCATCATTCTTTTTAACTGAGTATATTTTTTCATTTAGTAGTAAGTCATTGTGGTAGCTTAAAACATATTTGACTCTTTTTAGAGCTCCTTGCTCACTATGGGTAGTTTTGACTGATATTTCAACTTGTTCTTTCAGTCTTTTGCTGCTTCCCTATTTTAAGAATTAGTGAATTTGAAGCAAAAATGAACTGTGCTGGAATTTCCATATGCTTGCCAGTCTCTATAATTTGGAAGTAGGCTTTAATTCATTCCACAAAAATATATATTTATTTTTATCTATCCAATTTAAATGAGGCCACTTCCTCAACAAAACATACTTTTTCTTCAATTCAAATCAAATTTAGCTGAATTTTGTCAGCTAACTGGACAAGGAACCTTTTGAAACACAGGCTGTATTTAGTTTTTTGCAATTCTTCAGTTTAGGACGATGAAAAATCTGTGATTTTTCCTCCTGCCTGTACACTACTAGCTCCCTTGTTCTATCTTCAGAAATGCTGAATCAGCTTCCATCTAGGACTTCCCTCCTTTCAGGAGGAATTTAATAGAAGAAGCAGAAATGCCATATGAAAAATGATGATCTAAACACGAGCTGGGCAAAGAGCATTGCAGACATGTCAGTGGCAGGAAATCAGCAACACTGCAGGCAATATCAGCAAGAGTAAATTAGCCCAGCAGTAGAAGGTGACAAGCACATACAGAGAATAATCTCTGGGAAAAGCAGCAAAGACCTATTTCCCTCCATGCCTTTTCACAGTGAAACTATTAATGTACTCTTTTGTTTGATGCTATGTATAGTTGCTCCTGATAGAGTTAAGGTACTTTATTCCATGGGTTAAGCATTAAATCCATTTCTATTTTTACAGGACTTTCAGGCTCCTAACATCATGAACATCACAGTCATCTTTTAAATAGTGTATCAAAACCTTGGGTGTTGTAGTTGACCAATCTTGAGATGGCCTTCATGTCTCAAAAGTGGAGAAGTATCTCTCTGCTATTCCAAACATCCAGTTGTGCAACATATTTGTGGTTTTTAACACCTAAGAATAATGTGTCAGTGCCTCCTTCTTGGTCAGAGATAAATCATTGGGATGCCTCATTCCTATTTCAGCCATGTCACAAATTCAAGCCCCCAGGTGCCAGCCACTTGAGGACCAGAATTTATATCCCACCCTGCTCCAGGGCCCAGCCCCTCTGCATGGTCTGCACAATGAGTAACATGTCCCTTTCTGTTCTTTCTTAAAGGCCTATAGCATTATGAAGGTGACCCATGGGACTGATCACAGCCTGATGAAAGTCTTGATGGAAATAAAGGAAGAGTGTGATGCCATGATGAGACTACAGTGAGGATAATCTCTAGTCTGGGAAACAAAACATTCACGGACAGAGAAAATGCTTTTATTTCATTGTGAAGATTCTCAAAGGTCTTAGTGTCTTTTCTTTAGGTCCTATTTGCTTTACAAAAAAGTTTACTATTGGTTTTGCTGTGTGGACTGAATTGAGTTGGTGTTTGGCAGAATTCCTGTAATTTTCAGAAGATTTTTTGTCATGAATCATCAGTCTTATTGACAATAACTAATAAAAGCTAATTATTTGATTGTAAGTATTGGGAAATACATACAGAGTCTTTATCAGTTACAAAGTGATCTAATTCCACTGTTATCAGCAATCAATTTTTAATATCAATTTATACCAGCAATTGGGAATCTCTTGCCAGACACATTATAAATTAAAAGAATATGCTTTTTTCCCTTTGCCTTGCCCTTTGGTATGGTTTCCAGAAGCCTGGTCTAGTGCTCTTTGACATCAAATAAGTTTCCCAATGAGGAATGAGATTTTCTTCCCTCCCAATAGATAGGCAGGGCTTTGTACCTCTTCTTCTTCCATTTCATACCTTAAAATGCATTAAATAAAAAATTTTATCAAAAGTGGAAATTGCTTACTCTGCTTTCTCCCCATTTTACCAGTTTCAAGAGCTTCTCACTTCATTAGTTTTAAAAAGAGATGTTTGGACCTGCAAGCTCAGGGCTGTGGCTTCTAGACCTTTCTCATTCTGTGGGGTTTGAATATCACATCCCCAAAGACAGAAGCCCAGAGATCTACAGATGAACATTATCATCCCTGGGGAAGACAAGGATGTCTTGGAAAGCACAGGCACGCTATTTCCCCATGCTCATCAGCAAAGGACTTGCTCTTGTCAGAGCTGTTGACTTCCACTTTTAACACAGAAACAAATATTAACAAAAGCCAATATTTATGAGGGACATTGAAACTTAAATAATTTAAGGCCTTTGAAAGTATTGCTTCAGGTGTGTCACTCCTCTAACAATTTACTGCTGCTACTCCAGCCATGACTGTTACTTCATTAATCCATCGTTGTTGTAAAGTCAGGCTTTTTTCACACCAGTAACCTGACACTATTAATTATTACAAGATGAGAACACATTTAAAAAGAAAATGAACACTCTGGGCGTAATTTACCGCCACGGCACACGAATGCCAGTGCTGAGGAAGATATCTCCTTTCGAGACGTTTGAATTTGTTCCAGCGTTTGGAGCGTTCGCTTGCCCGGCAGTAATGTGCAAGCAATAACCTCTGAAATGCAGTGCACTGCTGGGGTATGCATCATGGCTTGCTGCCAGAGGCCAGGTCGTATCAGCCACCCAAGAAGTGCCGTAATCCTCACAGAAATTCACTGCTTGGTTGGGTCTTCCTGCTGTTATAAAAAGGAAATTGTCTGGGGGAAAAGGTCAGACCTTTGCATTTATTGGGAGTTCTGACAAAGTACTGATGGACAACCAGTCCTCAAAACCTATTTTCTGGTTTTAAATGGGCACTGCATATCAGAATTTATGCGATTTTTGTGTAAAGATAATGCTTATGTTATTTCGTGTTTATATATCTGGTAGTAAGATTTGCAAATGTTGGGGACTTCAGAGTGTAAGGTCAGGTGATGCATTAGTTTGTGCAGCATATCCCGGGATATCCACATCCAGAAGCTCTCATGCATGGAGACTAATCTGAAGGTATGAACTGCAGCCCTGTTTGCTTCTGCTACAAGGACACCTCAACAGTCCGAGGTGTTGGGGTAAAGGCAGAGTCGTCTGCTGTCATATGAGGACAGCCACTTTACAGCAAGCTGAAGCACCTGCCTGTGCTGGGGCCTTCTCTCCAGCAGTGGTCTTCTCTAAGAAGATACTTAGAGAAAAGGTACAAAGGAAACCATTCAGTGACAGCCTGATGGAAAACAGAGGTGCTGTTGGCTGGGGAGTGTCACAGCAGCAGCTGTGCTGCCACGAGTGCAGAGCTGCTGAAGTACATCTGCAGCCCAATGCTCAATGCAAGAAACCGAATCAGCCCCAGGATGGCCTGTGGCTCAGGGTCCTGGGGGCCTTGCCTGCCCTGCCTGGCTCTCTCTGGGCTGGTCTGAGGAGGATCCATGGTGTGGGGGCACAACCCACACTTTATATTCATTACTGTTAATGCAGAACTTCTTTCAGCTTGGTCAAGGCAAGAGTCACATTTTGCGGTTGTT
Organism: Parus major; assembly: GCF_001522545.3. Classification (NCBI taxonomy): domain Eukaryota; kingdom Metazoa; phylum Chordata; class Aves; order Passeriformes; family Paridae; genus Parus; species Parus major. The sequence goes on from NC_031770.1 coordinate 31,480,636, forward strand.
TTCAGTCATCCCAAAATTTGTCAATTTCCCTTGGAGATTTCCATGCACTAACACCACCAGCAGGGCTGACAGTGCTGCAGGGGAGGTTGTTGTGGGCAGATTTTTTTCTCCTGGTGGTCCTGCTCCAGTCTATTTTCTGCAGAGAATGCTGGTCTGTGATTGTGGAGGGATTTACCCGAATGCATGGTTTGAAAGTGCAGCAGCAAGCAAGGGTGCCAGGGAGGAGGCAACGTTAGATAAGCACTCATTTCAAATCAAGTAATGTTATCTTTGCACAGACATCATGTTTTAGTTTTCATGAATAATATCTGTCAAATTTTTCAGGCGCTGGTATTAGTGGTAAGATAAAGATGCTAAAGTCAGAAAGAAGCAGACTGCAACATTATCTGTAATGCTGGCAGGTTTGCTGCTTGCTTCCCTCAGGTTGGAGGCTTTTCTGGTGCCTTTTGGAAAGCAATAGTTACTTGAATTCGCCTCAAGTTTTAAGAATGCATTTTGACTTACTTGTGTTTTGTCACTCTCCCTTAAATTTGTCCGGGAAAAACAATGTTAGACTGCACTCAGGGAACAGAATTGCACTTTGTGTTTGGAAGAAAAGCAGTGGCAGAACAGGGAAAAAAACATGGGGAATGATACAGTTTTGCTAAGAATAATTGATTACAGTGGAACAGAACATTTGTTTTAAACAAAAAAAGAAAGCTCCCTGAACTCTGTTATTTCTTTAAGCATGGCATAATTCTCTGTACCCATGTCACTCAAGGGTGCTGACCTGATGTTGGAAGTAAAAACTCTCCAGGACTTTGGCAAACAGACTACTGTGCAGTGCATAGTAGAAAATAAAAGAAAAGTAGTGAGGGAAAATGCAGCAAACCAGTTTTTTTAGAGCTTTGACCTCTTTGAGTCTATCAATCTGTGTGTGAAGTCTGTCATACATGGGTTTTTGCCAGGAAAACTCGCCCACTACTCAGCCTTTTTTTCTGCTTCTCATTGTAATCCTCTTCTCTGATAGCTAGGTTTTTAAGTGAGCTTTTCTTAAACTTGTTATTTTTTTTACAGAGCATGTTTTTGAAATACAGAGGCTATTTCCCCACACAGTATATTTGAAGTGGTCCCTGGCCACTGCAAAGCTCTTAATGAGCAGAGTTCCATTTTTCACAGAGGTTGTGCCAATTATGAGGATTTTTTTCCTTGAATCAGAATTAAACCTCCCATAAGACAAGAAGGAGGAGGAAGGTCTTACAATTATGGGCATGGAGTTCTGGCATGGCTTCTCTGCTTCATCAGAAATTGTGTCTGACCTTGGGCAAATCAGACAGGGTTAGACATCCATATTTGGGTTTCCTTATTGCTCATCCTTGGAAAATGAAAAGAAAAAGGGAAAGGGAAAGGGAGAGAGAGAGAGAGAAAGAGAGAGAGAGAGAGAGAGAGAGAGAAAGAGAGAAAGAAAGAGAGAGAGAAAGAAAGAGAAAGAAAGAGAAAGAGAAACTGGCTATGATACTTTCAATAAGTGCCTCACATGAACATGTCCAGATTGGTGCCAGAGCTGTAGCAACTCTTCAATGGCCATGTCTGTGTTACAGCCCTGCTGTCGCTGTCTGTGGGTGGGAATGGCATCATTGTGGTTGTCATAACTGCAGGTGTTACTCTGTGAGAGTTCCTCCACAGCTGAGTACCAAACATGGGCAGAGAGCTGTGAGCTGCCCCTGTCTATGCTGTACCTCCTCCAAATAGACAAAGTTTTGTTTCCACCCATGGAGCTTCAACAACATCTAAAGAACCCTCAGAAAATCCAAAGTGCTTTTGTTCATTTCAGACCAAAGCCAAGCCAGAGTTCCTTTTTTCCTTTTCTCTTTTATTCTTATTCAGATGACTATTTTTTCTTTCCTTTCAATGTACATTTTTCCAAAGAAAACTTCTTTCCTTTTTTATGAATTTAATTAGCCTGACAATACGTATGTTATGGCTGTTTTATAGAATGCACCCTATAAGAATATCCAAGTGAATTTTCCCTTAGGAAAATTCCTGCTTAGGAAAATTGCCCTAAGCAAAAGGAGTGCACCTTACCTGAAAGTCTGTGTTTGCAATTCTTGCTATTTAGCACAGTGGTTTCTGTTTATCCACACAACAGTGATGTGTAAGCCAGGCCCTTGTTATACCCAGTAATATTTCCTGGGGAAAGCTCAATGTTTTTATTTGCTCTGCACTTCTGATCAACATGGACAAATCAATTCTAACTCCATCACTTTTTAGACTTTTTTGTAGGTTTTAATAAGAACCTTAGAGATTCCCTCCCGCCCATATAAAAGAATAACTCAGGCTTAGTAATTAGGCTTCATACAGTCACTGCTCACACCGAGCAACCTAACAGGTTCTTTATAGTTCCCAGGAGACCAATTAACCTTCTTTTAAACATATCTCTATATAGCCACCAAGACAGGCACGCACAGAAATGCATACACACAACAAGCTTTTCAGCAGTCTCAGATGCTCCAGTTCCTTGTTAACCAAATTCTGATGGGGCTCATGGCAGGAGGGCAGGGCTGAAGCATCCTGCCCGAGTTTATTTGAACTCTAAAGATGACTAAATCAGGACAGACCAGAGTGTCTTCTAATTTCCTTGTCCCCAGGACAGGAGAAAGAGAATAACCACGCGGCCTCTTCTATGTCTTAAGTTCCCCTCCATCTGTTGGGGTGGGGCAGGCACCACTTGTTTGTCCCATTACCTGCGCCCTAAGGCAGCAGCTAAGGAGCCTGCTCTCTGCTCTCTGTTTTCAGTTGAGGACTGATCTAGTAGGGCTGACAAGAATAGAAAAGAGCAGTGATTTCTTCCTCCGCCCCTCCAATTCAGCAGCTCTGATTCCCAGTCCCAGAGGCTCCAAATAGGAAGGTGGCAAATTTACATACGTCTTGAAGGAAAACTGCACTTTAAATCACAGGTGATCCCTCTTGACAATTCCACTTGACTTTCAGAGCAGGAGACAGGAGACAGTAATAAGAGAGGGGTGTCTGATGAGAAAATTAGCAGAGCACCACTCTTCCCTTCCCCCAGATCCTGAGCAGCTCTTACCTATTTACTTTTAATGAAGCTCCTTTTAATTAAGTATTTCTCACGCTTCCTGTTCCTGTCTCTCCTTGTGGTGCTGAGAATCCCACAATAGAACAGGTAGAGAAGATGTCTGATCCTGCCTGTTCTGTCCCTTGGAGACACCCAGGTGGTGTGTCCCAAAGCCCTGGAGCTGCCATCCCTCCCACCAGCAGCAGCACACCGCAGGAGCCTACAGGGAGGGATGGAAAGGCTGTTGTAGTCTTGGATGGAATTTCAGGCATCACACTACTGTGGAGAGGAATTGCTCTCCCTCCCTATAATGGCAGCAATAGAGCTGAGGGACCACTGGTGGTCTGGGAACTGGAGCAGAAAAGATCACAGAAGCACAGAATAAGCTGATCTGGAAGGGACCCTCAAGAATCATTGAGTACAACTTCTGGCCCTGCACAGCACCATCTCCAAGAGTCAGACCATGTGCCTGAGAGTATCATTGCTGGGGGTTTGCCTCTGCTTTTCCCATTCTCCCTTGTTGTACTTCAGTCTCCTTGTCAAAGTCATGTCAAGCTCTGTGGAGAGTCTTCAGTGAGGTACTGGTAATGTCTGGATTTCTGTTCTCTCTAATGTCATTAACATTGTGTACCCAGCTTCTACCACACATAAGACTGTGATCAGAATACAGTCACTGGGGAGTGATGTTCCCCATCATGCTAACAGAAATGATGATTGAGGAAAATTCTTATAATGACTTGGGAATGTTAATTTCTGAACATCTGTGGCTGAATGCACCAGTAAATAATGATATTTTTAAAGGTCAGAGTAATGAGGATATACAAAGACTACTTATCATTACCAAATGTTTTCTTTGGGGACTGTTACATAATTTGTGAAAAATAAACAAAAATCTGATTTTGTGTTTTCTGCAAAGACTAGAGGAATGCTGATCCCAAGTCTGGGAGGGGGCAGCCTGCCAGCAACCAGGCAAGGACGCTGTCTTATTTGCAGCTGGCAAATGAGAAAATCAGTAAAAATCCTTCAGATGGGCATTGTCCAAGTTCATTTCATTGGGACCCCAAAGCAGTTTATGCAATCCATGTAAAGCAACTGGTACACCCAGGCCATGAAACTGTTTTACCATTAAAATCCAAAGACTTGGCAAAACGTGTCCTTCCAAGATAGTGGAGACAGACCAACATTTCTTCTGCTGAGAAAGAGCCCTTTGAAATCTGCTGCTAAGTGACATAAAATTATGATTATTGGATGGCAGGAGTGAAGGGCTTTTCCTGCTTGTGAACTGGGGAAAGACTGGTTTGCTTGGTTGGTCTGCAGAGCTGCAGTCAGCACAGGTTTGGAACTCTGCAACCCTGCAGAGTTGCTGAGATTGAGCCCATGGCCCAGACAGGCTTTAACCTCGGTGTCTTTCCTCTTGACTGAGACCTGTCAGGCAAGCACTGAGCTGGGCAGGTACCCCAGTTCAGACCAGAGCCAAATGAGGAGCTGAGGGAGGCAAAGGCAAGGATTTTTCTCCTGCCTGATGTGATGCCTTAAGCAAGGCCATTCCTGTACAGGTGGGGGAATGCAGCAATGTGCCAAAGACAACTTCAGAGCTTGTTGCGTTTCTTTCTGTACAGGACAAAGGGGCCTTGGGGTGTTGTTTGGGGCAGTCCACCCCACACTGCAATGTGAGCACTTTGTGAGCCTCAGAGAGCTCCCCTTTTCCCTGCTTCTTGCTGCAGAGAAACCACCACCTTCTTCGCTGCCCACTTTGTGTCCTCTTCTGTCACTGATGCAGCCTCTCATCAGGGGCCATTGCCCTTGAAGCTGTGAAGGTTTTACCCTTGTAAAAAGGTATCAAGTGTCCCACTCCTGTTGCAGGGGGAGGAGAGAGGGAATAGAGAGCAAAAAGCTCTGTAGAAAATACCAGCCACAACACAATAGTTTCAGAAGGGGCATGGAAATGTTAGCTTTCTGCTTCACTTTTGACAAGTATCAGAGAACAACAGTAAAGCAGGACAAGTCTTCAGCTCCTACATTGGCCCTGGACCACGGCAGCTGTTTTGTGCCTGCTGCTCTCTGGTACCAGCTGAGCTGGGCCTGTTCTGGCACTGCCCTGCAAGGGGAGTTTACAGGGGCTTGGGCTCAGCTGCCAGCACCAGTTTGTGGAGCAGGGCTTTGCCACCTGGGATACCCATGGAGGGGGGCTTGCAAAAGGCAGCCAAGGAAAGACAATCTTGTTATGATTAGGCTTGAATGCACTCTGTATTCAAGCAATCTTGAATGGCAACTGCCATCTGTAACTCCCATGAAAAAGCTTAAGCAGTTTACCAGGTCAAAACGGTGAAACCCTGAGTGCCTCAGGCCAGCAGACAGTCCCAGGCAGAGGAAGCCAGGTTTGGCACCAGTGTCCCTGTGCCAGTCTTCACTCAGCCCTGCTGTACACCTCAGGCACTGTATGAATTTCCTCACAGCGAGTGGCCCAGCTCCTGGCCAGCCAGCATGCTCCTGCAGCCAAGAACTTCCAGGATGTGGCCAGGTGTAGGATTCCTTAGTAAAATGGGTTTACAGCTTTCCTGCCTGAAACAAAGGTTTAACTACAAGTTACCTCGCTGGGCACTTTAAAAAAAAAATAGAGCGTCCTATTCCATCTTGCCTAAGGAAGAATTTCTAGGGCCATAGAATTTAGAGCTCAAAGGTTTACAATCCCAACAAGATAAGGCAGTATAACAGCCTCCACACTTTATGGTGTAAGCTTATGAAGAGGTCAAAATGGCTTAGCATGAGGGTCAGTTTTACTCAAAGTCCCTGTTTGAGGAGGGGAAATAACATCCTAAATCTTCATAGCTGGCTTCAACATAACTATTACATTATAAGGGTTTGGATTGTTTGGTTTTCTGTCCTAGCTTCAGTGGGTTTTCTGCTTCCAATGAGACAACAAAATGAATCCCAAAATCCAGTGGTGCCTCTGAGCAGGCCTATGTCCAGCTGGTGCCATTGCATGTCCTGTGCCTTTGCAGGGACAAGTGAGGAACTATCATTTCTCTGGGATGTGTCAAGTGGCTGTGCACAGGCAGCATCACTGTCCTGATGTCTGTGTGATGCATAGTGGTGAAAATGGCCAGTTCAGAACAGCCTTAAAAGCACCTTAATAAGAAGCTACAGATAGCTTTGCAGCAGCCTCCTAGAAGGCTTGCATACCTTGACTGATGACTACAGTAATCTACCCCAAAAACTGGGAAACCTTCATCTTGAGCTATCGTGTGTTGCAAATATGTGGAAAATTTGGGAAAGCGATCTATTAGCAATGCCACAAAAGCAAGCAAGGAATTGTTCGGAGGAGTAATAAATAAAGATTTCATAAAATGAGTCATGGGTGTCTAGGTGTTTTTGCTGGGTGGAGATATCAGTCCCAGAACAAATTTTTCACCATGCAAGTATTTCAGTGCCCTGGTACTCTCACATGAACTGCAACCCCCATCACAGATTTCAGGTACAAAGCCCTCTTGCTAAGCTACAGGTTTATTTAGTGTGCGCAAAGTGTTTGTGACTGACCTGCTCTGCAGACACTTCATGCCACCACAATGTGGATTGTCAAGCAAACTGGAATGGGTACTCCCTTCTTTCAGCCTTGACAGGAGAGAAAGAAGGGCTCAATGAGTGAAAAGTCTGCAATGCCCCAGCATGGGGCTGTCCAGAAACTTTTCTGTGGATTTCACAGCATCTTAATGGCTTTACATATAACCTTCAGAAATGTTTTTTGAGCGTCTGGAGGCTCAGGGCAGGCGTGAGCCTGAGCTACGCCGGCCCCCAAGGCTGCACGAGTCACCAGCCACAGGGCCAGGAGCAAGCTGTTATCTTGCTCATTATTCCAGTAATTGCCATGCCTTCCGTTGTCCTCAGAAATTAGGAGAAAATGCTGTTTACAGTGTCTTGTTTGGCTCCCTCAGTGCCCCTTGCTGGGTTCTGTGAGGTTTCCATCAAATACGGTTCAGCAGCAGGCAGCTTTGCTCTTAAATAAAACCAGGCAGCTGCCACAACTCTCCACAGTTGTGTCCCTGGGCATCCAGCTAAAGCACAGACAGGGAGAGAGCTGAGCCCCTCTGCACGGGTGGGCCCAGAAAGGCAGGGTGAGTGGGAGCACTGCTGCTCCCTCAGTGCCACCAAGGAGCTCATTTCAATCAAGCTCCAAGGGGCAGTTTGCCAGGGGCTGGGCTGGGCGGCACGGAGTGTCCAAGGGTGCCGGTGGGGAGGAGTCTGCTGAGCACAGCCCAGGGAGCGGGGTGGCTTTGTGCTCCCCTTCCTTCTATATTGTAACTACAAGGAGCAATTCACCTTTTGACAAACTAAGTACAGGAAAGTGTCAGGGTTTTCTGCCACCTTCCTGGTTTTCTGTCGCTCAGGGAATGGAGACGGGCAAGGATGAGAAAGGGACGAGGACAGTCCCTGCTCCTTTTGAAGTGAGTGACAAAGGTCCCTCATTGCTTGAGGTGTGACTTCCTCTCCACAGCAAGCCTTGAGTCCTGCACATAATCTCAACGCATCTGGCAGCACTTGGGTTCCTAGGAAATAGAAATGGAAATATGGATATCTGCCAGACACACACAGCTGAATACATTTGGCTGTCATTTGGTTGGCGTGAAACTCACAATCTGACGCAAAGCGTGGGTGCCAAACCTGTGCTAAAAGGGTTCACAGAAAAGACACATATAAACATATATGAAAATGAATGCAGGTCTTTTCCCCAGACAAGCATCCATTGAGATGGTCTGGGTCTTGGCTGCCTAGAAGCTTTTCCCAAGTCAACACTTGCCAGTGTAGTTCCTGAGAGTGGACAGGACCTCCAAGCTACCTACTTGTTCCTGGAGGTTATGAAAGTGGTCTTTGAGCAATGTAAAGCATTTGTGTGGTCACAGCCAGCAAAGCTTTGCTCAGTGGTTAAATAGCAGATGTCAGCCTCCAAAACTGCCAGATCGGCAACTGTCAAAACTACTAACTACCATAAACCGTAAAATCCACAGATGGCCTTTTTCAGAGCAACTAAATATTAACTTTGTGTGCATCTCAAAGACTGGGAACTGAATTTTCTAGCCTTCATCTCTCTTCAGTGTCTTCCAGGCCGATACTGTCAGCAAAAATGAGGGTGAGCTCCTAGGAGCCTGGTTTGCAGATGGATGTGGGAGAGGAACATGTTTTAGCTGTTGCTGACCTCCTGGTTTTCCAATAGCTAGAGAGTATATTTGGGGCCCATCAGGAGATGGGTTTGGTCAGGTTTCCACACTAAACCGGATTTTCAGTCTGGCAAGTCAGTAGTTTTAAAGACAAAACTTGGTCATTGCTAGGGCATTACTCTACAAGAGGTATCAACAGTTTCAAGCAGGTCTCATAAGGACACCAGACTTCTGCCAGGTGTGAGCCTTCATTCACTCCGTGAATGAAACCTTTCCTTGCTGTCTTGCCCCAAATCAGAAGTGTGTGGCATTGAGATCTGTAAGGCTTCAGATTTGACCAAGAGATTTGACCAATTGATTCAGCTAATCTAAAGCTCCTCACCATCAGTTCTGTCTTAGACAAAGTCTAGGACTTGCACAAACCATTTTTCTGTTTTTGTCTCTGTAAGGCACTTCGGGCTCCTTAATACTGATGCGGCTGCATGATAACAGCAATGAAGATAAATTACCTCAAAAGAAGGCAATAAGCCTTTTAGCTCTTTAGAGCAAATCAGAGCCATTCTGAACGGCCCACAGACTAAAGAAATGGCTGTTTATCTTCATTTACAGCTACTGTGGAGAGGCACAGCATGCAAATTCACCAGCCTGGGGCAACAATTGAGGTGGCACAGGGCTTGCTGCTCTAAGAGGGGAAAGGAAGAGACTGTCTCCTCCCTACCACCTTTGCCAGCTTTTGCCACTGTATCCACCTCAATATTTTTCCTTTAAAAGAGGTCACCATAAACAGCTGCATTCCCTGACACTGTGACTGCTAGATCTGCCACTCTGCTGTATTATAATAAGATAGAAGAAAGGACCTTATTAAATTCTCATCCAACTGTTAACCAGATATTTAATGCCTAACAGCCTAACATGCCCCTCCTAGAGTAAGGAATATGAGAAAATCATCTGCCAGCAGATGATGTGTCTTAAAGGATGTTTTGAATTATATGGGGTTTTTTTTGATCTCTCTCACAGGAAATAACATCTGTGATTTTCTTCCAGTGGGAGGAGCTCAGTGTCCTTATCGGGGCTTATCCAGGTGTTGGTGGGCATGTGAGATTTTCCCAGAGAGCTCATTCACATCTTGTCCTGCATGCAAGGTGCTGTCTTAGTTATCGACAGGGAACGCCACAAACATGAGCTGAAGGCAAGCAGATATTGTGCACACCTCAGTAGCAGCTGAACCTGCCAGCAGTGCCTCTCCAAGAGAGAAAAATGTCTTGAGTAATGGACACAAATTTTTTATCACTCCCATGGTGGCCAAGGGAAATGTGACACAACTGCTAAAGGTGATAAAAAAATACTTATGAATAAATCTTTTATATTATATTATAGATATATATTATATTTGTTTGGTCTCAGATTTTTCCCCTACGCACAGATGTAAAAGAGCATACTCTGTGTATATGCAGAACCAGCTTATGTAAAAGCCTGACCATTTCAGGTCTGTGTTTTCTCTGTGTTTCTGGACAGCAGCAGGGAGAAGTAAATGCTGCTCTGCTTGCTTGTAGTATTTCTGTCATTGGTACCAAACCCTGCAATTCCTTACTGTTTTCTGGTGAATTTGCTTCTCAGTAACAAGTAATACTTATTTGATAGAACTGTTTTGGTAATTTTATTTTCAGCTTTGATCTTGCTCTCTTGCTCACTTTCACTGTTACGATACCACATCCTCTTGTTGGTCAAAAGCATTATCTGGTATGAAATACCATTAAATGCTCTTATCTAAATTGAAAGAGTCAGGAGGAGGAGGCCGATATATTGGTAAGATAAAAGTAAACATTTAATGCCACTATAGTTTGTTTTTTTTCCAGACATCATATTTTTGACAATGTTTCACACCTCAGATACCACAAAAGGGATATTTTTTAGCCAGCAAACAATAAACTTTACAATTTTAATGGCAAAAGGTTCAATGCATTTGTCGACAAACTTGGAAATGGCTGTGACTTTCCACATTTTGAACTTGTCCTCATGCTGTTCTTTCTCCTTTTTTCACCATAAAATTTAGTTGATTATATATATATACTACTGGTACATCTTCCTCTGGAATTGCCCAATGATGGGACCAGAATAAGTTCCATATCTATCAGTTTCTCTTCTCCTTAGCCCTATTTTATATGACTATTATAATGAGAAAGAACATTGCCACGGACAGAGTGAAATGGATTTAGCAAACATACACTTCAATGCATAGCACTTAGATAAGCATTTCCAACCATGATGTGTAAATAAATTATAAAATACAAGCAACTCTATAAAACAAGAACATCCTGAGTTTACAAATAAATTATATCCTTCATACATAGAATATGATGTGGATGTGGATGTGGATGTTAGTAACCAGCAGTTTCAGCTATGGGAGGGCAAGAAGTAAAATGTAGAAAAGTTAGTATCTATGCATACATAAAACATATATGTATGTGTGCTACATGTAAATACTCACACACATACATATACAATAAAGAGGGTGAATACATCCATATCTATAGTATATAGAGAATATGTAATATAGCTGAAACTGCCTCAAGCACCAATTTATTACCATTATTATAAAGTTTGCTCAATACTTAAGTAGGACCACTCAAAGTAAGATAGTTTGGGTTGTGTTTTATTTCCAGTCCAGGAGGGTTGGAAGGTAGTTTGAAATACTATAGCTGAGTATATATATATATAGTATTGAAATACTATAGCTGAATGCTACTGAATGCTCCTATTACACTTTTAGCACCTCCATTCTTTGAAGAATCATCATGCCTTTTGTGAGCTTCAAAAGTTTGCATAAGTGAGCATGGGACTGCTGTTCGTGAATTTGGTGGCAAAAGGGTGCTACATTTTCAAGGGAAAATTAATTATTTTCTTGTTTTGAAAGGTTGCTTGAGAAGGAGAAAGAAGAAAAGATAAAGACAATAATAAAATGGTTTATTATTTCCAGGAACAGGTATGGAAGCTCAGATAACCCTGGGATGAGCGCACAATAAATGCAAGAGAGAGAGATTATTAACTTTGCATTGACAAATGATTCACAGTTTTGTTTGCTATGGTTATTTGGAAACCTCTTACAAATCTTAGGATAGCTAGCAACAGCCAGCCTTGTGTCTTCAAAAACTGCTGTGTGTTGCCAATGCAAAAGCCTGTGGAGTTACAAAACACAGACCATGAGGACATCAGGATTAATTCATCTACATGGGAACTGCAGCAATTTGGCTACGTTGGCTGAAGAATCCGGTTAAGAAAGAACCTTTTAAAGAAGCCCTTGAAAGAGTTTCAAGTATAAGTTTTGCCTATAGTGTGGCATAAGTTAACTTCATCCAGGTGAGTGCAAGGGGAATGGTTTTGTAGGCAGGCACTGGGTGGAGGAAGGAAGGGGAGTGGCAGTGTTGCCATTTGTGAGCAGCTCTGCCACTTCCCTGCAGCAATGCCAACCCAGGCTGTGTGCATGCGTATTTATCCATGCACATACAACTTCTGTTTCTACAATGATTTTTAGCTCATTAAAAAAGATGCGGTAAAATCACAAACATCTGTAAAAGGTGATTTTTGTAAAAGAGTCTATATTTTTCAGCTGTCATCACATTTGAATTCCATGCCACAGGTCCCTACTTTAAGACAAGCCATATTATTGAGATAAATGAAAAAAGTGAAAAAGTAAAACCCACACTTCAAGACTGACTGACTATGCCCTGTGAGCAAACATGGGATTTGGTGTGTATTACTCCCAGCATCAGTCCCAGCTTTCAGCCTCTATAATTGCCACATTTAGAGATAAAAGAAAAAAATGCCAGTGTGTATCTTTGATCCCTTTTCATATATTTTATGCAGCTTTCACTAAGAATCGTGTCAGAGGATCATGCCATTGCTTGGTACCAGTTACTATTTTATGGACCTGAAAGTTTCAGAAGCTAGGATTTATGGCAGTGGGTCTTCTGAGACTGGATCGAAGATATATGTTCAGCAATAGTCCTGTGTCCTTACACAAAATGAGGCGGTGTTAAATACATAACAGTAGCATGTATGAACTTCTACTATATAACTAACAGTAAATACCCAAAAAAATTGCAAGTGGATGTATTTTCCTCACAACTGGGTTTACTCTGTCATAATTCTTCTGATTCTTAATGCAATTGTGCCTCAGTTTTATCAGAGCAGGTGAGATGAGAAGAAAACCTAAGAAAGGAGAGCATTAGTTTCCTTCCTTGTCTTTCTGTAAAGTAATAGTTTGGATTACTTGGTTCTGAATGAATTGGCAAAGAATTGTTTTGAAGCAAATGCCAGGCATATATGGCAAAAGAAAAGACGTGTGACAAATGTACCAGGAATTAGGGCTCTCCCACACCCTTCAGAGCACAAGGACATCTGAATCCATGGTCTTGAAGCCCAAGTCTCCAGCCTATGGTTACACTTGATTTTATGGTTATAGAGCAACTCCTGTCCCTTGTATGAATAAGGTTTGTGTATGCCAAGAGCAGGAGTTGTCAGGAAGTGCCCCAGGTGCTGGTGGGGATGTGGAGCAGTGCTGGTGTTCCACAGTCATCTCACAGCCTGACAATTTAGAGCTGTGATCTCCTGTGGCACGTGCAAACAAAGAATTAACCTTCAAACCTAATTACATTAACAGTGCTGTTCCCTACTAAAGCTGTTCCAGGGAAATAAGATTGATTTCTGAATGTGAAAATGATGAGGCATTACATTCATGTTGCTCTTGTGTATTTTGGGCAACATGATGCCTTTTAAAAAATCAGCATAAAAACAGCACTATGCTGGCAATGCCTTAAAGAATGGGACTTCCTGGATGACTTGCAGAAGTGTATGTGTCTTCTCTAAAATGCTGGCTACTGCAAACTTACTTTCATAAGGTCCTGAATGCTTTGATTTATGTGTTTTGCAAATACTTGAACTACAATAATATAAATTCTGAAGTAAAAAGCTGTTTTCAAGAAGAAAAAGTTTTATCATGTCACATCTCCACAAATTTATCATTCCTTATTTTGTATTAAGCTATCACAGTTCTCAAAAACATATTGGCAAATTCTGAAATGAAATGACAGAAAGTCAAGAATGCATATGGATTTTAGAATATGAATACTAGTATATTATGGGAGTTAACAGCTACTCTGATTAGGTCATCAGGAATAAAATATTTATAAGTACTGTGATTCTGCTCAATTAGCGTATATGTTTTAGTATGCAAAATTCATCCTTGGTGTAATCAATTTGGTTTCAGGGATCAATTTTTGTCCATCATGATAAACAGGGTGAACATATGCTCTTACTCTTTAAAATGATGGTTAGGTATGCCTAACCATAAAAAATGCCTCCTAATCTACAAAAGCACCAAATCCAGAGTCAATGAATAATTGAGTTCATGAGGGTGAGGGATATTATATGCAATAGGTATTTTACAACAGCTCCGAAATGTGTCCACTTGATTTATAGAAACATCACCACTCCTGTGTAAGTCATGAGCTGTGTGCAGGGAGGATTTCCTTGGCTCTCTGCAGCTGTACTCAATCCATGGGGCTCTGCAGAGAAAAGATGGCCTCCAAAGAACCAATACATAGTAACTGCTACTGAAATTGCTATAAAGAGAAGAAAGACAGTTAAATTGCATGGTTTGGGGGGGATTTTCTGAGTTGGTTGGTTTTGGTTTTTTTCTTTGAGGGAAAAATGGATATGTTTTTAATACTTCCTTAGAATGTAAATTTCATGATAGGAAATTGCTGTGGAACAGACTAGAAAGTGACTTTCACACAGGACTTTTTTTCCTTTCCAAATAATCCTATAGATTTTAAGTAGAATTTTCTACAAAATCCAGTGACAAGGGTAATAGAGTGAGTAAGATTTGTTATTAAAAGTTGCAGAGCACTAAAAGAAAATAAAATTATACAAATGTTACTTCTACCTTTTAAAAAAACTTTTCTGTTCACTAACCACTAAAAAATCTACCAGTATTATTTTTCCATTGGGACTTGCTGCTTGGGGTGTTGTAAGACAGCATTGATATGATGGTGCAGGTAAAAAGAGTTGCACTTAATTACAGTAGTTAATTGACACATTTTGAGTATATTAAAAGAGACTCTTATTTCCTCATAGACAAGAGGAGGGTAACACAAATCTATGTGAGAGAGGAATTTTTGTGAATGTGCTTATTTCAGTATAGAGGAATAAGAAACCTAATTCAACAAAGTAATTCTTTGTAATTCTAATGTTCATATGTAATTAAAATGCAGGTTTGGTACATTTGTTTATGAAATACAAAGAATGTTCCTTCCCACATATTGTTTTGTAGATAAAGGGGCCAACTAGTAGAATAACTGGATGTGCATGGAGCTGCAGACCTTTGTCCTTTTGATGTCAATGTGAATTTTGCCATGGCTTCAGCACTAGTAAAGGATGCCACAGCCATCATGCTTAAAGTGCTGTATCTACTAATTTTCTTTATTTCCAAATGTGCTGAGCTGAGCAGAGCCTGTACTTCTCAGGTACATCTGTGAGTATGGACACACTGGGCCAGGAATCAGAAGCTGACGAAACACATTTCGCAGTGGTATGTGTCGTAAAGAGGCAGAGCTAAATTTGATCACTCATAGTCCCAAGAAAGAATAAATCACTCATTTTTGGACTGATGAACATGAGAACCCTTAGCGAGAGGACAATTTTCCAGCACGTTACTAGCACCAGAAAAAAGGGTTAGGATAAAAGTACTTCCTTATTCATAACTCCAGCCAGTACAAAGCAAAACATATATGAAGAAGAAAACAAGTTATGGGGGTTGGATCAAATCGAAAAGATATTTACTTCACAGTAATGTCACTTCTCTCTCACACACTGCAAAACCATAAAGGCTGGGAAAATGATGGTGTTCTCCAGTATATAAGAGAGTACAGAAAAGCATTTAAACAAACCTTACTCTCTGCTAGAAATATGTTTGTGTCATCTGGGAAAGCTGAATTTCTCTTTGAGTGGCCTTACTCTGGTAACAAGAAAAGACAATTAACATTTATTTATATGTTGTACTGATTAGGAAATATCTCTACAAACACAAGTTACTTAGAAACAGCAAGTCTGAAATAGGAGAAAACACCAAGAGAAAAACAAGCTGTAAATACATTTCAAAAGTGTATTTGTTTTTTTTTTTTCCTTTTTCTTTTCTTGACTAGCACCATCTGTACACAATAAAGTATGAACATAAATGTTTGGGTAACAAAGATTTGCAAGGCACTTGATCAGTTTTTCTGGGTAGGTTTTGTTTTAATGAACCTCTCAATGGAAGTCCCACAACCACCTTTCCTCCTTCCTCAGCTAATGCAGGGAAAGAAGTGTCTTCTGCCAGCAGTTCTTATTTACAGACATGTCCTTAAAAGGTTCCACAAAGTGCTCTTTTAGGCTAAGAGTATCAACAACCTTCCAGAGTATCTCACTCCATTTTCCATGCTTGTTCTGTTTGTTTTTTTAATACTACTCCTCTGTATAATATAGCAAATCTCTCATACGCACAGCTGAGACTTGACTCCAACCTTCATCCTCTTTCTTTTGTCTTTGGGATGCTGTTTGCAAGGGAAAAGGAGGATGGCAGAGATGCGCATTGAAATTCTCTTGAGGTTCATACTTTATCGGCGTCTAGAGGTGATGTCAAAACAGGTGATCATCATGAGATGGGCCTTGCAGAAGTTGACACGGTTTTCCAAACGCTCAGTCACACATTCCAGGGCCTCCAAGTATTCCAGAGAATCCAACTCAAATACCTGCTCCAGATCAACTGTGAGAAAGAAAATACACAGATAGGAAAAGCAGACAAAGCTTAGTGATGGCAGGTAGGAGAGTCAGAGCTAAGTCTTCAAACTCATCATATATGTGCAACATTACCTATGTTTGCCATTGTCTTTAAAAGTTGCCTGTTCTGTTTAATGGTCATCAAAATGACACAGCAGCTTGTCCACAGTGAAAAGTACTTTTAAGTTGCACTGGATGCTTTCTGGAGTGATCTGCTCTGCCATCCTCACCAGAAGTGCAGATGCCTTTGCTGTGCTCCATCATTCTCCAACAGATGTTGAATGCTAAGCATGTAGTGACTTTCTCACCCATTCTGCTGACCAGAAAGAGCTTTCAATAGCTGCTCTCTCCTGGGAGGGAAATCCCTTTGTTGAATTCAGAACTTGGAATTTAAAATAAACCTCTAGGCTCCTTTATCCTCCTACCTCTCCCTATTCCATGTGATTCCCACTAGACCACTGCAAGGGAAGGGAAGGCACACACATCAATCCCTCCAACACAGGTGCCCAGCAGCTTCCATGGAAGCTAAGTGTGAGATACATTGTCTGAGCCAGCACTGCCCATCTTTTCTGGTTCCTAAGGTCTCTGCAACCTTTCAGGCTTTCTGCACTTAGCACATTGAAATTAGAAGCAAAGGCATCACATAGTAAGTGGACAGCAATGCATAGAAAATTCTCTTTCTCTTTAAAACTGTCCTTTTAAACTCCTTTCCTTTATAGTGTTTCTGAAACCTATAGTGTGCTTGTTTTGCAGGATGTACCAATCTGGTATCAACTTAAAACAGCTGTCAAAGGAAGAGTTAGGATTTTGTAAGGGAACACACCAGCCAGCCTCCTTTTGCCACTTGCACTTAACCTAAATAAACTTTTGCACATTGTGGGGATTTTCTAGAAGTCTTTGATATGAACTTAGCTGCTTGCTACTATTAAAAACTGTTGTATAACTACTACAGTACTCTTTATGTTTTTTTTTCCTTAGAGGTGCTGAGGTCCTTCTTCATTTGAATGTGAATGTCCTTTTTCATGTAAGCCCACTACTGCCAAGGGACAAGTTTGCTCCACAATGTCATTTTGTGGTAGAAGAGCAGATTTATAATATTGCTCATATGTTTGAGTGATCTGAGGCCAAAAATAAAAAATAAAAAAAAATCTCGTTTTCAGGAGCTGTGGACTGAAACGTGTGAATGTTAATCTACCAATGGCAACATCCACCACTAGAATGCTGTACCATTTCAACATTCAGCTCTCAGGCAGAAAGGATTGTTCAGTTCTACTGTTAACATTTAATAAGAATTATAGGAACTAGGTCTTGAAAGACAGTCAATCTAAAGCTTACCCTTAGGTCATATGTTGGTTCATTTTAGTTTACAAACAGTAGCTTACATCTCACTTTTACCAGACATTTTTGCTTCCTTCCATCCCCCCTATTAAATAAACCAAAGGAAACCTATGAGTTCAGGCAATAAAACAATGCCCTTACATTCACTGAGCCACTTGTTCGGATCCAGCATCAGGTACTGTTTGGTCACTTCCAGTTCTCTCATTAACCACTCATACTTGGCCTTGACCTCAGTGATTCTCTGCTGGCGGTGCTCCAGGATTTTCAGCTTGGCATTGAAACATATCACCTCCTGCCAGCCAGGAAAAAGAAGCAAGGAAAAAATAGGTGAAGTGGAGAAGAAATACCCAGGTCCATTCGGTGAAATGATCTTCCAATCAATAATACTGACAATGAGCCATTTATTCTAGAAGCATGAAATCATCCATCATCTGCTTTTTTTTATTGCTTTTGTTTGGTTTTCATGTTTTCTATCAGTGAGCTTTGGAGACTTTGCAATGGTAGTTAATAATAAACCATAATTAATAACAGGCAGCATCTTGAAATTAGATTAACTGTAGGAAAACATTTCTGTTTTTCTCACTGCAGTTTGGCTAAGAAAATCTAAGCTCTTGGGAGTAGGAAATCCTTTGCTTGCTGTATTGAAAGCCTAAATACACCCCTGTGCTTGGTGCATAAGTAATGCATTAGTCATATTTTAAAATAAGAGAACTGGTAGCAATGTCAAATTTGAAACATCCTTAAACAAAGGGAGTATGTTATGAAAAGCTCTAGCAATTCACAGTCATTAATAAAGAGGATATATTTTTTGTAAACCTCTGGGGCACAGTAACAGCATGAGATGCAGTGCTAGAGACAGACAGCCTGGCCTCACATGACTTCTGAGGGGTGGCAACCACCAAGATGTGCAGCAAATGAAGCCATCTGAGGACTGTGCAACCCTTGCTAGTGTGGAAGTAATTCCAATAACAGAACTATCCTCATCCAAGCCGTGCAAAGGTTTCAACGCTATTTCACGTTCTCCTCTGTAAACAAATCTGTTGTGGGTGAAGTGCAGTGGAAACCCCACTCCAACAAGTTTCTCCAAACATCACAAATAGCTTCAACGAGTGTCAGAGGCTAGGAAGAAAACATGCCTTAAAATAATAATGAAGTCTATAATTCATTGTTATTCTAAAATACTCAACCTCAGATACTCCTCCCAGTCTTATAAGTGCTGACCTTTGCAATTTACACCCTCCAGGAGATTACATGGATTGCACTCACCTTGCTGTCCCCACCTCGCCGTCTCTGGAGCCTCTCCACATCATCTATCTCATAGACTTTGATCTCAAAGGGCTCCCCCAGCCCCCTTTGCCCACTCCGCAGCGGCCCGTCCACCCAGCGGACCCCAGGGCTGTTGGCAGGCTTCCTTGCTGGGGAGGCGGTGTCAAGGGATAAAGCTGGAATAAGCCTCCTCCTCTGTGAACCTGCAAATGGAGAAAGTGCCATTGCATGTTAGCAGTTATTTTTTCTCCTTTCCATTGCAGAGAAGTGAACAAATGATATGTGTTTAGCCTTCTCTGACATAGAAGAAAACGGAAGGAAACTCCAGGGAGGCCACGGGAGCTGCAATACGCACTCACCATGAGTGACACCCTTGGTGTTCCTTGGTGCCTGACTCCAGGATTTGACACTCAGAGGGCACACATACCCTGAAGTTTAGAGCCTGTGTCTGCTCCCCATTGATTAGGTGTCAGCACATGTGGGTAAGCTGATGAAGGACCCAAGCCAGCAGGATGGAACTGGTCTAGCCTGGCTTTCCAATCTCTTTACTGCTACTGACCCTTAGAGTCAAAGGACAAGCATTAAACACTCTCTGCAAATCATCTGCCACATAAGATGCCAAGTCAGGGCCTGCAGTAGAGCAAGGAGGAACATGTATGTCCTTGGCCTAATGGCAGTGCTTTGTTGGGAGAAAGAACAGAAACACACGCCAAAGAATAAAACCAACTGGTTGCATTTCCTTGCTTGGTTTAGTACAATTAGAGCAATGGCTTGGTTTAAAAAAAGCAAACAAAACCCAAAAAGTTTTGTCACTGACACAGTCTTCCCTAGGACAGAGCAGGAATAAAAAGGATAGGAGAAGCCAAAAACAAAACCCAGAGCCATCAAGTTTGAATGAAACTATTAACTGGCTTTCTTGGCTACAAGTACATAAGTGATGCCAGCCAGCAGGGAAGAGATGCCAAGTGATCATGCAGATTTTATTTTAAAAATAAGATAAAATCATTTACAGGAATTTCGCACATTACATTTATTGAGACTTGAATGTAAATAGTTTCAACATGTCTGTCAACTTGGTGCTTCAATAAAAGCTAAAAATCCCCAAAATATCTACAAATATCTACTGATTGCCTAATTTTTGGATTTTCAAGTAAGTATTGCCTAGTTTCATTCATGGAAGTCTGCTTCTGTGCTGACTTTGAGAACTATGCACATCTTATCCCATGATTTCTGAGTACAACAGTACTCAGTACTGAGTACAACTAGAAACCAGTATGTCTGTGTTAGAGACAAGTAATTGAGCTTTTAAATGGATGAGAATGGTCTACTGGAAAGCCTAGTCCACAGTGCTTTTATTTGGATACATCTGAGATAACCCAATGCAGGAAAAAGAGAGCATAGCCAGAGCTGATTGATAGAGAGTTCTGGGTAGACAGGGAGCTCTACAAGGCCCCTTTATACCAAACAACCTGATATTGTCATCCTATGACACTTATCATAGTTGTGTTTATTGTCCAAACTGCAGCCCAGCAAAAAAACTCATGCCAGAACAAATGAAGCCTTACAAATACCAGCAAGCAGAGTTATTTTAGTTCTGTGGTACCAGTCAGTGGAAGACAATGTCAGCATTCCCTTACCTTGGATGCATTTCAGTTAATCTCTAGATTAAACTGCCTGATCAAGAGAAGATTCAGATCTTGATAAAAGGAAAAGCAAGACCTGACCCATTACCATAGCAAAAATTAACAAGAGAGACAGTTTGGGAAGACCCCAACAAACTTAATTCTAAGTGTGACTCTTGTCAGCAGTGCTAGAGAAAGGTAACCAAATGCTGGGAGCAGCTATATACTTGAAGGGAGGTGAGAGAGTGTGGTGGACTATTCAATTTTATTACATGCAGGGAGAGATCCTGAAATAGGCTCAGCCCCTCCTGGGAAACAAGTCCTCCACTTGCTTAGATGGGAAGGGTCCTGAGTATAATCCAAGTGTTAAGATCAAAAGGATTCAGGCATTAAGTATGGTTTTAAATACTTTTAAGGCTTTTGGCCATGGTGCCTCACAGAAGCAGTGTCTCAAATTTTGTCTGAGTATAAATACAATCTCTGCTTTTCAACAACTTTTAGAGCCAGCGATATCTACAAGCATCAGATCTGATCTTCTGTTTAATGCACCCAGTGCTGTCAGTAATTTTTTCTTTCTCCCCCACAATAATGGTCACATCTCCTTTCCTGACATGCCTTCAGACTAGCTCTAGCATTTCAAGGAAGCAGCTGAGCAGACTGGAAATTCCTTCTGCCCAGCTCTCCATGCATGGCTGGATTATGACTAAGGTAGTGCCTTTTTCTGTGATGTTTGATTTTCTTCCTCTTTTCCCCACTATGGCTGTTAAAACCATCTTCTTGTGCAATGAAACACTTGTAAACCACCTCACTGCAAAAACTCTGTCTCCAGCCAGAGTTGAAGTCCAGGTCCAAGACTCTCTGGAAATGCAGGTGGATGTCTCAAATGCATCTTGCCTCAAGAACAGCATCAGGCTCCTACTTGGAGCAAAGCAAACCAGATTGCTGGGGTATGAAGTAGAGGAATGATGGTAATTTTTTTTGCATTTTGTTCTCATTCATACCCATTTGGCTCAATGGGAAGCAGAATCCTGTAGTCTAGAAGGAGGGCTCCAACCTGAGGCATCCTTTAATACCCTTGGTAGAGGGGTAGCTGAGAGTGCAGCTGTGGCAGGACACATTAACTCATTGTGGTTTTCTAGCCAGAGCTCATGTCTGGATTGCCTGTGGGTTATGATAACAGGACAGGCTGCAGCTCATGGTGCACTGGGGCAATGCAGCAGGGCAGAGCTGCCTCACACAGCCACCTTGCCACCCTCTGCTAAGGGACTCCTCTGGGACACAGGCCACCTGCCCGGGGCTTCCAAGGGGTACAGGTGTATGAGACACAGAGGAGAAAGAAAAAGAGATATGTCTCTTTATCTGCACCTTGAATGCTGACTCAGGATGATTTACCTGAGGCGTAGAGGAGAAATTAAAACGAAAGATCTTCTTCCTCTTTCTAGTAAAGTAAAACTGGATCCAGTTTGCACTAAACATACACTGCTGTTTATCAGCCCAAGTACAGAAAATAATGGTGCCATTTGACAGGATACTCCTGCCACTGAGATCTCCATTTAGTCTCTGTTTTTTATCTTATTTTACCATAATTGAGATCAGCAAGGACACAAAACCTAAGCAGAGCTTTGGGGTGAATATCAGAAAGCAGCTGACAGCTTTCTCATTCATAAAAACATTAATTTAATTGTTAAAATTAATGCAGTTTTCCATTCATATAGAAAATATCCATCTGAAGTCTCAAATTTATTGGGTGCACTCAATGGAGTTAGGATCTCATCAATTTTGACTGTATAATAAATAACATGCTTTGTGGGAATTACAGCACACTACTCCTCTATTCCCCATGTATGACTTATGAAGAAAGTAGGCAGCCAGGGAGCTCAACAGGGACAGATCTCAGCACTCTCCCATCTCTGCCTTACCTCTGCACCTTGACAAACTGGCTGACCCTCCCACCAGGCAAATAGAATTCATTCCTCCATACAAAAAAGAAATTGATACCAAAAATCAATCTGAAAGAAACCCAGAAAGATGAACCCATGGTAAAATAACATCACATTCATTTATGACCGTGCAGTACATAAAGCAAAATGCCATTTTCTAAATGCCCTGAAGGATATGTTTTTCATTTAATTTGAATTTACCCACTCTCAGCATAACCCATTTTGAACCTAGCTTGAGTATGAATAACCAGGCTGTGAAATAGCCATGAAAATACACAGGATACAAGATTTGCTTTTGAGACAGATCTATGGCTTTACCTTAAGCTATAGGTTAAAGTTTGGCCAGGTTAAGATAAAGAGAGTAGCACAGCAGTGAAGGCATGCAGTGTGAAAGTAGATCTGACTGAAGAGTGGCACTGAAGTTACAATATGTTTCAGTAATATAGTAAAGGTAAGTAAGTAAAGGTAAGAGGAGCCTTAAGCTATGAGAAATACCGACCAAGGTATGTGAGGGTAACTTTAAGGATAAGAAGGCACACTGACCTCAGCAGAATTGCCAAACTGCAAAAGGATGTGTGCTCGTAAATGTGTTGACCAGGGCAAAAGCTCTAAAAAGTCTGGTTTTGCTTAAGTACTGTATATTTTGGAGTGCTCCCCTTAGGCTGCTTTCCAAGCACACATTCCAGATTGAGCATCTTTTCTCTGAAAAAGGTAAGGGCAAAAACTGCAAGAACAAAATCTTAATGAAAAACAGTGTGACGTTTATCTCTTCAAAGCAGAATACATCCAAATGGGATGCAAAACAACTGCTGTCTAGAAATTTCAAGGTGCTTCAAACAGAAAAAGAAACTGTAACTTGATATAACATAATTTCAGAAGTTTATATTGTATGCTCAAAGGCGGGATGTGGAGCCAAAGCTATTCCCCACAGTGTTTAATGTTATGGGATGTAAAACTGCCTTTCTGTACAGAACCTGTTCTTCAGTATTTTAGTTTTTCTCACCAGACAGTCCAAGGAAATTACAAAAACCAGACCTGTCTAACTAGAGCAGTACCCTTAAGCTCACACTATTCCTTCTGTGGCTCCAACATCAATAGCACCGATGTCAGTTGTAGCATCAAACTTTTCTTACTAGCAAAGATTATCTATCTTATTTCCTCACTATCCTGCTGCTCCTCACTGACAACAGGGCTCCTGCACTGTTTGAGTTGAAAATGTGATGCTGACTTTGCCTCTCATTTCCTAGTGGGATCTGCCCTTATGGTCAATTGTCCATGACTGAACCAACTCCTCCCCTTTCCTTTGACCTCCTTTCTCCTAGTTTATTTTATGGTGCACTTTGCCCAGTGCAGAGCATGCAGCTATTCACTCCACGGATTTTCATGTATTTTGCACAGTTCCCCTCCTGAAAAGGAAGTCCCTTCAGTGTTTGAAGGCACCTCTTCAAATGATGTGGGGACTTCACCAGAAGTATTTAGGGTGCCCATCTTGAGGTCAGTACTCCAAAGAACCAAGGCCTATATTGCCAGAAAATCTAAACAGCAATCACTCATCCTCACACTCAGATTAAACAGATTGCATAGAATGGGCCATGTTGCACCCAAACACCTGGAATATGATACACTGAGAGGATACATCATTCAGAAGAAAATTTTCTATGTCCATCTCACTGTAAAATAATTCAGGCCATACTCTGTATTGACTGTTACGCAAGCCCACTGTTGAGAATTGATAAGAAGTACAAAGACGCTTGAGGCAATAAATCACTTGTTTACTGTTCATCAGAATAAAGCAATGTTTGTTTATAATATTCCATCCACACCTGTACTAGATTTGTTGTTTCTGTACTGGTATAAGGAATAAGCTGATGTACAGCCAACTTCTAATTTTTTTCTATCTACACAGTTCATTTCTATCTACCCAGTTTATTTCTTAACCTTGCTTTCTGCATTACTGTCTTATTTATAAGGAGCTTTTCAGGACAGTTTAGAGCTGGTGAACGAGCACTGCTGAAAGCAGATCAGAAAGCAGCCCTCCTGTGGCGTGGCAGGTTGACAAGTAATCTGGGAGACGCTCCAGGGAAGATGCACATCACCCACAATTCCTAGCAAGAAAAACAACCAGGGTCTCTTCTAAACATTTCTCTCTCTTCAGGCTGGATTTTGGCTTAACAGGTATTTGTCAGCATTGTGGCATTGTTTAAGAAGTTGGTTATTATTACTACAGCACTGCATGGGAGAGCTGCTCCAGTCACTTGGAAGCAAAGGCAGAGGCTGGAGGGGGAAGGGTTCTATAGGCAGAACATTAGCTCCCAACAGGACAGTGGTGGAGGCATTCCAGTGAGCCAATTCTGTGGCAGTGTCAGGAGCAGGTTTTATTTACACCCAGCCTAATGGTGTGCAACTCAGTCATGCATGTTACATGGAGCCCTCACCACGCACAATAGCCTGCTGCCACTTCCTCTATTAAATCATTCCTATGTTCATGTGGCTGAAAGCTCAGTGCTGGCATGCAGTAGTCAAGCGTGTAAAAAATGATTACTCTGATCCCTTTCAACACAGATTTGCTGCATGAAATGGCCTGGCTCTGACCTGGGAAAATCAATGCTGTTGTTTTAATGAACAAAAAAAAAAATGGAGCTGAAGCCTGCACTTTCCCTCCCTCTACTCGCCCCAGGGCTGTCCAGTCAGCAAGTCACATGCATAAAGTAGTCACCTGCATGCAAACAGCACTCTCTCATATAATTCTAAACATCCTTTGTCATGGTAAAGGCATAATACAGGATATCAATTAGCTACCATCACTTGTAAGCAAGTTAAAGTAGAAATGCTGGAGATGCCCTACAGCTTTCTAATACAAAGGGCAATTTTCAGCTCTCCACACTGTGCCTTAGGCAGTTTAAACATGAATCAAATTCCTTTTCACTTGGATTCAACAAGAAAAGCTCAGACTCTCTTTGTTGGTGTTTTGTATTGTCATCATAATTTTGGCCATGTTTCAAAATGTGATGTTTGCAATATTGGTTTGAGACAGACTTTCATAATTTACAGTCCGTAGATTCAGTCTCTGGCTTTTTCTGCTGCTTTCATAAAAGGGGCTAAGTGCTTCCAGAGAGTAAATATGTTCAAGTATAGAGTTTTTAGGGCTTTCCAGGAACCAACCTCTAAACCTCCATCTTTAAAACTGTCCCACTAGTGAAACCCAGAGCACACTGACATGAGAAAAAAGAAGGCTAATTGTAGATAATTAGTCTTAACAGTCTGTCCTTTTACTAAAGTATTTAAAATCATGTAGCAATTTGGTCTTCTTTGGTGTTGAAAGTACTGAGAAAGAGCTGCAAGGAGTCATGAAACTTTACTACAAATGTCATCAAATACTGCAGCAGGAATCTTTAATTATAGTTCCCCATGCAAAGAAGATGAAGGCACGTGCACAGACACACACAGACATAAACACACCCAAATCCTATCCCAGATTAACAAAAGCAGGGTTCTCCAGATTCTGAGATACGCAACTTCAACTCAGGGCATAGTTTTAAACCTCAGGAATTCAACCTTTGGAAACCATTTTCTCTCAGTCTTGTTTCTACTTGGCCTGACTTTGAATAATATCTCTTAGGTTTTTGTTTTCTGATGTTCATTGATAGTTAGCATTCAAGAAAATGTTAAGTATTAGAGGTCCTGACTGACCCAACTGGAAAGTGCTTTACTGAGAAGGACTTTATGCCCAAAGTCTGATGTCTTTGAGCTGCCTCCTTCTGTCTCCCATCTTTTTCTCATGCCCTAGTGTCAGGTCTGCTCCCATGAAAGGGCCTGTGCACTCCAGCTGCAAGGCAGAGGTCCCCACCAGCACCTAGTGGCTGCTGCTCACCTGCTGCTCCCCCATCCCTGCCTGGGCCACAGATCACTGCCCTCCCTGTTTCACCCTGCTGGCAGAAGCCCTAGCACTAGCAAAGCTCCAAGCACAGACTCAGCTCCAAAAAGCTTCAACTAGAGGAATCAATGCAACTCAATGTTGCATGGGATGGGAACTTTCTTAGGTACCCAACCCTATCTCATAGGGAACAGGAAAGAAAACAGCTTCAGGAAAATCGCTGTAATCCCCATAAAATGCCTTGTTTATGATCAATGATCTCTGAACCCCTCCTGTTCTGTTGCTCCCATGGAAGGAGGTTTCCTTACAGAGAGTACTGAAACACTCTCAGAGACAGGAACCTGTAAATATGTGTAGGAGAGGGCAGAAAAAACTGGAAACAACACATTTATGCATGTAATGTGAAAATGCAAACAGGACTTGGCTTTACTGGATAAACCTCATTAGAACCTGGATCTTCCTTTGCTATCACCTCCCGGTGGGAAAGACCCAGAGTTAGCACCAAGGCTCCATCTCTGAAATTATCCAGTCATGTTTTGCACTGAGATTATTTTAAAGCAGCGCCCACATACATCCAAAGGAAACTCAGGAAGATATGCTAAAAATCAAACCAGAAGAGCAAAAAATCATTCTGATCCAAGGACCTTACTACTACTTTTTTGTTGTTGTTTGTTTGTTTTTTGTTGTGGTTTTTTTTGTTGTTTTTTTTTTTTTTTGTGGGGGGGGCGGGGTTTTGTATCCGCATTATCTATTTTTCTGAGCTGGTAACAAGAGAACACAAAAATTACACAAGTTGCCCAAGGTGATACAGCAAACCAGCAGCACCCCAGAGAATACAACACAGATCTTGCAAGCCCTAATTTGCTGCCCTGCCTGCCTCCCTCTTATATCTGTTCCACTCCTGGGATACAAATAGAGCTTTGGTAAAACTAAAGTCCAACCAGAATGCACTTCCTGATCACATACAGGAATATGTATTATAAAGCACCCGTATCACTGCCTTTCCACGCAGTGGCACTGGGCCATCGCACTTGGATTTCCTGAGGAGTTAAAAAATAATAAATAACTCCTGCAACTTGTAACTGTACAAACCATGCCCTAACACTTCAGTGCCCTGCTCAAGGCAGCACTGCCTACCCAAGAGAGAGGAGGCTGGAGCCAGAGACAGAAATATGGCTGCCAATTGTTTCTTACAGGGAAGGGCTAATGGAGTGAGCAAAGAAATCAAAGTACAATGTAGCTGTACAGATGATTGCAGGCAGAGAAGGAAGAAGGGCCTGCCACAAAAAGAAAATAACAGAACAAAAAAAACCAGAACTCTGTTTTCCATTGCTCAGCAAGGGCAGAGGAGGATGTATGGCAAAGTCAGTTGTGGTTGAGTTTAGGAGTTGAGGGTGCCTGTAATTCAACCCTGGATCTGGCTCTCACTTGGCTGAGGACATTAGGCAAGTCAGTAACACGCTCTACCTTCATTTCTCCATCTGTAAAGTGTCTGGGGTCTGGAATAATACTTACACCACCGTGTGGATTAAAGACAAGCTATACAAAGCTTTGAAATGTACAACTGTAGATCAGGGCTAAATAGCTTTGTTTCTGCCACAAACAGTCACTTTGGGCCAATATATGTTGACATGATGTTACAGAACCAGTGTTAGATGTTAGAAAAATGTGAATGTTTATTAAATGCATAGGTTAGCTTCAGGGTTAACAGGCTTACATGCTTCATGAGGCAAACATGATTTTTCAATAGGTACCAGAACGGAAAAGAAATATTTTTTATTATTATTTTCTTCTAATTTTGAACACAATTCTGTACTGCACTGTCTGTGAACTGCACAGGTACCCAGGCAGAGCCCAAAAATTTACCTAAGGCTAATAGTGAAGGATAAGAACTAGCTTTATCCTTCAAAAACTGTCAGTGTAGGTCTGATGCTTCATGTATGAAATTCAGGGCAGAAGCACCTACACATACAAATAATGCACTTAAGAGCACTGAAAGACAAGATCTTAATCTCAGGGAAAAATGATGTCTCTCCAATGTGTCAGAACTTCAAAAGTAATTGTGAGATCTTCTGGTGATTCTCTTAAAGACTCTTTATAGCTCCTTTTATAGGGGCCTTGGGCTGATTCATGTTGATTGTGTCTGACAGCTAGCATTTCTGTTAATAATAATCATAAATAAAGTGGACAAGGTTGCCTGACCTGAAATGAGCATATCTATAGTGCCATATCCATTACAGCACAGTGGATCTGTGACTGCAAATCAGGACAGGTCCAATGATCTTGACATTTTGTATTAAAATAATATCTGTCTTTTAAGATCTCAGAACCTTTGTGTGCTATCTTTTTCACTAAAAAGTGTTCCTTAAGAGATAACACTCACACTATAAGAAAGGAGATGCTACAGAGGATGAAAGATTGCAAAACTTCGCATTTTTTCATTATACAATAAAAATACATTCAGGAACAGCTCTATTCTCCCTTATATCTTAACTCCTCTTTCATGTTCTCCTGCATAGAAGTAATAATCCTGGTTTTATGCCATCATAAATCTGCTGACATGTGAAAAATTATACTATTATCAAGCACATCAAAACAGAATTATGATTTCACTGCTGTAGGACCAAATGCAAGCAGGAGCTTGGTTATATGAAAGTGAAGCCTGATTAATTTCTGGGCAGTGGCTTTCTGCTAGAAATATGGATGATGGTAAAGATTGAGGTTTTTTTAATTTCCATAAAACCCTTGGTTGCACTTATACACAAGTCATTCCAAACAATACAGGAATTACTTGCTGATATAGGGAATCATTCTCAAAAGTATCAGAGATGATACACTGAGAATCTCTGCACACCAGGTGACATGCTGAATTAAGAGAGAAGCTTTGTAAATTACTTTAAGGGAGGTCAATGTGCCAGGCTATGCTGAGTCCACCAGGGCAGGCAATTCCAAGGACACAGACAGGTCGTTCACTGAAAATCCTCCACCCCAGAGATCCATGTCCAGCATCAGGCAGATAATTGCAATGTTGCTAATGAAGGAGAGAGGAACTAATTCACACCAACAATTAGAATAAAGAGAATAATCTCTTGGTCATCCAAAAAAGGTGTATTTGGGGAAAACGATAGGTCAAATATTACACAGCAGTAAAAAAGCAGCAAATCTAGAACTCCTCACATTCCCTGCTAATGAAAGGTTTGTACTTACACCACCACTTGCTAATTTTCCACATGTGCACTGTATGGCAAACCAGTGTCACTGTTCTACCAGGTAGGCTCAAGGCCTCTTCTTTCCTGGTGTGTCCTCCA
Organism: Parus major; assembly: GCF_001522545.3. NCBI lineage: Eukaryota > Metazoa > Chordata > Aves > Passeriformes > Paridae > Parus > Parus major. The sequence goes on from NC_031770.1 coordinate 31,510,007, forward strand.
GACTGCTACAAGAACAATCTTAAACCTGAGTCTCAAACAGCTCTCCTTCACAACTCCCTTTTCATGATTACTGATACAATGTTTAGTCCTGCACAGGGTTTATCAAAAGCCAAAGCTGTGAGCCAAAAATACAGCCCTGGTATAAAATACGACATGCATATATGAAGTTTATCTTTAACTAGAACACCACAAACACAATGCTTTTGTCACTCGTATTTCCAGCCTCCAGCTTCTCCCTCAAAGCAGAGAGAAGTTAAATGAAACACGGCGTTTTGTGAGCAGCAGAATAAACAAATCCTGGTCCTCTAGTGATTCAGTTTGAATCACTAGTTTAGAAGTTTAGACTCCAGAACTCAGGAGTCTAAAGAATGTGAAGGCTCTACCTTAAGTTTTCTCAGAGTATTTTTATAAAATATCTCTCTTGGGGGAGTAAGGGGGACATTCTCTAGTATCTAATCTGTTCCCTCATCTGCACAGCTGCCTGTTTTCACAGAACTTGATAAACTTTCCCATCTAAATGACCTGTGGAAAAAGTCCATATTAGGTTGGCAGCTTCACCGCAAAACACAATCGAGTTGTCAGTTTACACCTACAAATGCCACCTCTGTGGACAGCTTTGTTTTCCACAAGATAGAAATCATCCTTCTCTTCCTTGCAAGATAGTATTAAAAAGCTTTTATTTGAAAGGGGTTTTTAGAGACAGAGCTCCTCAGAAAGAGGAAAATCAATTTAACTGAAGGGCTAGGAAAAGAGATTTTCTCAGAGGATGCAAAGTTAACTTCAGAAATATTATTCAGTCATTTGGTCTGGCCTTGCATTATGTAGAATGATCACTTTCAGATGCATCCTCTGAACAGGTACAATCAGCTATGCATTTATGGAGTTACTTTAATAGCAGTATCTATTGCATTCACATCTGTGCTGCACATGTTCTTTTTGCTATCACAGTCAAGAGCATAAAGAAAGGGAGAGTTATACATTACTCTGTTCACTGGAAATGAACTCCAGAGGGGAGTATCGCAGCAAGTGGAATGGCTGGTGAATTAGGAACGCTATGAGAAAAACACATTTTGGACAGTCACAGCTACTGTAGAATACGTAGCCACTGATATTCCATATACCTGTGCCACCAGATGCAATGTCAGCCTGAATTTTTTTCAGAAGTAGATTAGGCAGGACTAGCACTACAGGTTGGGAAAACAGCACGCAGGAAAAATATGAGCTGACCAGCTCATGAATGGTCCCCATCCCTGTTCCACAACTTTATGAAACTTGCTCTAGTGGAAAAAGGTACCTGCATAGATTCTTCATATGACCCAGGAAGCTCTTGTTATCTAATTAAAAAGTCCTGATGTAGTGTGAAGCTACTGGGGATTATGTCTAAACAAAGATGAAGTCTTCCCAATTCATACCATGCTCACTAAAAAAGTTTCAGATTTGAAAGTGCTTCAGTGCAGTAATTCCTGTATATTGTTCTTAATATTATCTATTATTTGTTATCAAAAAATATGTGGGAAAAGGAGCCACAACTCAAAAGGCAAGAGTCTCAGGTACAGGATACATCTTTCAAGTGGCATGGGCACATTTTTGTTCCATTTTCTATGTGGGAAGAAGGATTCAACAGTGGTTTCAGATGCAGGGCATCTTGCACCTTTGGGCATCCAGAGCACACAAGGAGAAGAAGTGGGTTCACAAAAGATACAGCTATTCAGCAAAAGTCTGGTATTGGGCTGGTGAAATGTACATATTAAGACACCTTTCTGCAACCAAATCAGAATAATATTTGTATCAATAAATATTTGAATGTGGCTATCACTGGCAACACTAACCAGTTTTTGCTACTCCTAAGTAAAACCTAAGTGAAAGAGGCCAGGATGAGACTCCACTGCAAAGGCAATACAACCACACAGGATTACTGAATGTCCCAAAATGAAAACAGGCAGAGCCTAGGATACTTACCATGTCCTTGCTTCTTCAGCTAGAAGATGGAACTGGTATTTAACTAGTTCACTCTTAGGGCCAGCCTACCCCCTGTGTACTAATTTGCTTTGGTCTGTATCCCTCTTTCCTACCACCACAAGCTTACCTGCATTTAATCGTTTCTTTGGGGTTTTGAGGCTCCGGCACCTGCCACTGGCAGAGCTGCTGTTCTCGCTCATGGAGTCCTGCGCTGAGGAGGCACTCCCCGTCGCCTCGCTGTCCCTCATCATGCTCTCATAGCCGCTGCTGCCCCCGCTGTGGTAGAAGAGGGCTGTTTTCCCCATGGCAGGGGGCAGCTCCCCACTCAGGACGCTGCTGTTGTCGCTCCCATGGCCGCTGCTGCAGCGGTGAGGTTTCCGAGGAGGGGTGATCTTGCTGTAAGGTGAAGGCAGCATGTGAACAGCTGGCTTCTCGTCTCCAGGAAGGCCCCCACGTTCATCTGTCTCCAAGCTTCCCGGCAGCTGTACGCCTCTGGCACTGGTGCTCCCTTGGAGCAGCTCTGAAATCCGCCCATTGACAGCTCGAAGGGGCAATTTGGAAGCAAGGCTGGAGCCCCGGCTTCTGCTGAGGGACTGCATTGACCAGGACATGTTCTTCCCACTTGGGGGCAAACTGGAGCTCTGCCCTACAGACTGAGGCAGAGACTTGGTGGAGAAGCTGAGCGTTTTGGTGGCAGAGGCAGAGAGGCTGCGGGCCTTGGGACTTGCCAGCAGAAGCTTGCTGACAGCAGAGATCTTTGACTGGCTGGCTTTTGGGGAGGCACCTGCCGACTGGGAAAGGCCTGAGTTGGTGGGTGAGGACATGGCACTGCGGCTGAAGCTCCTTCCAGCCCTAGGCATGGTGGTGTCTCTGCCAGGGCTCATTTTGGAGCTCACAGAGGACAGACTTTCTGCTCTTTCCAGTGACAAACACTCATAGTGGCTTCCTGTGGACCTCCCTAGGGAGTTGGTCCTGCTGGCAAGCTGCTCCAGCTTGGCACTGAAGAGCTTGCTGCTGCTGTTGTTGATGCTGCTATCTATGCCAGGGCCTTTTTGTTTGGCATTCTGCTCCTCTGGGAAGCTGGCCAGGAAGGACACAGGCTGGCTGGAGGGACTGCTTGTGGTGCTGCTGGCTGCACTGTGCTGGGGGCTGGCTCTGTTCTTCTGATCCAAGCTTGACTTTCTCACAGGTGGCAGAGGAGGAGTCCCTTTGGGACGGGTGAGTATGCAGTGTTTGGGAGAGGCTATTTTCCTGTCAAGACTAGCCTTAGAAAACTGGGGAAGGGCAGAAGAACTGACTCCAGTGCTGTCAGTAGAAGTAGGATGGAGATGACAGTCAGATTCCTCCACCTTGCTTGCCTTTGGGAGCCCTCGAGGGAGGCTACAATTCTTCAAGCCATCACTGGAATGAACAGGGCTTTGGGTTGCAGAGCCAGATGTTGCCACCTCACACCCATCCACAATCCTTTTAAGACTGTCAGATCCTGGGGAAACAGAGGTGTCCCCACTGCTGGTGCTAAGCCTGTCTGTGGAGGACTGTTTTGTGCTGTGCTCAGGCTTGGCTGAAACCGTGACTGTGTCAGGCCTTGGCTCATCACTGCTCCCAGGGCTGTCCTTTTTAACATCTTCTTCTCTCTTCAACCAAGGGTCTTCAAATTTGATAACCTTCTTAGCAATGGATTCTTTCCCTTCATGGGGATGAACAGCCTTTGAGTCTGCAGTTCCAGCCGGTACAACATTATCAGTGTCTTGAGCTTTGAAGGAATTAACAGCAATACATGGATACACGGTAATGTTCGTCTTCATTGGGATGTAGCCTTCACAGCTGCTAAGACTTGCTGTGTTTTTGATTGTGACAGTAGTTTTGCCTAGAGCTGATATTTTACAGCCTTTGATGGGTGGCACTTTGCCGAAAGCTTCCTCCCCAATTTCCGACAGTATAAGCATGTTGTCAGCCACCGACTTCTGTCTGTCACTTACACAAATCATGCTGGCGCTTTGTATGGTGCTCGCAAACTCGGAGACCGGGGGCTCTGCCATTGCTTCCCCATGCCCATAGCATGCCTGGGCTATGAAGCTGTGGCACGACTGCTCACCGTCACTCCCCGTGCTCATTTCACTCAACCACGAGCTGATGGATGAGCGCCTGCTGCCATCATCCTGGGGTTTGTCATCCAGACTCAGCTTTGGAAGAGGAAGGAACTGTGTGATGCTGACTTCAGACACAGGAGCTGCACTGGAGTAACATTCAAGATCTTCAGAAATACTGCTGATAATACTAACTGGCCTAGAGCCAGAGGCCAAAGCCTGCACAGAGCAGTCACTGTTAAAACTGATGATACTGGTTGGGCGCCCATTGTCAAGGACACCACTAATGGTCAGTTCTTCCACAAGGGTGAACACAAGCTCATCCTCTCCATTCAGCTCCAATGGCTGCTGCACAGTCACCATGGTTGTGCTCAGAATCTCCTTCTTGGATTCTGGAGAAATGCTTTGTTGCTGATCTTCATTGAGAACCGTCTCTTCCAAATCCCCATTGTTGGACGACATTGATTTTTTCATAATCTGAGGGCTCATGCCTACGGGTGGGGTCCGAATTTCTGGCTGTAATAAAGATTCAGTAGATGTCATAGCAGCATCCTTACTCAGTGGAGCTGGTGGGGGAGTAGAGCTGGGCAGGACTCCTTTCTGTGTATAGACCTTGCACCTCTGGGAAGGAGAAGTTGGTGGCTTATACTCAGATGTCTTTGAGAGGCTTGCAATGCCAAGCCGGGGTGAACCCATTGGCCGAGGTTTGCCTTCCACAAATCCACAGGTGTTGAGCCCTTCTCTGCTGCTCTGCAAGCTGGTGCTGTGTGCTAACTGACAAGAGTTAAGCTCTTTACTAGAGCTGCCTGTTACACTCCTGGGAGAAGAAGGAGTTGAAAGATTGGTAAGAGCTCCAGAAGGAACAGGGGAGTGATTTCTCCTAGTTTTGCTGGGGGTTGTATTTGTATTTTCCTTGGCTTCTCTATCAGGATTCTGACATTCTGGCATTGTATCTTCCTTATCTGACTCTGGTAAGTGGCTAAGCTCTGCCAGCTGGCTTGAGACAGCGCACTTAGACGCCTGGTCTGAACTAAACTGAGCAGGCATCTCTTCAAAGGGAAATTTGTCGGTCTCTTCGCTGCCATCGATGCAATCCAGTCTCTCCTGGAGCTCTGCAAAGGTGTTGCACTTCAGGCAGTCTCTTTCAGATGTGCTGGGCCCTGATTCACTAATTTCCTCCAATCTGCCCTCATTTTTGGTCTTTTGCAGAGCAGGAACTATGGGAACAAAGTCAGGGGGACCCTCATTATCTGTCAGTTCCTTGTCAGAAAGGGCAGTGCCATTGGGGCCAACGTAAATCACTGTGTCACATGACTGCTCACTGCTGGATGAATAATCAGGATCACTGGATAAATGCAAAATAGGGAAGTCTGGGTCCACAGTGTTTCTGGAATGGAAAGGTCTCAGCTGGGTTGGTCTCCGCATCCGGCCCTCCTCACAAGAGCTCTCTCCTCCAGAAGAACTTGATGTGTACTGCAACATAAGAGAAAGAGAAAATGTGTGTCTATGACATTTCAGCATTGCAAGCTGTTCCTTGCACAAACTGCATATACAAAAAATTCATGGTCACGTGAACTGGAAGATCTCTAAACTAAGGCTCAGAGCTCTGAGGCTGCTTATCCACAGCCCTAGAGCAAACACATAACTATGTTCAATGGAGAACCCAAAGCCCAGCTCTGAGTCCCATTCAAAATCATAAGACTTAAATAAAATTACTAAAAAATGTGGATTAAGATACCTCCCTTAACTGAGCCTGACCAAATAAATCTGATACTTGGCAAAGGCTTTGCTGATTTTGTGTTTGTGTGTACATCTGTGTATTTGAAGAGGAGCAAGAAAATTCACTGCATATGACCCCATACTACCAGTGTGTGGAACTGTATAACGTGCACTCAGAGGTCTCTGGAGACACAGTGCTCTGGTTGTGTGTGGACTGAACCCTTCATTTGTCTCTCTTCAATCAATTGACAAAAAAAAAAAAGCTTTTGTCAGTCTGCCAGTTTAAATTAAATGCATAAAATTCATTCATTTTGTCCAATTCACACCATAAGTTGCACAGAAGCAACTAGAACTTTCTAACATGAAAATGAATATAGTACATTTTCACTCTACTTCTTGGAAAATCTATCACCCATATTTAGAAGCAGTAGGAATAAAAAGGTCATCAATGGACACAATTGTTTATTTTGCTTCCACTCTCTCCGAGAAACATAGAGGATCTAATTCTTAATTAATCCAAATTTTCTTTAACTCTACAGCAGTTCACTCATTATTTCATTAGCACTAAGAACATAAAGGAAAATAAATGCTCCCTGACATTATTAAACAAGGTCAGCTTATAAACCTGCTACAACAGATGTAGAAGTTCAGAAGTCTGAACTTACTCTTGTGCTTCTGAAGCTGAAGTATTTATTCCTCTGATATTGCTCTCCAACAGTTCCCTAGGACAGGGTACATACAACCCATACACCCATACACTTTGGAACTGATTACTGATTTTATTACATGCTGCTCTACCCAGATAAGGATCCTCCATGATCCTTCTTCCTCCGTCATTATAAGAAGGGAGTTACACATCATCTTACCTTAGTTTTCTTTTTCTTCATCCTGAGGACTCTTGAGGCAATCTGGATGGTGGAGAGCGTCTCAGCGTAGTTCCCCGCAGCGGCTGAAATGTGAGCTATCATCGTGGTGCGGCAGTTCATATTCCCCAAGGACTCTCGGAGCAACATGGTCAGCTTGCTGTCTCTGCAAAATAAAATTAATTAAGGCTACATTAGCCAGCAAGGTTTCGCTTTGGTCATCATGATGTAACTTAGGTCTTGGCATGACATTTTCTCCTCTTTTTAGTGGAATCCTAATTAGTTTCCTTCCTCAGGTTTGCACTATATTGTGCAGCTGAGCATGCTGAAAGACCCTGGACTACAATTCAAACTTCTTTTCACTTTCCACTTCCCCTTTTCTGTCTCCTTTTGGTCCCAGCCCTTCTCCATTGTTACCATTGCCACCAGAGAGATGCAGACCAGCACTGTTAAGGAGACTGTTAAGAAGCCACAGCAGCAAACATCAAACTGCTGCTCTTTTGAAGTGCACAGTGCACAGACAAACCCTGGCCCAGCTCTGGAGGACAAGAGGGTAATGGATTAGATTAGAGAACACAATTTTTTTATTGCCTTCTAGGGCATTGGGTAACTTGATATTAGTAACAGTTAAATCACCAAAGTCAATTTTGGATGATGCTGGTAAAATACAAACCAATCAAGCCTTCAAACTTCACACAATTGTTCTTTCATATTAGATATTTTCTTTCACTGAGGCAGAAATCAAATTTTCTGTTCTTGCCATTTACTCTATTGTTCAGCATCAGATAGCTTTGAAATTCTGATACCTTATTGTGGGGCTGTCTGTGACCGGACTGAGGATATGAATTTTAACAGAATAATGATGCATATATAATACTTTTAAGGTGGTCATCTAATCCTGTAGTCAGAAATGCACAATATATCATTTTTAAAGAGACCTTTAGCTCCATGGTGTAGAGGTCAGCTGGGTGGTTATTTGAGAAATGGCATTCTCTTGAAGTGTGTCTCCCCTGTGCTAAGGGTTGTGGATGATGTTACATACAGCTGGAAACAAAGACAGCAACAGCCTGATACTTATTTATACTTAAGGAATTGCATTTGCTGCTGTAGTGATGGTGATTCCTTCAATGGCTATGGATCAGATTTTTGGGGCTCACTGTTAAATATTTGCAAATGACCTATGGTGCATTTGTGTCCTTGCTCATTCACTTGAAATTTCCAGCTCACAGGAACTCAGCATAAAGCTGCAACTGCTGGGAACTGAAGCTATGCCTGCTGGATGGGACCAAAGGGCAAACACCAAAACTCTTGGACCTCTCTTTTTGACTGAATAAACAACAGCATTTGGGCTGCAAATTTTGATGCAATAGCTCTGGAGAGTTCTCATCTCCTGAGGCTTCTAGTACTTGCAGTTTCAGCTTGACTAGAAATACTGAAAATAAAACATTTTTTTTGTTTCAGGATTTCTGCTTCCATCTACTCCAGACACATTGAAGACAGTCTAGTTTCTCTGAGAAGCAAACAAACCTCCATAAAGACTGTACTAAGCCTCACTCATTTCACTTGTGACCTAAGACTGCTTTGAATCCACAGATCCAGAGTTACTAGGCTGCTGTGTCTCAGGTTAATGTCCCTCCATTCCATCATGGAATAATTAGGATGTCAAATTTTGTACATGAGTTACTGCCACTCCAGTGCAGAGTAACATGGAAATTATTAACATCTCACAAAAATCAATAACAAGCCTTTAATTTGCCAGTACTTCTATCATAGAAAAACATGAGACAACAGGGGAAAGTGCAGAAGAATACATTCTAAACATGTTGGTCCCCTTAGAATGCATAATCTATGCAGCCAGAATCAGCACTGAGGTGTGGCTCTCCTAGACATATACGCATCAGGAATGCAAAATAATCTGTGCCATCTGCCTTGTACTGAAATACCCACTTGCAAGAAGAATAACAATACTGAAGAAATACCTATTTATACTTTATCCTCTGATATAGATGAGAACTAAAGGGCAGATTTGTTAAGGAATAAAGCATGAACCTAGCAGTAAAAACCCCAGCTAGCACTGATATCTAATTTCAAAGTTTGTTCATTCAGCACAGGCTACATCTTGAACCTCAGCTTCACTTTGTACCCAGAGAAAAATAACTAGCCTCATGTCACTACTATACACTGAAAAAAAACACAAAGAGGAAGTTACTAAACACAGATTTTTTGACAAATCTGGACATCGTCATAAGACAAGTTCATCTGTTCAGGGTTCACTAATCTCTCACAATAACTCTCACCTACTAAGTTCTGAAGGAAAGAAAGAAAGAATATAAAAGAATATAAGACACAAAAATGTGTGGCCTAATTTTTAACTCACTCTATCCTCTTCAATTAAAATATTAGTAAAACATTCTGGATGTCTCACTGAAATATGCTTGGCAGTCATTGTGAGACACAAAGTAGAGGCTTTGTTCTTCTGGGTGCTGGCATGGTATTTTTGCCTGAAAAAAAAGGGCTATGAATTATTTCATTAGCTCATTCATGAGCTGTTATTTGAAAATGCAAAATTTCTTGTGAAGGCAGAAGTTTTACAAAGAGGAGGTCTATACTTCTATACTGGAAAGGCTTTGAGAAGCAAGACCTTTGTTGATCCTCTGAATCTGCAAACTAAACTAAGACATAGGAAATTTTGACAAAAGTCAGAGTCTGCTGCTCCTAGGTGTATGTTGCTCACTGTGTTAAGAAGAAGCTGGCTAGCAGGAGGTCCCAGATTTCTCATAGCAGCAGAGTGAAATACATCAGTGTCTTCATGTCTTCATAAGAGAACTTCAGGAATGCTAATGGTCTATTTCTATACTGCTCCAAAAGTAATAAAAGTTATAGGTCAGAGCAGCACAATGACTCCATTTTATGTACCTGTCTTTATTTTAAATTTATTTCTATCCCATCCACTAATGCTTTTATAGTTTAGAAAATTTACCCTAAACCATCATGATTATGGGGATATAAAACACACAAGAAATTTAAGGTGGGGTCAGGATACCACACTTCAGACTACAAAGCCTGTATATCAGTAAGTCAATTTTGCAGTCTTTTCAGTACTTAAAAGTCATCTAATTTTTTTCTAACTGCATCACTTGGTCTAACAAAATACATTACCTTTACCTTTTCTTGACTAGCTTCTTAGACAATCATGGCTACAGAAAAAAAGCTATTAAATATTATTCATACATATATATATCCCACACAGGTAAAAACTAAAAATGAAGTATGCAAAGCTGTACCTCTGGGAAAGTCCAGAGGCAAGAGCCCTGTGTGCAGGAGACTAAACTCAGGTATCTCTACGATGTATGTCAGCAGGTACGGTACAGAGGTGCAGACTGCCAGGCAGAAAACTTAGTTCATTCCAGAGTAGCAGCCCTCCATATGGAGAGGACCTCTCTCTTCTTCACTGTGCTCCCTCTCCTCCTTTGCTGCTTCCACCCTTTCGCATTACATTACCTGCTGAAGGACTTACCTGTTTTCCTGCTGTTTTTCTGAATCTTTCAATAGGAACCCTAGCAGGTATTGAACCTCCCCAAAAGAGAGATATGGCAGTGCTGCAATGAGCAGTGTTCTCTACTTCTCTTTGGAGACCACCATCCAAACTGGGATCAGTGTAAATTAGTCCTTTCACTAAGGAGGAAGATGTACATCTTCCTTTCAGTATGAAGGAATCATGTACCTCTTCATGCTCCTCTTATACACATCTGTATTTCCCTTCCTTATGAATGATCAGTTATACTCAGCTTCAAACAACACAGAATCTTATACTGAAGAATGAAGCACGTAATATCATGATACATGTTCTTGGACACTGCATAAATCCCAGTCGCCTGTGTACATTTCATCAAAGTCTTTAATTTTGTGACTGGAAGCTATTTTTCCACTAGAGCCCTGCCTCAAACCCTGCACAGAATAAACAGTACTCACTGAACCATAAGTTATTTAATCTTTAATTTAATCCTTGCCTTGCAATGTATGGATTTATGCCTTATTTACTGTTAGGACTATATAAACTCTGTTCTGAAATCCTGAATAACTGATTTTTTCTAAGGTTCTTTATAACTTTTTCTTTTCCCTGTGGACCTCATCAATGCAGTATCTGATGAATGCCTCTGAGGTGAGGCACATAATCCTTTGATAATACCTGAAACACTGAAGACTTCATTAAGTATAGGTGTTTGGTGTGAAGCACAGATCTTTCAGAGTATTGATCATTACACAGTCTTCATATTCAAAGTACAGCTAACTTTGACTTATCTTGAACAGCAAATGAGGCAGCTGGTTCTCAAATCAAGATACCCAAAAAACCAGGAACATACAATTAGTAGTCCATCTAAAAATTTTAGGAATACATTGTCAGAACTAGTCTGAATAACTTTCAGAATAACTCCTTTCTCTTCCACAGTACTCTATCCCATCCTCCATATGTTTATTGACAATGACAGCAATATACAGTCCTGATTCATGTCTAAAGCAGGTCCTTTATCTGCCTTGAAAAGAGATGATATTTGGGGATGGAAGGAGAACCCTAAAAGGAAAATACAATAGATAGCCCATTAATTCTGACATTTCCTGACCCTATAGCAATTGGTTTCATGATCCAAATGCTCTTATTGCATGTATTTTATGTAATTTCATGTGGATTGTGGTTACACTTCAACGAGATATCAGCAAGCCTGGAAGATTCCATTGTATCAAATAGTCTCAGCTGCTAAACTAGCTGGCAACAGCAGCTGGCTGCCACCTTTTGTTTGGACAAGTAGAAAAGGAGAACATGACTTAAAATTTACCAGGGGGTTTTCCTACCTGTAGAAAAACACTAAGACTTGGGAGTAACACACTCCTTTCCTGTACTGTAGGAAAGCTGTGCTCTCATGTGTCCATGTCCTTTATGACATGCTCTTCTCTGATCAGAAAAACCTACACTCCTCTGTCAGTGTCTGTCTTGGGCTTTCCTCATCTAACCTTTTTGCTTGTTCTTATTCCCATACTGTGAAACTCATCCCCAGTTCCTCCCTGAAACAGCTGGCAGAACTCATATTGCAGTGGTCTAAGCAGCTACACTAGACTTTGCCATTCGCCAGCATCACTGCTAGACACTCCTCCAGTGTTAAACTCCTCCTTTGTCCCCCTCTTCCTCCCATTAATGTCCTCCACTCTCACTGTCTGACCTCCAAGGCCTCTCTCCCCACTCAAGTTTCCCCCTGCAGTTGTTCACTGACACCCAACAGAGGAACCCTAAAAGTGACTGTAATTTGGCATGGCTGCTGTATCATGCTGCCAGGTGAGGGGGCAGAGAATGGTCAGTGCCTTCCTGGATCTTCCTCTGCCAGGTTCTCCAGCTTTAAGAAAATCTGTGTGTTCAAATTGAGCTACATAGAAAAGAAGCAAATGGTAATTGCTTTTGTTTAGGGCTGCAAAATAGAATTCATGAATAGAAAATGAAGCAGTAAGAATAAATATTGTGCTCAGGAAATTTGCAGGAATTTTTGTTGCCCAGCATTTCATTCTGTGTATGGGAGACACAAACACAAAATTGTTTCACAAAAAGGAGGCAATAGGGAGGAAGATCCAGCTGAAGTGTTGGAATAATGATTTTTCTGTGGAATTATTTACCCAATTGTATTATATACTTTGTTTTGCTTCCTGTATCCCCCCCTCCTCAACCCCCACCTTAATAAAAAATATTTTCTTTGTTTTCCCTTTCCTCTCACCCCACTACTATGCAGATTTTGGCTATTCAATGACAACAGCAGCACCATCAGAAACAGAAATAATAACATTCCACAAGGGAGACAATACAATAGTACAGCTAAGCTTTAGGAAGTGCAAGACAGCGTGTTTGTGCTCTCTATTAATCATATACCTTAGTGTCTTCCTAGGCACTTGGCCAAAAGGAGAAAGTTGTCAAGTCCCTCCAGGTATTATTGTTACAGCATCAGATGATGTATGCCCTCAGGTGCCTTGTAATCTAATTATTTGTAGAGGTATGTCAAAGGAAAAAATCTCAGTAACTATGACAGTCATTTTTGATCATGTGGTCTTAACTCTGCTCCTTAGAGCTGATGCAGTGCTTTATGCACAGTAATAAATGTTTACATAACAAAGGAACCACATAAAGACTATATTTGGTTTTGGCTCTTACTGCATGGGAATAATCTCTACAAAGGACAGTTTATAGCTCATAAAGCACAAGCCCAACAGTGGATGTTACAGGTGTGTAACAGCTGAGTTCACTATGAACCAGTATAGTTTGCTTTGTTATGTCTTTCCTTTCTGTTAATAATTTTGATAGAGAGAGAGGAAATGAGAGCAATGTGTGTAGGCACAGGCAAAATGAGTCCAGGTGGAGATATAAAGCCCTCGGTGGTTCAGCCATGTAAGCCTGGCTTTGTTAGCAGAACAAAATGAGGCAGTTGAAGAAAGATGGGTAACGTGTTGGACCTTTAACCTGGGGAATTCTTCACCTGGTGAAATGAGGCATTGGGGAGACAATGGACTTGTTCCAGGTGGAAACTGACTAGTCTTAAAGGGAAAATGAAGCATAGTGGAAATTTCCACTGCCACTGCAGTTAGTAATCCTGTATGAGTTGCACTAGCACAACCCAGAACTCACGGCAGAGGGGAAAGGGGAGCCAGCTGAAAGGACTATGCTGAGGGGACACTGTGCTTAGGTTCAGTACCAGGAAATTTCCACATCTGGAAGGGATCTGACACTACAGCAGTCAAGAGGTCAACAGCAGGAAAAAGGTGTTTGCTGCATCCAAGTATGGGATTTATCTTAAATTGTACTACTACAAAATGCATAAAAAATGTAGGGGGATTCCCACACAATTGTTGTCTTTTAAGAGGAAATTTCATATTGCTGAACAATCCTTGTGCTTGAGATAACCCTTGAGCATGTGGCAGATGCACAAAAGTGCATCTTTTGTTTCTTTTTACTAAAGACAGAAAAGTAAATCAATAAGAGAAAGACAGAAACCCATTGGTGAGGGTGCACCTGAAATGAGTTCAGTTTTGGGCCCCTCACTGCAAGAAAGACATTGAGGTGCTGGAGAGTGTCCAGAGAAGGGCAACAGAGCTGGGGAAAGGTCTGGAGCACAAATCTCATGAGGAGTGGCTGAGGCAGCTGGGGCTGTTTAGTCTGGAGAAAAGAAGGCTGAGGGGAGATCTCACTGTTTTCTACAACTACCTGAAAGGAGACTGTAGCAAGATATGGGTTGGCATCTTCTCCCAAGAGTCAGGGAACTACCCCTCTCACCATAAAAGGGGCTCATTCAAGAGCTGTGACTTTTGTATAAAAGTTGCTCCAAAGCTGATGAAGCTTAAACAGTCTTCAAAACTGACAAGGAGTACCCTGTTATTCATAAATGATATTAAAGTTCCCCACTTTTTTAAGGTCTCACTGACTGATGTCACAGTAGAACTCTTTCCCAATAAAGCCGTTGCTATCACACAACTCCACTTTTACCTTCACATATTAAAAAGTGCACGGTTTCTGACAGTGCCAGCTCAGCTGCAGGCTGGGCACCATCACACTAACCCTGAAGACACACAGAGAAAGATGTCTCCTACATCTTCTCATTTCTGCCTTGTGCCAGCAGTGGAGCAGGAGTCACACAAGCTTCACTCAAATAATGCAACCAACAAGAGAAAGAAGTTCCTCTCAGTCTTTGCCCCAGCTCTGTGAATTTTATGTATTTTGGTTCAGGTGTACTTTGCACTTTGGCAACATCAAACTGAAGACATACCTTTACTTGCAGCTCAGTGTGTTACTCTAATGTTTAGAGAGTAGTATCTCTAATGAGAGCTCAGAGATCCAGACGTAGCTTAAAGCCATAGCAAGTGCAAGTTTTGGGGTGGGAGAGAGGAGGTGGTTAGGAGTACAGCACTACTGAGGGTCAGTGATTATCTTAGAGAGAAGACTACACTGAAAATGGAGAAAGTGATCCCTCTCCCCTCTGTATTTCAAATCTCAGCACAGAACCAAACACCATTCCCAAGCAGCCATTAAAAACATCCAAACAAATCTCAAAGATAAGCAAAAAACAAAAAAGAATCCTAGTGGTCTGTCTCATTACAGTGCCAGCTCCTAATAAATTCTAGCTGAAAAACAGAAACTCAATTAATCCAGGGAGCTAATTAGGCTCAGAAACTCTTTGTTAAAGCCAGATTCCCCAAAATCAGCAATGTAAAGGAATCATGCTTAATAAGTAGACTGTGATTTACATGAGAAAAGAAAATAAATAAAAAAATCCTGCCATTAAAACCAATAATGATCCAGATTTTAAATAATTTAGGAACTCTGCACTTGGCTAGGCTAACTTCTACCAAGATACAATAATAAAGGGAAGGAAAATGTCTTCTCTCTCCCCATGTCCTTCCTTCCTTGGCTCCCTTACTTGGAAGTATTATGACAACCACAAGTTTGGCTCAGCTTATCTGTATGGTTTAGTTGCTTTATATGAGAAGACAGCATAGCTGCTATGGAATTGCAACTGAAGCAGTTAGGATCCTGCCTGCCTCTCCTCCAGACTGCCTGTGCCCTGACAGTGCAGCAGGAACGCTGGGAAGGGAAGGGAAGGGTTGGAATGCAGCTGAACAGCACCTGTGCCTCTAGGGCAGTCATAGGGAAAACACATAGCAAGAAAAAGCGTGCAGAAACATTCCCTGACAATCTGCTGAGGACACATTCTGGAAAGCACCTTCACACTAGCCTCTGGGTGGCTAATGTGAGCAGAAGCAGAGCAGACACCCGGTGAAGGCATTTCCACCACTGCTGCATCAGCATGAAGAGAGGGCACACTCCTCTCCTCGGTTCAACATTCCTTCCAGCGCTGCTGCCCCCAGCTCCCGCTGCCTTCCGAGGGCCAGGCAGTGGCCAGACTAAAGCAAGGCTCTCCACTCTGAATTCTAGGGGCCAAGCAAAGGGCCTGTTTGTCAGGAGGCCTCAGCTCCCTTCAGCTGAGCTGCTGCCAGTCTCATCGCTGGGTCACACAGGCTGCCAGGGGGCAGCCGCTGCAGAGAGGGAAGGGCAGCAGCATCCTCAGCCCTCTCTCGGAGCCAACAAGCACCTGCCTGACACAATGGCCCGACTCCTGCGTTACCCTCACGCCGGGCAGCTCGGGGACCATTTCGGCTGCCGCCCGGTGAGCAGCCCGTGGCAATTTGGAACGGGGACAGAAGGGGACAGCTGGCTGCCCAAGGAGCACGGCCCGGGAGGAGATGCCCACGGCCGCACCCTGCGGCACCCGGGAGCCGCGGCAGCGAGAATCAGCGCCCTGCCCCTCGCTGCAAGGAGCGTCGGGATTCAGATGTACCCAGGGGTGGAATACCAGGGTTATTTCCTCAAACGAAAATTAACTTCAAATGTTTATAATTAATACATGAATATTCATGATCTTTTGGGAGGATTTCGTAATTACTTCATTCTGCTTAGGCTCATTTGATCTGCAGTAGCGACAGCAGTAGTTTACACTCCTTCATCAAGACGCCAACAATTTGGCAGCGTGACCTTCCCAGTTTCCTGCGCTGGAGAGTGCCTCTAGTTATTCTAATTGCAATCCCAAATGGAGTAGTACCTGGAAATAAATTGACTGCTGTTCAGTTTTAGAAACCACTCCACTTGGCACTGCTCCTTGTGTAAATAGATAACAGAGGGCAGTGAAAGTGCACATAGTCCCATGTGGAAAGGGAAAAAAAAGAAAAAAAGAAGGCAGACTTTGGTTGTCATTAAAGATATGGAAATTATACAATTCCTCTATGCCACTCATTAGATATATTCCCCAAAGAAAGTTAGGCTCAAGAGTTCATACTGCCTCTGCACCTGCACACAAGGTTGCCTTATCACCTTCAGAAATAAACTTCCAGGCTTTTGGCAAATTCAGAGAAAGTCTGAGAAAATAATATGTAAAGTTTGAAGATGGCAAGTCTCTGTAAATGCTGGAAGGATTAGCAGCTGGGTGGATGGAGAGAAATCTTATTTGTGCTCCCACAGAAATGAGACAAATGCCTTCAGTTCCATTCTTGAACGCACCAGAGAAAGCACATAGATGAGAGAAATTCCCAAACACAGGAATATTTTTGGCCTGTAGTTACACCCCTTTGGATGCCAGACTGAGAAAGAAGTTGTTGGAAACATTATGAACATTATGTTCTTGATGCTGGTGCTCACAAAACTGTTTCTTTAGATCAACAGCAAAAAAAAAAAAAAAAAAAAAAGAATTTGCACAATACTGGGTCCTCACTAAAAACTGCCAAAACTCAAAGCAAAGCAGTGAAAATATGAAACCATCAGCATTAAAGCAAAATATAAAGTCAGAAGCCCCAAGTAATGCTTCCTTTTCTGGTAATACCTTTTAAATTTCCTTTTCACATACAGTTTCAAATTGCTTCATGGAGATGCATGAAACTGCTAAAACCTGATAAAAGAAGCAATCCCTGTCCATTGTCAAGGAAGATGAACTTTGCAGCAGCCAAGCTATCTGCTAACTAGGATAGAAATCAAGCAGGTGAAGCAACTTCCAAAAAGGAGGAATTTTTTATGTCATCTCCCATTTCCAGCAGACACACAGTGGCCTCAGTTGCTCAGCTCCAAACCATTTACAAATTAAAAACCCAGGACTTTCATTTAGGAATAATGCATTGGCACGTACAGGGAATATGTAAAGATCCTAGACAGCATGCATAACTCTCTTTCTAAAAATCATGAGAAGTAATAGGGGTAAGTATGGACTTAGCTATCTAACTTTACATGTTCTTTAGGGAAGAGTAGGAAAGCTGACTTTCTCCATTACACCTAGTTCTTTAAAAACCTAGGACTAGTAGCCAATTGCACTTCAAGAATTCAATTTACTTTATTATTCAAGGGGTCCAAATAAGTTTCTTAGACACCTGCAATGATGCTTGCAGAATCTAATGAACAGAGCACTCTCTGGCCTGCAAATCCTTGGCCTCTACATTTGTTCTGCCAACAGTCAATACGGGTGGGGTGACCTTGTTAGGAAATGGAGAGACACCAAGAACTCCTTTCACATAAAAATGAATGGCTAACGGACAGCCAAAACTTTCATCCACAGATGGGCTGAGCTACTCACACAACTGGCTGATTCAGAGATGTGATGAGACAAGCTGAGCAATAGCAGTGATGGTGATGACTTGCATAGCAAATAAAGATCATAGATGAAAATTTCCTGCCTGTGACTGTGTTTTGGTTAAGACCACAGACCAGCCCCAAAAACTGGGATTTTATTAACTGAAATCCACTGGCACTGTGGTCCAAACCCAGCTGTCACTGAAATCTCCAGAAAAGCTCCCATAAGCTTCATCCACATCTGAACTGGGTTTTTACAGATTTAGTGACAGGATACATGAGACAAAGACTAAACCAGTCCCTTCTGACGTCAAATACATGGCATTGAAATTAAACTGTGGAACCACAGGCAGGTTTATGATGACAGTTTTGGCAGCACAGGACCAAATCTAGCAGCTGGTGCAGGGAAGTGGGAATTCTGTCATTTATAAACACAGGCATAAGGAAACTAAATGTTTGATTCTTTTATATCTCTCACACTCCATCATACTTCATACACAGAGGAGCCCAAATAAAACCTGAGGGACTCCAGGCTATGCAAGTGCTATGTGCTGTAAGTAAAAGTAGCAAAATTGGTATATAAGTATTTTTAATGTAGATATTTTCTATTTAAATCAACTGGAGGTAGGCTTTATCAATACATTTATCTTCATCCATGCAGCAATTTAAAATTTAAAATGTTGCACATTCATTTTTCATGTTATCTGAAGTTTCACACCCCCATTGAATGGATTATTCTATTTATTTTACCCACTATGGTAACACTGATTAGACAAGAGTCTCAATAGGCTCTTCTACATCTGACACTTCAGGGATCTTCTCATAGCCTGCCACAGCAAAGGAAAGGAACTGTTTTAAACTTGCTGGTTAGCAATTGTTACATTTGTAGTAACAAATGTTACTACAATTGCAAGCAGTTTTACCTGAGGTGACTAGAACATGCTTTAGAGCCCAATATTGTATCTATTCTGCTCAGAAAAACAATTGTAAATTTGAGTATTTCCATGTTACCAGCTGCCTCTCCACAAGGCTGATAGTCAGAACTGAGTTTTGAGTGGCAGAAAGCAATAGATGATACTAAAGTTTGTGTGTATTTAGTTTTCACTCACAAAAAGATCTCTCTTAAAATTAGCTGTTCAAAATCTAAGAAGCACTAAAACAAAATTTCAAAGGTAAGCTGAACCAGTCGTTCATAAAAAGATCCTTTCAAACTTTAACTGTCTTTAAAAGACCTCAGACTGGAATAATTTACAATGTGCCTGGAAGGTCCTACTTCTGTTTACAAAGCCGCTGCTGATACTCAGGAATTCCCACAGCTGAAAATAGTTGAGGCTTGAGTACTTTTTGGCAAAGTACTTCTTTTAGCCTTACACTCTATCCTTGGCATCTGCTGTTGAATTTAGCCAGACAGGATGCTACAAGGACATTTGGCCTGAATCAGTACAACTATTCTCACATTCTTAAAGGTTCGTAGCCCAGCTCTGCAGCCTCCTTCCTGCATCCCCTTTGCATGCCTGCTGTGATCTCCTAAGGACACAGCAAAGAGCTCCTCAGCATTCAGTCAATATGCCTGGAGACATAGAGAGGTCAAGAGTAAAGACAGAACACAACCAGCACAGAGGGAGAGGGAAAGAAATACGTTGCTTGGTCCTGCGAGCGCCATGGGACAGCATCAAAGCACAGGTGATGCATGGGGTGAGAAGAAACTGAATTATTAGCTACCCAGTACAGGGAACAGTAAGCATTTAGCACTACTTAGCATTTAGAAAATCCATTCTTAAAAACATTACACTGCCCCCACACATTTCCATTTAGTAGTGGCATGCCAACTACTTTTCTATTTGCTCATGCACTTTGGTTTCCATTGCTCTCCCTCCCCAGGAATGGGAATGCTCCTGGCCACATGTACAGACACTTGCTCTCTATCCCTTAACTCTATTTGGGTATGCAAGCCAAATTAATTTCATTTTCTCTCATGTGAAAAACTCCCCTTGCCAGACTTTCTTGTACTTTCTTCAATCTCAATTCAATCTTCATCTATATGGGAGACCAGCACTGCACCCAGGAGAGGAATTGCTGGCCCCTTGCATAACTATTACTATTTTTCTGCTGTCATTCCTAATATCTCCTCAGATTTCATTACCTTGTCACTGTTAATTTAGCTGTGGACACCTGTGATCAGCCAACATGCCTAAATCACCACACACCCCCATACCCTTTCTAGCTGATGAGCTCCCAGAATACATCAGAAATTATTAGCAGTCCATCAGGGCAAGCCCTTGCATCAGTGCCCTTTGTATTTCTGTAGCCCTCGAGGTCCCACAGCTGCTCCCATCTGGGTTCTGATCTGCCTTTGTACAGATGATGGCTCTCAGCTTTGTGTAAGCAGTCACTATGATTAGCATGCTCCCGCTTTGTGCGCCAAGGCTGCTGATATTAACACCAAATAAAACCTCTCCTAAAACCTGTCCTTGAAGAACTTCCTGAGTAGCCTTCCCTCTAGTTTGACAGCTCACACTTCGATGTTAGCTACTGTTGTCTCTGCAGTCTTCACTACTTAATGCATCTTACTGCTCCTTGTCTTCTTCAGCTGAACTAGTAAATTCTCAGGGGACACCAATTCAGGTATTTACTCAGATCTAGACATGTTAAATTTCTTTCACTGAGACATTAGGTACCACATCTGCATAGAACAGAGGAGGAGGGCTGTATGCAGAAGGTTGTATCCAAATGTATCCCCATCTTGAAAGGAGGGCTGAATTTAAATGCACAGGCATCTGGTCCAGATTTCCTGGTCTTGGGACCAGGTCAAGATATTTCAAGGTTCACCGTCTGAGAAGGCAGCATTTGTTGTCTGGATTTACTTTAAAGCAAGTTTCAACTCAAGGTTTCAGGATTTGTTCCTCTCACATCTGAGGGATAATACCAAATTATTGTTGCAGCAAGACTTTCTTAACATCTCAGAATTAACTTTTGCAGCTATTTCACTAACAAAAATTGATCATTTAATTCAGATGATTTAGCAGTGAACTCATTTGAAATCCTCTTTTCTCTACTCTTCCCCCTCCTCCTCCACACACTGATGAGCAAATCACTTAGAGAGAAGTTTGTCTGCTGACTGTATAAATTTTATTCAGTAGGAAAATACATCCCTGTAATTGCGTTTCAAATGGTGAGGATCTGGGTAAATGAACAAGTTGTTCTATGAACAGAGGAACTAATGAAGGCTAGCTTCCCTCAGTTTGTGTCCTGTGTTACGTTTTTCATACTTTGGCTGTTCCCCCAACCCCACCTTGCCACATCCCATCTAACTCACCTCCTTTAGCTGCTGTTCTGTCTTCTCTCCTTGTTGGTTCATGGATGCTGGCTGGCGTGTGGCTCAGCTGGCTGGCAAGCCAGCATGCAGTGGAGCAGGGTCATCACACCTTCAAGGACCAGCCTGCTTCTGCCCCACCCCTCTCTCAGTCTCAAGAGTCTTGCACAGACCTCACATCTAAAGACCTGTGCCTGCATTAAATCTAATTGGAAACTATCAATTTAACAGCCAGGTAAAAAATGTATTTGGATGACTAGCAATGAGATCGTGTGACCATGTACGCTTTAGCCTCTCAAGAGATAACCAAAATTCTCTCAGAGCACACAGAGCACACTTTCTCAGAGAAAGTTCTGCTCACAGAGTTTGTCAGGGTTCATAGTTTGGAAGCAGAACATTGTACATAGCAGTCATTCCCACCGCCAGTTACTGAGGACAGACAGGACATTTCCCGTATTATCACTATGACAGTGATTAGAGCCACCTATTTATAGCTGTGCAATGAAAAAATCTCAGCTCACAGATGTGAAGTTAGCCAGGCTTTTAAATCTTTCCTATCCAGGGGCTTAGATTATTCCTGCCTTATAATTTTTCAGATCCATGTTATGACTTTAAATCCAATTAATTCTGTGGGAGGGTAGCAGTTCTAAAATGAACACAGAGTAAACAAAAGCATTAAGAAAAGGACTGCTACGAGAGTTCAAGTAGGCATTGCATTGTTAATATTCTTCAGTAGTTCAGGTTTAAGGGGTTTTCTGTGTGTTGTATGACATATTAAATACATAGCAAAGGGCCTAAAGGCCCTGTTCTGTTTTCAAAGCCACTACAGTACCAATTTTTAAAAAATAATAATTACCAAAAGGGACCAGAGAAGTTTTGACAACCCATGAACCTTCCCTTAGCACAGCTGATTTGCATATAGTGTAGCTAAGAGGTGCATTTGACCCAAGCATTTATAATTAAACCTTAACTTGTCATATATAAGGAAAAGCTTTATTTTCATTTCAGTGATTTTGTTGAACTGTAATTCCAAGAAATACCAATTAGCTATCAAATGCTGACAACTTGCACTTAGCACTGATTAGGGCTAGATATGAAATATAAACCTATCACATTACTATAGTGCAACAGCTCATTACCAGTCTAGCTTTCCCAGCTAATCTTTTCTACTAATTTTTATTTAGGGACCTACTGGCCAGCTCATCTGAAAATTATATGCTAATGATCCGCTAAGAATTGAGAGCTCTAAATGGTAACATGGGAGAAAAACTAATTCTGTTTGATCTCTTTATGTTATGATAGATGCCATTTAATCAATTAGGACAGCAGAACATACCATTCCATTTCAGACCTGGCAGATATATAGAAAGGAAACAAGAAAGGGTGAAAGCTCCACACATCTTGACCTCCTTCACAATATAAAAGAGCATCATATATAGTATGAGAGAATGTTTAGGAGCACAGTCACTGAGACAGCAGTCAGGACACTATTTCCTCTGGGTCTCCTGCAACAGGGGCTTGCCAAGGATGTGACTGCTGCTAGGAGAGGAGACCTGTCAGAGACGGGGTCACAGCATTGTGCACTGCATCTTGTGGAGATGTCAGGCTGGTCTGCTGCCAGTTAAGCCTCCAAAGGATGTAACATAGGGGGCTGGGACCCTGGAATGTCCCAGAATCAGAAATGCAGCGTACAATTAGGCCTTCCTCTTTCTCCCCTCACCTGCCTGAGATTATGAAAGTATTTGAGAAACTAAAGATGCTGCAGCAGCGACAATGACTGCTTCATGTTATTTGGCAGAACTCTATGATAAATCAAAGTTATTTCTGACATACATTGGAGATGCAGAAGGGAAAGAACACTGTTTCATATATATAATATAACTCACTTGTTACTCAATAACTCACTTGTTATTGAGTAGAAAACATTATAGATGGAGAGACATAGGTAGGATCAGGTATAAAAAGGTGTCTGATCCATACTGTTAAACTTGAGTAAATTAAGGGCCTCTTGGGATATAAAAGCTCTATATTTAATAACTAATATAAAAAAATTGAGAGCAATGACAGAAGTATTTGAAAAGCAGAACATGATCACATTTAGGGGCTCTCTTATCTCCTGCAGTCTCACTGGGCTGGAGTTTCTTTTCTGAAGACTGTGATATTTACCCAACCATACCAATATGTTTTCCTGTGTTCACTGGTCCCAACACTGAGTGAGTCAAAACAGACATGATCACACATTAATGCCTAAAAACCTCTGAATTATGTCACTAAAACAACCACTCAAAAACATCCAGTGCAACTCTGTATTTGTGCAATTCAAAATCTGGATAATGGCAGAGCACATTATGCTGAGTATGTTCTCAACACTCATCTAGCCCTGACTCAAGACAATAAGCCTTTAAGATGCCAAAAACTGGACTTTTTTTCCTAAATATGGCAATAGAGATATTTTCTTCCTGTTGAGGAAGGAGCAAGAATCCCTTATGACTGCCCTTCTTGGAACCTGCACAGCAAGAGGAGTGAAGATCTGCTACTCTGCCCAAATTTTTAAATCTCCCAAAAGATTACTCTGTACATAAACATGCAAAGGTTTTCAAATTTAAGTGCCAGAAAAGTTTCAATATGAGCATAATCAGACCACAGGGTTGGGAGATGTTCCTGCACTATAATAAAGGAGCCAGAAGGAAAAAAGCACTGTACAGATAGACCTGTTGCATACTGTGAGGTTAACCAAGGAGAATTTACTCACACATTCAGGCATTGCAAAATGCAATGAAAGACAATATGAGCAGCATATGCCTTACAATGTCATCATAGAATACTTAACTCTTTGTTAGATAAGTCTCTTTTTCTTCATGACAATAAGATTGTTAACATTTTTTAGTTGGCTTCTGGCAAAATGAAGAAGTACTTTCAAATTATAGAGTCTTAAAAATGAGCTTATATGAAGCTTCAGTTAGTGGCACAATTAATGGATAATACACAGAGAAGTCTACAGAATTCATTAGGTAATATGGATTACAGATTAGATATTAGTAGGAAATATTTGGTATTTTTATTTCTGAGAGATGAAACAATACACTGGTAAGACATCCATATGAATATGAACACAAAATTATTAAGACAGTTATTTTTGTTCTGAATTTAGGTTTAGTTCCAATAGAGAGATAACATAGCTGTTTAATGCATAAAATAGATGAGTAATTGCTGGCCAAAATGACTCTCTCATACCCACACTATTACTCTGTGAGTTGAATATTAGCTTACTATAATTTCATACACAGCCTGCAACATTCTTTAGTCATAGCCCACAGCTAAATGTTGCCTGTTGATAAGATCTGGTAGTTGTTTGTTACTCTGTTCAGTTACCTATTTTTCTCTGGTCTTCCTGGGAGGAAAATGCTTAGGAACAGCAGTTTTCCCTATGATTAGATATCAGAACAGCTATTAGTGTGATGTTCAGATTCCTTAAAAGAATCAGGTATTGCTCCACAGGGAAGTACTGTTGATGGATGGAACCTGGCCAATGGAATTTAAAAATTATTTATACTATCTTTTGCATGGGTGTGATATAATAGCATTTTCATAGGAACTATGAATTTTCTTGCAAGGATGAAAAACTACATGTGAAAAACTAGGTACATCTAACACATGTGGTTGTGATACCACCAGAGACCAGGTGCGTTCTGCTGCAGTGCCACAGAAGCATTATGTCCCTGCCTGGACTATCCCTGACCTTGATGGGAAGAAGGTGACAGTTCCTGGGAGCATGAACATTCAGATTCACAGCAGCCAGAGACCTCCTGCAAACACTACCCTCATCGCCATGAGGCTCCCTGCATTGAATTGAGAGTAAGAATGGACATGGCACCTGCAACTGGACACACAGGACTTTACCACCTGTGTAACACACTTGATTTTTACATCTGACACACATAAATGATTTCAGGCAAAGGAGCTCACAAAGGACTGTGTCCTGGTTTCAGCCCTGACAGACTGCAATAATGAATAGTACAGAATCAATAAAAAACACTGATTATAACCCCACTGCACAGCACATAACAATCCAAAATGGCAGCAGTCACCTAGCAAGAGAAAGGAAAATCTGTTATCAGCTTAACATTCTTATTTTGTATTCTGTATGATGCAAAGATTTTAAAAGTTACCAAAGCACACCCTCACCTCTTCTGTAAGACCCAATCCACAGTAAGCAGCCTCAACATTAGCTGAAAAAAACAGGAGTATTTCACAAATCTCACTGCAGCACAGTGTGTGGTAGGGTGCCAACAAGTTCTCTTTCACATGTGTTTTCAGAGGCAAATCTTACTCAGGTTTGATCCTCCATCAGCCCTCCTTCCCCACATAGTTTATACATCACTGTAAGCCACTACAACTCCAGCAGTTACTCTCAGTTTCCTGTGACATGAGAACAACTGTTCTCCATCACACCAGTAATATCCACATGCAAGAGAGATGTCCAGGATTCAAGAGGTGCTTGTTGGCATGACAGGACCGAGAACACAGAGCTCCCAGAACACTCCCTCCCTCTCAGAAAAGCACAGTTATTCCTTCAACACCGTACCTTTGAAAACATTTTTATTTGTTATGTATACATGCCAGCTTGGGTAGCAGATCTGGATACTGCATCTAATTCCTTTCCTCCTGCATAGGCATGTAATTTAGAAAGGCTTCACTCGGAGACTGTGAAAACTGTTGTTTGCAAGAGAGAGGGAGCACAGTCTAGGAGCACAAAAGATTCTGCTACTCTATTTATCGCTGGAGGCAGACATGAAAATTGTGTTCAGTCTTTAAAAGACTGCTCCAAGGAGATTCAGGTCCCACTTGCACAGAGATGATGAGGTGCTTTTAACAGCTCACCTTTTAAGGGCCCCCCTTCTTTGTTCTCTGCTGTCTGAGCTGAGCAATGTTTGTCTGTAATAGCACCCAGAACAGCTGCCACCACTGCTCTCTGGAACCACCTGCACCAAAGGCAGCCACAAGGGCTGATATTTCTGACAGTGTGGACATACATTTTGTCATTGATTTTCAAAGAGAGTGAGGTTTTGTTTCTGACCAAGAGCATAAACTAAGGAATAGGGAGAAAACAATTCAGTAAATTCCACCACCTCTCAAAAACAACCCATTGGAAAACAATTATAAATTGTAATAATTTTAAATACAGCAGGTGAGACATTTTTTCTGATAGGATGATAAGGCAAAACAAAGCTAAAAGATAATACAGCTAAAAGAGTTAAGTCTGCTGTCTGGTATTAATTTACTGGGTCTTGTCAGATATTGCTAGAAAGCATATCACCTGGATGGCACTTATAAAAAAATATTCTAAAAACTAAAATAATCTAACAAGTTCATCCTGAGGCATGAGAGAGGTAATTTTCATATTTCAGAAAATAATTCTAACCATCCTGCTTAAATCCAAAAAGTCAATGCATATTTAAAAAATCCACTTCACATCTGTTCATTGTGTATAGACCTGGAGGCAACCACCAGCCAAAAACTTTGATCATTTAGCAGAATCTGGTATCTGAAAAGCACAAGAGGATTATCTCCATTGCCTTTCTCTCAAATGTGTTATGACAATACGAACTTCAATAAAAAAAACATCTTGCAGTTGTAATGCCATCCAAATACTCCTGAAGCAGTAAGGCAAACTGGCTGAAGTGTCCTCCACTTACAACCACACAATTCTCTTAAAAGCTTCTAGGGCCTGACACTCCATTGAGAGGGTGATGTCTAAATTAAGTCCAAGAAAATGAGGAGTTTGAAAAAATGTTGAACTGAAATGTTGATTGAAAAAATGTTGATTGAAAAAATGTTCAACTATTTGCCCAGAAAATGTAAACAAAGGTTATGTTTATTCTTAAATTAATGTCACAAATACTATTTATATACACAGAAAACAAAGTAGTCCTGCTTGTGACACTTCAGTAGTCTCAAATCCCTATTTGTGTGGCAAGTTTCTGTATAAACTTCTTGAGCTTCAAATTTGTGGTCACAGACCCATTTGCAACCAATTATTGTACTTTTGCAGTTTTCACATTCACCAATTCCATCACAATTATGTCCCTTTCAATTCCAAACAAACTCAACATTAGGCTGCATTTAACCACATACTGCCTCTTTCAACAAATAAGCTGTTAATCATCAAATACAGAACATGAAATATCCCTTAGCAAGGATTTGAGGATTATCTCATCTAATTAGATATAAGCATGTTTTCTAATCTGTGGGTTTAAGCCAAATCCCAATAAAAAGATTTCCATTGATTTACATAGAGTTTTGGATCAACTAGTGGGAGAACTTGATTTTGCAATGTGTAGAGAAAGGGACCTTAAAAAAATGTGTAACTAAATGATGACAGAAAAAAAAACTTGTTACCTGAATTAAATCACCCAGCACAGGAATGGACTGGACAGCCCATATCCCTGCTAGGGCAGGGTCTCAAAAAAAAGGCACCGAGACTTTCTGGATTTCTTTGACATCATGAAAGTGTAAAAATACATCTAACCACTGGTTTTCAGGCTCCTAAAAGCAGATTTGATTATAGTAGACACACTAGAACACATTTTATTGTTTATTTATATAACTGTCAGCCATCCACAGGCACTTGGCAATCAAGGATGAAGATAAATTATCAAAAGGAAGTAGAGCTATTGAAAATTGTCAAAGATTTGGACCGAGAACTCTGCATTGAAATTGCATAAGCCTAGCAGTTAACGCATCTTAAACAGTTTATCATGTAATTGTTAAAGGATATTTGTTAGTTAAAAGTTTATTTTGCTTTTAAATGATTCTACCAACTAAGTGTTCACTACAGCTCTTGAGTAGCTACTCCACTAATAGGAGCCCCTGTTAGCATGCTCTAAAGTTTATATTCCTCTACATCATTACTTAAAAAGAAATCATTCTGCCACTTTGTCTCACCAGAAACAATTCTCTCCTCCTGTGTGTATTCACATCCTTGAAACACCACAGAGTAGTTGTCATCTCTTCTCTCAGAGGCCTCCTTCTCCCTACAAGCTATGAAGCTTTATTTTTGTCACAGTGTTCTTCCAGGTGAGTAACCCTTTCATTACAGACCTTTCATAATTCTTCTCACTTCTCTTTTAAATCCTCTGCAGTCTGTAACCTTTCCTTAGCAATGAGATGCACAACTCCAAACAAGCAGCTATATACTGGCAGATAAATAGAAAAGCTATTTTCTTTGGTCTACTGCAGTAGAACGTCTTTTTGCTTTGAGTCACACTGGTTTTCCACAAGCAAAGACGGATCAATATGGCAATTAAATTTAATTTAACACATCATATCCATATGCAACTATTCATGAAACTGGAGATAACCAAAAATGTGAAATAAGTCTAATAAAAATTATTACATGCTTTTTGATAATTTGCTGTATTGTACAAGAGGTAGTTATTCCAAGGATATGACTATTTAAAAATTGCTCAATTATACATGAAATGAATTATCACCACATTTCTATGAGAGAAAATGTATTAATGTTCAATTGAGCCTGAACCAGTGGTGGAACAGGTGAGAATAAACTGCTGGATACCCTGACAGAAGGTTCAAAATGGCATTTTAATGAATTAAGTATAGATTAATTTTTGTATGAAATTACCACAATGGCCTATTTAGGTTCCACTCAAGCTATATTTCAGGAATAACTGCACACTACTGGATTGCTTGTTCATTACCAGCCACGTCTGTGCTGGCCTGGGACCAAATGTGAAGTAGTGTCCTTCTGTGATGCAGATACCTGCTGCTTGTAGGAATGGCTATTTAAATGCAATTAGTAATTGCTGTCAAGTCTGACTATAACTACAGCACTTCCCTTCTCTTTTCATTTTGCAGTCCATCATTATTTTCTGGTTACAGCATCCATAAAGTACTAATTTGCTGAGTGCTTCAAAGAGCATTCAAAGAGATACTTCATGAGGCCTGATTCTTCTCACTTGAATGCTTGTCCAGAATGGAGTTTGTCAGCTGAGGTCTGTTGTAAAACTGGTGCAACAGTAGTTCAGGCTCAGTGAATGCAGCATAGCCACTTGCACCCATTACACATGTTCACAGACACCACTGCTCCAATTCCTGTCACACTGCCAGACTGGCAGGACTGAATTGAAAACCCAAAGCTGGGGAATGACAGCACCAATGCAGCTTTTCTTTTGAGGATTTTGTCTACTGTCTCTCATTAACTTGATGATGAAACACAATCCTATAAGATGTGGGCAGATAAAGCTCAAATCTGCACTATCAGCAGTACAAGCTACTCTACAATAAAGTACATCATTGGTGAACACTACAACAGCAAACCCATCATCTGCATGCTCCTAAGCTGCTGATTAAATTATTCTAAAAAAATGCAAGATGTTTTCCTACCCTCACAAATCAAGCATCCCTGACTCCACCTGTTTTATGTAGTTCCCTGGAATAAAGAAGGAAATTGCCAAAAATTCAACCTAAGAAACTGTCAGATACAGAAAAACCCCAGAGGTGGACATAACTGCCAGATGCTCCGAGTCCTCATTATATTCATGCTGACAGAGTTTCATTGCTCTTGCAGGCCACTGCATTGCACCTGCCCAGTGACAAAGGGCATGTGCCTAAGGCCAGGTCCTCCACTGGTACAAGGTGGCATTGCTCCAGTGGCTTCAGTGTCAGATAGCCAAGGTTCTAGTCCACATGACCTGGATGAAAACATCAAGGAAAAATTCTTTTTTTCCTGAGAAGACCATGTTTTTGATAGCTAATTTGGAGCTATTTCACATTCAACAAAATGTCCATTGACCACTCTCCTACACTCTCCTACAATTGAATCATTCAGGGGTATTTCTTAGGCTTATTTTTCATTTTGAATAGGCCCATTTCTTTTTCCTTGTTTGCTTCCCAGTTCCCCTCTGTGGATTGTTGTCTCCTCTACACATAATTTCAGGGTCTCTTGGAGCTTTCCCATTCATTTCAGGCCATTTCCCAGCCCTGTGGATCTGTTTCAGCTGTCTCTCATGTCCTCATTTCCTTCCCGCTTATTCTGCTCTCATATTTCCTCAAGTGAAACAGCAAAATAGTTTTTCATCCACTTCTAGTATATTCAGAATATATATATCACAAAAAGACCAGAGATTCTAAAGGGCACACCAGATTTTTTTTTGAGGCTGTGATCTTTGTACCATATTCTCATTGAGGAGGTGCAAATGTTTAGGAATAGAAGACATAGATGAAGTAGTGGAAAGTAAAAGAGATTCAAGTTTCTTGATTGAAAAATCAAAAAAATCTAGTTTCAAGAAAGAAAAAAAACAACTAGTTTCAGGTTCTGATGAAGTAATCATTAATAGGCTGATTTGACATAGCTCAAGTGTGTCATTAAATTCTTAGACCTAGTAAGCAGACATGGTTGTGTGAATTCAACAAACCTAGGACTTAGTACAAGCTCAAAAATAAGGGGGAAATCTCCAGTACTAATACAAATTATTGTCCAAGAAACTCCTAAAATATTTCTGAAAATCCTAACATCTTTTCTCAGAAAAATAATGTAACTCATGCTAAAAATGCAAAGGCAAGACATATAAACAAGATACTTGGCATTTCAGTTCTTCTCACATGCAGATTTTTACAAAGATGTAACAACCATACATAGATACACCCTTCTAACTAAGAAAAGAAACTGAGGTACTAGATCCATCCAAACCCCATTTTCATTTTTTTCCCATAATTAACTAAGAATTTAAAGAAAATATGTGACATATAACTCATTCTTTAAACTAGTCTACCACAACTCTATAATCCAACACTTTTCCCTTTCTTTTTACTTAAAAACAACAATATTCTACATTTGACCAAAAACCCCTCATATTCTGCATGCCATTAGGACTATTTATGTGAGTCATTAACTCTAAAGAAAGGGGAAAAATAGGGTAACAGTCCTAGCAATAGTGAAAAAGTGCACAGTGCTTTTTGCCAACTCTGAATGCCCTTTACAAATCCTATTTGAATTTTTTCTAATTCAGTTTTATAAATGTGAATAAAGAAATAAACACCTGAATAAATTATTTTCCAAAGGTCATGCAGAAAGAAGGAATGGATTAACCCATGCTTTAAGCACCAGATTAGATCTTACATGGTTCTGCCAAGAAGCCTCTTGTGCAACCTTGCAGTAGTCACTTAAGAAAATTTTATTTTCTGCATATAGGATTGAATAAAGCAATACCAGCATGTAAGATTTGGGAGAAAATGCAACCATATGACAGAGAAGCAGAAGTGCCAAGAATAAAATTCATGCTCTTAACTCACACCCATCTATTTTACAGACAAGATTCCCTCCTTGGATAAGCATAAGCATGTAGTTCAAAATACAGGATGCCTCTAGAAACACTAGCACATTGGGACAGCACGTTAAGAGAGAAGCCCATTAAATAAAACAAGCAACAATTTCTGAAAGAGAAATACATACAGCCTTGCACTTTTCTAAACAGTCTTCTTATATTCTCACAGTCATTAAAATGCATAAAAATGATTATTTCCAAAACAGCATTACCATGAATTATCACCACCCATGTTGCCTAGCAACTGGAGTAATTTTTGAATAGTGAGCTATATAAACCAGTATCTGGAGTTTGTGCAAATGGGTATTCATTTGAGGGTTTAAAACACATTCATCTTGGAAATCAGAGGCAGATAATGCAGCACTAACATAAAACTGAAATACTCTTAAAAACATAAAATGGCACTAACAATTACTGCATCTTAGCAAAACTCTTCTGTAGCAGATCTAAGCCCAACCATATTTGGTCAGTCCAGGAACTGACACCCTTGCTCTTCCTTGAGCTTTCAAGTACCCCTTTCCAATTTTTTTGAAGATATTTGACATTCCCATTGAGAAAATAATTCTTGCCCAATCTTCTGAAGGATTTCTTCATACCTCAAGAGCAAAACGAACTGGTGGCATAAAATGGCAATGTATTTAAATCAAATAAAAATTCTATTTTTATATATGACACTGAGCTGGAAGAACTCAGTGGTTCATAGCATGACAGAACAATGTGTTTTCTAAGGTTCAAAACAGGTCTGGAAATAGTGACAATAATAGACAGAGGTTAGAGAGAGATTAAAAGTTCATATACGACATATACAAACTCCCAGAAATCATGGTCTGGTCACTCATTAGCTGCAAGTATTTGCCCCCCTGTATGGATTCTTGTCCCATCTTCACATCCATGTGAAATTTCACTTGAATACAAGTGCCCCCAAACCATATTGTTTGATGTCTGAGAATTTCTACATTGCTTTCTTACAACTTCAGAAAACAAGATCCTTCTAAAGCTAGCATAAATCTTTGTTACTATTCCCAAAATGAGAGTGCATGGGGGGCTCTTCCCAAGGGAGAAAGATTCCAACTGAATGGTTTCCAAGGCTTAGCCTTATGGGTAAAAATGAAAGAAAAGCAACATGTGCTGAAAAACAGCATGTGTTTCTCATAGAGACTGCAGGTGGAGAAGCAAATTCATCCCTGGCACAAATACAGACACCACTGAAGGCAATGCAGTGGCATCTGCTTACACCAGCTATGAATCTGAACAAGCTTTTCTCTACAACTACTACCTGTGGAGATAAAGCTGGATACAAAACTGAAGTGAATTTAAGAGCCTGCAGCTTCTCAGAGTTTAGAGAACCAAATTTTTGCAGTAAGATAAAAACTATGCATTGTGAATTTCCAGGTTCCCAGGAAGCCATGCAGAGCCTACTGACAGCCCGCCATAAAATACTTAATGGCTGTTTAATAGCTCAGATACAGAAAAGATGCTCCATTTTGTCTGATGCTCTGTGGAAATTTACTGAGACCACACACAATGTGCAGAGCTGTCACATAAGAAAAAACTTCCATTCTTTTCCTTTGGTCTCACTCAAAAAGGGCAGTTAACAAAAATATAATTTTATATTTAACAGTGAAAAAGAACACCCTCTAGAGAAAGGGGAATTACCCCAGTTAGAGAGGCTAGTCACTGCTCTAAACAAGAGGTGCCACTGAACACATAT
Source organism: Parus major (assembly GCF_001522545.3). Taxonomy (NCBI): domain Eukaryota; kingdom Metazoa; phylum Chordata; class Aves; order Passeriformes; family Paridae; genus Parus; species Parus major. Next base: position 31,543,139 of record NC_031770.1, read on the forward strand.
TGTCTCTGTGGGGTACTGAGCCTCTTCTACAATGCAGCACATGCACATCCAGATTCCCTTTCCTCTGAGGGAAGGACTCCCCCTCCTCCACTGAGGAGCAGGGCACACCTGTACTGACAGATCACTGAGCTAATCGTGTCTGTGCTCATCCAGCCACCAAAACTCTTATTTCCATTGCTCAGAAATAGACCACATATGGGAAAAAAATTGTTTTCTGGATTCTTCTCAGCAAGAGGAAGAAAAGGTTTGCTCCAAAATATGCCAGTATATTTTTCAAATTATATTTTAAAAGTCCTCTTAGAAACAGGACATTGACTGATTTACAGATGACCAATCACCTCTCTACACTCTATAATATCTTCTTATAGGAATAATTCTTATTAGGAGTGAACCAAAGAGGGGATTGTGACCTGAAGAGAGCTTTGATCTTCTTTCAGCACTGCAGACATTGATAAGAAAATATGCTGACATCTCTGGCTGTGTAGGCTCACAAGTGCAACAGCTGGGAGTCACAACAAAAAGTGATTAAACACATAGCAATTAGAAGATGTGGTTGGTAATGCTTTTCTCCTGGTCAGTCATTGCCAGGAAAGACAATTGTTGTATTTGTTAACTCTTCCTTGTATGTTTAGTTCTAGCCTAGCAAGCATTACTAGCATTATCTTTTGTATTCCTACCGGTGAGCTTCTCTTCAATACATAAAATCCAGCAGGAAAGAACACAGGTTTTTCATAAGCATTGCCTGAGTTTCACTTTGTGAAGTGCAGAATTCAAGCTATTTTCATGCTATGACAAGGTGCACGATACACAAAACATTTAATGAATATTTATACATAGAAATGTGGTTAGTCATTAACTGAATTCCAGCCTGATTGAGCTCAAGGAATGGAATATTTCCAGAAAGCATGTTTTAAGTCCAGACTACCAAATAATTTTTGAAACTAAAGGTTGGAGAGAAACAGAATTATAACCAGTATCAATTAATTTTTTTTGCCAAAATGAAGACAAAAACCAAGAAGCAATCTTGAATGAACATGTGTAAATTATCATGTTTGCAGCCTTTTAAATGCTATAAAAGGGTAAAATACATGGACTGAAATATTACTCTGTGGATGACTTGGTTCATTCTCCATGTCATTCTGTTGTTCCTAACTCCTGAAGTAATTCACTTGTCCCTAATGAATGGTGACATTCATTGACAGTTTGATCACAAGATGTCACTGAAAGCCATTCCCATGATGCTAGCTGCTACTCCCTAGGTTCTAGGCTAGAGAAAAGCAACACTGCCCACAAAATCAGAAACTTCTCAATAGGAAGGCAGTGTGACTCCCTGGGCTGGAAAATTAATCCAAGCTTCCCCTCAAACCTGCACACATGACACATAGGGAGAGTGATGATGAGAAATGAGCACAAGGAATACCCACTAGGTGAGCAACTCTTCTGGTTTCCCAGAAGCCACCTGCAGTAGCAAAGGCCACTGGTTTACTGTGGTGAATAGGGCCTACGTCTTTTTTTACATAAGGAAAGCTGACACTGAGATTGAAACCATAAAAAAAAACCCCACAAAGTAACATTATATCACAGAAGGAATCTCATGACAAATGTGCATGCTCATTTTGACATATATTTCCAAGAAAGTAAATTCCATACAATGGACAGCAAGATAATTTTCTCCACAGGGCTTCATTATGTCAGCAATGTTCCTCTCCTTGGAACAAATATGAAACCCTCTCATATGCCTTGAAACATTAAAAAAATCTTTGAACAGCCACAGAAAACAAAACCCTAATGTGTTGAACTTCAAACCTTAAGATCTTTCAGCCACCTATTTCAGCAGGCTTCTTCATCTGAAATCTATTTGCCAAACACAGTGTCGCTACCACGTGTAAGGCCAGATAAGGTGCCACTGAACCGCAGGCAGCTTTTGCCGTGGCTCAAGAGGACTGCACTGATCCCAGCAGACTGTTTTCCTCCTTACCCAAATCTGCCTCAGGCCCAGACAGACAAACTGCTTTCAAGAATCCTCTCATTAGGCACAACCCAGACCACCACTTACTTGTATGGGATGTGCTTGCTTCCATTGACAAGGGCAAGGATGACATTGCCCAGCGCAGGCAAGGAGAGACAGAGGCCAGAGCTTCCCTCGTGGTTTTTGCTGAGCACTTTCACGCAGCTGCCCAGGTCAATAAGGTGCAAGCGGCTGCGACCTCCAGACACTGCCATAAAAAGAAAGCAGACAGTTAGTGTGGGCCTCCAAAAGCAGCTTCCCAGGAAAGCAAAAGACTCACCATGACTTGTGAAGAGGAAACAACCCAGGAGCCTTCCCTAATTCCTGTTAGCAGACACAGCTGTAGGGGTACTGCCAACGCACTGTCAGCTTTCATGGCTGTACACTGCTGTACATTGCTGCCTACTCCACACCTGCTTAAAAACTGCTGAGTCCTCAGTCCTGCAGGCTTAACTCACCAATGTGACTATATTTTTTTAAATATAGCTCTATTAGCCTGTACCTGAGTTGGCTCTTTTTCTGGCTCTGTCACTACTGTTTTTCTGTCTGGAAAACTACAGGCTGGGAATTCCTACTTAGTAAGCAAGGATACTTCTCTTATTTTTCCCATCCTGAATACTGTATTTTAAGAAGACACTGTGGCATCTGTGGGGTGTTCAACTTTTCTTCAAGCCTATACACTTTCACAGGATCATTACAGCTAAGAAAAGTTTGCCAAGACATGGGTGATGGATTGTGATGTAACACCTCTGTTTAAGAACAGTTTCTATAAAACCAGCAATAGATCTTTATGGGTTTTTTTTCTTGTTTACTCTGCATCAACACACTACTTCCAGAGTGAAAAGATGAAACACCAAGATTAATAGCATTTGTTCTCTTTAAAAGTCTATGGTACCTTATGAATCCGGGATGGGAACTATGTAGACTTCACAGAAGTGCTTCTAGCTCTCTACCATCTCAAGACAATTTCCTAGCTGAGTTTTTTCATCTGATCTGGGACCATGCCTCCCCATTCTCAAGAGTTAGTTTAGAAGCAGTCTATAGGAAAAGGCAGATTTATTTCTAGGATCTTAATTCAATAGCTATAAAACAGAACAGATTCACCAGGTTGGAAGAGAGAGGTAATATCAATATATGGAGGCACAAACACACCTTAAACAGCAGCAGAAATACTTTCACATCTGAGTTTACCTCTATGCAAGTTAATTCAAAGCCATTTTGACACAGAATCTCGACTTACACATTTGGTAAGAAAAAAGAGAGAAGATGAATGAAGATGGAAGACCTCCTATGGGATTTGTGACTAATATTCCAAAAGTGTATCCAGTCTTGCTGTCAGTGATTGTTCAAATACAGTGACTTCTGCTGCTTTAAAGTCCTCTTAGTTCTTCAGCTCTATCAGGTGTTATGCAACACTGGACTTCCATGTATTCCTCTCACCAGAAAGTATCCACAGACACTAAGGGCTCCTGCACTGACTGCAGAAAATTAGGCTGCCTTGGGGAACCAGTAAGGCACCTGCACCTCTGAACTGATCATGGAGAACATTTGTCTCCCCTCTAAGAGTCCTTAAAACCCTTAAAGAGTCCTGACTCCTCTAGCACCACTATCCTCAGAAGTCTGGAATTCCTTACTTTAGTGTCTTCCAGTCATTTATTTAGAAAAACAAAGAAATGTATTTAATTGCTACTCCAAATGTCTGTAGGTGACTGTACAGAATCATATATAGTAAATATTTATGTTGCTAAGATTACCAGATGTCAGGGAAACAAAAGAAAATGGAAGAAATCACTACCTTTCAAAAGCTGTCATATTGTTTCCACATACACTCCTATTATACAACTTGAGGAAATCCAGAATAAGGTAACTTAACAATTGTTTCTTTCTTATTTAATTTACATGTTGAAGTAATATTTTTAAGATTGTAGACCCACTTGATTAATCTGAAAATGAAGTTATTTGTTAGGCAAGTTATCCACTAATGTGCCTGGCTACTATAGAGAAAGAAGTGGAACATTCTAACACTTGTTTTGCCTATGGTCACAGAGACTTTGCAGAGCTGACAGCTGAAAAATGACAGTGATCCAGTTCTGCCACAATGTCATTTATTTCAATGGTGCTAAGCCTGCTTCATGACATTCCTGGTAATGACTCTAACAAGGAAGTAAGTACAGTACCAAAGCCTTATTCTAACAGTCATTTTTTACCAAAATCACACGTTAGCCAGCCCTTTAATCTCTTTTCCCTTAGAAGCTGGGTTTCTTTTTTTTTTCCCTTTCTTCCTATCCTTTTTTAATCCTGTTACTGGAATCTATATATCTCTACTATCTTCATGGGGTTTTTCTCAGAAGTCCTTCATTACAGCAGGAGACAGTGATAATCACTAGGCGCCCTTTCTGAGCAGCTGGAATTCCCCCTCGTTCAATTATCAGTGGGATCTGACCCTGCCTAGCTTGTAAGGCCACTCAGATATGGGAACCTGAAGACAGGAGCATGCTATGGCCATGAGACAAAGATATAACTAGAGGTAGTAGGCAAATTCTACTCTATTCTCAATTCTATTCTAATCCAACAGGATTGTGTCTTCTTTTTCTGAAATTATAACCATAAGAAAATAATGTTTTCCCTTTTAGTAACAGTATTTGAAAGTAGTAGAAAAGAACTGTGTGTACAGGTACTTTCGTGTAGTAAAAAATATGGAGCATTAAATAATTGCAATAATTATTCCCTCAAAATCAGCCATTTTATTCCTACAAACCAGTCTGTTTGAGTATTCACTGTCTTCCTTTCTACCGCAGGGTGGTTAATTAATAAACCTTTAGATAATTGAGATTTCTGACTGCCAATTCCACAGGGGTTATTACTTAAATACATGCAAGCCGCATTTCCATTTAGAGCAACTTTCTGGTTTTTTCTCCTATAAATACAGTCAATGCAAATTTTCTTCATTTAAACATTAGACATTAATACTGCAGTGGTGATCACCCACTACACATCACGCCTTGCAATCTATTCCTTATTACCAATAACCTATGCAGAGCCAGGAGCTGAAACATATGCTGTTTCTGCAGAATTGCTTAAGCCCATGAATTTAAAGAAGCAGATGTCTCTGGTGTCCTTCAAACAAACATTTTTCTCTTTAAAAAAATGATTATTAAAAAAAAAAATAATAATTTTGATGTCAGAGTTTTCTTTTTCAGTAAGGGTGTTTCCTATATTATACAATTCTTTTATCATTGGAATTTACTTACAAAAACCCCTCTCTGTATATCTTCAGTCATAAACAATTTGGGAGACTTGAAACAGAAGCCAAATATAATAAAAAAATATTAATGGTGTGAGAAAAAAGAAAGCTTTGAAAATTATAGAAACATAAAAGTACACATGGAGGCACCTTTTCCTCATTTAAAAGTGGAATATGGAAGTAAAGACACAAGCCAGTGAAAGCATACTTGGCAAGGAGAGGGAACAAGCCTATCTGAAAACTCCAGACCCTTTACAAAGAACCACAGGAGTCCTTTGTGCACACATAGTTGGGCCAGAAACTAAAATACCATGTATCTCCAAGGGTATAGTTTACGGGTTGTCAACATCAGTTCCCAGTTTATGGATTTCCAGCATCAGCTTCCACACACACTGCACTATTTAGGTGCCAAAGAACAGCTAATATAAGAGTGGCAAAGAATTCCAGTCACCGCAATATTTTAATCCATGACCTCAGCGCTATCTGTGAAGATAATAATAAAGGCCAATTTGAAAAGCACGGGGTTTTTTTCAGATACAGAGACCCACACATGGCTGAGAGCTGTCAGTGTCTCCACAAGAGCAACTAAAATGACAAGTAATGGTAATAATCCCCAGTGGGCCTTAATGGCCTTTGGTGGGTCTTCACCAGGCACGTGGACAGCCTGCTTGTATGAATGGCCCCTCCCCACACCGAATGGAAAACTCTGCTGATTTTCACCACTAAAGAATACTGTGTGAAGGCCCAGTTTCCAGGCAGCCTTGAAGGAGACAGAGAGGAGCAAGAGGACAGCTTACTTCCGCCTTTGCCGCTCTTCTCCATGCGGTACTGGTAGATGTGCAGCGTGAAGAGCATGTGGGAGTTGCGGTGATCCTCCTCAGCGCAGTCCCGCTGGCTGCTGCGGCGGGAGGCGATGGCAGCGTCCAGGAAGAAGGCAGCCTTCTCTGCCGTAGGGGCACGGAGCTCGCTCTGATTCTGAAGCTGCAGTTAACACCAGGGAGAAATGGCTGAGAAATTCCCACACAGGTAAAAGCTTCCTGCAATCAACATACGGTGTGGATACACTGGCTTCTAATGGGACCAAAAAGGAGGAGGTGCCCAGTGGAATGAGACCCTCCTGACACTGGCAGTGGCAGTAGCATGCCCTCCAGGAACCCTCATGGCTAGAAGTGGGGGAAAAAATTGTGGAAGACACATCAATCCCAAACTCAACAGCTGGTGGAAAACAGCAGCAGAAGGGCTACGTTACCCTTCAGAAAGTGTTAGAAGGAAGCAGTCCACAGATAAATCTCAAAAATAACAGGACTAAAGCTTGTGTCCTGCCCCATGGCATATGAGGAGCGGCCCAGAAGAGAAGCCTTTTCCTTGCCTCCTCATACCACAAGCTTATTACACACCTGCTTACAAGCCAGGGCAATCCATCAAATGGAACAAGGCAGGTAATGTACAAACATTCATATTTACTGTACCTCAATCACTGTCACCAGCCTGCTCTTAACTCTCCTAAGTGACAGACAGCATAGGAGAGCAGATATTGTTAACCCCTCCTAATATTAGGAATGAATGCGTGTTTCATGGCACCTAAGACTAGTCTGTCTGTGCAAGGGACATATGACTGTGCAATCTGATGGCATTAGTTTTGGCAGTACACAGAACTGGCCTACAGCCCATAGGATAGATTTGTCTTGTCTGGCATAAAAACAGAAAGGAGCTCCATGTTCATGGAGTTTGTTCCCCGGCTATATAATAGCTGACAGCTAAGTTCTCCCAAAGACTGCTTCTGTTTTCACTTTGTGACCTTTATCCCTGAGGAGAGGATAAGGCTGAGGCTGTGCATAGGATTCAGTGACACAGCTGAAGGCTAAGCTCTCTCAGGAAAGAGGGAGTGGGACAGGAAGGAGTTAGCAAGGCCAACAGAAGGCAGGCCAGTCTGTGGACTGATTCCGCTAATGTAAGCAACAAGAAAATGTGCATACTTGGAAAGGTCCAGTGACAGACAGTATGACATATGGTGATCACTCATTTGCTATACACACTGCTGATTCTGCATATCTGTATGGCTATAATATAATATCCTCCCTTCGTCTGAGGATTTGGAGAACTCAGGTGTACAATACATGCCTCCAGAATGTCTTGTAAGCACACATAAAAAGACTTCTTTCCTTGCAATTTAATTCAATCTTCCACACTGCAGAGATACATAAGGGTCTCATAGAGCTACCTCTTCTACACTGATCTAAAATAATTCATTTTGTATATAGCTGTAATGTCTGTATCTGTATGAAAATAAGTTACCATAATGGAATATTTTTTATTACTGCTATTGTACTAAAATACCTTAGTAAAGAATTAAGCTCTGAGGAGATGCTGATTGTGACACGGTTACGTAACACATGCAATGTACATATGCAAATTCTTAACTGAGCCATCCATCACCCCAACGGGAACTGTGCAGACTCAAGTCTCTCATATACATTAGACTGCACCAGTTACTGGATACAAGAGGGTGAGATCTCTTGTGATACAGTAAGTATTTCATAAAATGCTAAAGTCAAGAGTTAAGTGAAAATGAGAACCCTAATTGTTATTTAAAATCAAATCACAACTTTATAGTCCTGAGGCAGAATTCAAAAGAATGGAAAATATAACCTAAGTATGCCTAAAAAGCTTAAACCATAAAGAGATAAGACACAAAATTTATTACTAGCTGTTTAAAATCTCACAGTTCATGACTCGTGTGGATGTGAGTCATGATCTCTAGATGCTGGGAGCTGGATACAGGATATATGACCCTGTAGGTCTGTTCCCTTCTCCCTCCATTCCCCATTCTGGAATAAGCAGGGCTCTGAAGGTTCTCGAGAGAAACAGCCTTTGCCTTTCAAGCTGAAAGAATATTTTCAAGCTCCAGCACCTTCTTTTGCTCCCTTTTCATCTACTCATACAAAAAGCAGATTTATTCCCTCACAAAAAGCAAAATGAAAGAATAGGTCTCTTTTCCCCTCAAACCATGAGAGGGGGGAAAAAAAGGCTGTTGAGAATTTCTTATAGTTACCCAGAAAACAGATGAACCAGTTACTCATTCCTGCTAAAACTCCAAATCTGAGAAGAGATTGTGTTTTTCTTGACTTGCCCCACTCAGGAATTTACTTTTTGGCAGCAATTAATAAGTAGCAATTAATGATCCCTACAACACTGCTAATGCAAATGCTATAAATAATGTAGTTTATAAAAAAATAAACAGCCATATTAATAGTCTAGAGCAATTTTTGCAGTACTGAAAATATTTTAGATTGTTATTTTTTAAAAGAGAGATTACACTTCTGGTTTTTTGGGATTTTTTTAAGAATTAGGTGAATTTTTGTTTTCACTGAATGTTTTCACATTTTATTACAAATACAAGCTCTCACTCAGTATCAGATATACCAGAGATACAAATATTTAGGCCAGGAGAGCAGATGGCCCTGCAGCTGTGGGTCAAAAAGTTCTTCCATGTTTTAAAGTAAACACTTTCAAGTCTATAAACTTTATGCTCTGGGTAGTTCTTGAATTTGAACCACCTCAATAGCTCCAGAAAAAACCAAAAAAAGTCATGTTACTTGTTTATAGTGTAAAATTAATCTTGGATTCACCTGCATGCCACAAATGGGGTCTTCACAAAGGTAGACACCTGGGGACTGGCCATCTTGCAGGCTGCCTGTTGCCACTTCTGACAACAGGTCTCTCAGATTTTCCTCCTTCCCCCACACTTCCACTGCAGAAATCCGGACCGAGAAGCGCGCTCCTGTCTTCTCTTTGCGCTCATTAATCAACTTGAATAGCCACGAGATGGCACAAGGAATTATTCCAAGGTTTTGCATAGAATCATCCTTCCCAATCATGGTGTATGACTTCCCTGTCAGGAATGGGGGGATAAAGAAAATATAACATCATTCCCAGGACCTTGAGAGCCTCCTGCTAAGAGAGAATTATCCTGCACAGTTTCATGAAAACAACTTCGCTACAACAAGGACAGTCAGCAATAGGAAAATATAGGCAGGTTGACAAATAGGACAGGGAAAATGCAGATGGAATCTTGAGCTTTTTTCAAAAATCATTACCTCAGGCATTCCCCTGACATCTCCCGTTCCCAAGGCAGGGTGCTGCAGGCCCCCACCTCGCAATGCTGCAGCAAGGTGATTGAATCATGGAGGGAATTGAGCAGAGCAGGAGTGCCATGGTCTCTAAAAGCCTCTACTTTCAATACTATAAGTGCGGTGTTCTTTCAATACCATTTTAATTCAAAGGACTAAATTGTATTTCAAATGCTGGAGTTGAGATTGACATAAACCTGGTCCCAGAATCATACAGATTTTTATTTTTTTTCATTCAGAAAAAAATTCCCAAAACCAGCCAGGTATATGTGATCACTTGGTGAAGAAGTGGGTCCACAACAATTAAAATTTCAACTGGGTCAAAAACATCCCCTGGTTAGGTATTTTTTAACTCCGCAACTATAACTCTGGCTTGTCTTTGCTATAAAAGCTTGGTGATTAAGAATAGACACATTTACTATCTTAAACTGCTTTAGATACATACACATACAATGTTTTCAGGTAAGTTTTCTAAAGCTCATAAATTTATAAGCCAAATGATGAAGATATACATCCTTCCAGGCAAGTACTTGTGGCTTCTTTACCTTGTTTCATTTCTTATGTTGAATCTATGTGGAAAAAGATCAGTGAATAGTTCTATGCAATGTCTGTGTCAAGGTGTGGGTAGGTCCATGGTTTGTGGAATGGTGGTGGTGTGGTTAACAAAGCAACTGCAGAGACTCAACTCGTGCTTCAGCAAAACCCCATCTAGAATACCTCTCTAAAGGACATGTAGCACTCGTGAGAGCCTGAGTTATAACCTGAGTTATCTGGTGGCTCCCTTTTCCATCTCATTTGGAATCTTGTGTTTGGCAGGTCACAGCGGGGTTAAATATCTAAGAGCTCATCCTAGTGTCACTCCTGCCTGAAGGTCCAGAGGGGCCTTCTGGTATAACTGGAACACCAGCCTGCTCCATTCATTGTACCAGATCTGCTTTCTCTCCAGGTTTTGTTGCCTGTAATTTGGGATAATCATGGCCTGATATAGCTTGATCTTCTTTACCACCTGCAAAACTGAATTATCCTTCTAAGTTATATGTGTACATGTGTGGATCTTTGAGACAGTAAAGAATGGAGATCATTGCACACATGCAATAAACCCCTCTTCATTCAAGAAGTCCTTCATTCACAGTACTGCCAAAGTACAATTAGATAAACATGAACAAAACATGTGGTTACTCTCAAAATCCAGTTATCTCAAAATAATAGTGTGTTAATGATGATGATTTGCCTTTTTATTGCCCTTCCATGAATACCTGAAATGTTATTGAAGTATGTCCAAAGTGTGAACTTTGATCCATCAGTAACATTTAGTTAACCATTAGAATAAGGTTTGTTGGAGACACAGTAGGAAGAGGTCAGTAATGAGTGAATTGCCTAATCAGGGAACAGAGTATAAACCAAACTATTTGAGTGCACAGTCACACTCCATAAGTCCATCATCACAAACATGAAGTACTTTAGTGAATACTCATAGTACACAGCTTGATCAAAGTGGCATTTGGGCAAGTCCTCAGCAACACCAAGTGCATTTGGAAAACTGTCAATCATTGTTGGACCATTCATTAATGACTGAAGACAGTGTAAGACCAAATTGCTATAATATTTAAGGTCTGAAATGAATCAATAATTCAAAGGTAACTTCTGTTCCAAAGAACATGCTGTCCAACATTTACACAATAAGAAAATATATAAATGGGTATAAATATATATATAATGTGTATAAATAATATATAATGAATAAATGTGTAAGCAAGAAGTGAAGATGTAATACAAGACGATGCACAGATACTTTAAGATACATTTAATATACACAGACAAATGAAAGTTTGTTTTCCTTAACCTAACAGACTAGCAATCCTGGATTAAAAATATTTATATTGCTGCTTGAGTAGGGAAATTTAGCAATACCAACCAAGCTTGGCATGACCAAAGCAGAACACGCAGCCATCTGCCCCATTGACCACAGACTGGATCACCTCAGCCACAGTCCCAGCACATACTTCAGCCTGTCACAGGTATTGGGAGAAAAAAAAAAAAACAAAAAAAAACAGGAAAGAAAGAAAGAAAACAAAACCATTAACAGTAATAAGGAAAATCATTATTTTCACCAGAAAGTGGTAGTAATGTCTTCCCTGCTCCAGATACCATGTTGAAGTGTCAAAAAATCTAATCCTGCTTGTCTCATTCATGTGACCTGTGCTGTTGATGGGAATGGCTTTACTTGTGCAAGCACATGAAGCAGGACTTTCGCTCTGGATCAAGTAAGTTTCATTTGCTGATACATCAACATCCTTTGTGCAGTTAAAAAAATACAGATATTGCAAGGGGATGTAGTTGGCTTGTTAGAACTGCCATTACAAAGGATTTTAAAATAAAATTTTAAAGGTTTTTTTAAAAAACTTTTTTTAAAAAGGATTTTTAAAGTTTTGATTAAAAAACAATCCAACACTGAGGAATTTTTGCAGGCTCAATTATTTTCCCAATTATGGACTGAGTTCAATTCCACTAGCATGTGAGTAGGGGATGTAAAAGAAACAAACAGCCTCTTTGGAATTAGCTAGGTGACCTCACATTATGAGTCTTCTCAGCTTTCTGCAGTAGTAGACTCCATTCTGAAGACTGTAGCAGTATTTTAAGTACAACACAGAAATTTACCCCAGGCATTCTTGGATTTAAAGTTCAAGCAGGCTGAATGGTCGACAGTGCTCCTGCAGCAACTGCTTAACAGCAAATGAAACTCGATTAGAATTCACAGTTTAGGGCTTGATGAGAAGCACTTTGCATCCGACAACATATCAGGTAAATTCAGCCTGGTTCATGGCTACTTCTAGACTATCTCTAAACCAGAAAATAAAATGGGCCAAGAAAGGGACTGTTCACAGGCCAGGTCTTGAACTACATCCTGGCATTAGTCTTTAAGATGCTAGCTGCTTGGACCAGGACTAGGTGAGGGAGTGACCTAATGATACAATTTTGGGACAGTATTTTAGATGGCCCAGTGTTCTAGATCTGATTTATGAATACAGAGCCAGCTTTACAAAATTATAATTACAAAAAAAGTCTTTTTTTGTAATTGTACTTTGCAATGTTACTTTACTCTTTTGCTGTCCTCATGGCATTTGGGTAACAATAGTTCATCAAACCAAAGTCTAAAAAAGATAAGAAACCTGAATACATACTCATAAATAAAGACTTGTGGATTAAAATCCCCATCTTCTTATTGCAAACTGTACAATAGAACACTGTAAAAATAGTCCTTGATCCCTTAGTTAATAGAGGACTATATTAAACTGTAGTTCTGATCACACCTCTGTAAACACCAAACAATAATATTTTATAATACAAAGTAAGTTGTTAATATTGAGGATTTGCTTATTGGGCACCATTTAACACATTTATTGAATGTATAATTTTAGGAGAAATTATTTACAGTAAAGAATAAAGAAAACACACCTTTATTCAGCTAAAATTTAATAAACCAAATTCATTATTGATGATCAGGCAGACCAAATTCAGCCCTGATATAAGTCCACTGAAAGTACTACTGCTGCAGCAGAGGTCAATTTGTCTCTGGTGCACGCTGCTCCTTAGATAACTCTTCCGATCATACAGGGCCTACCTGTGACGCATCTTGAGGGAAAACTGCGTCAAATGCAAACATCTTGGGTGGAACCTGGCTGCCCCTTTTCTGGAAAGCATTCTGACCTCCGCAGGCCAATGGGTCATACAGTGTGATTTGCTTCTTACGGGGGTCAACTTTTAAGAAAGAGCTGGACTCAGACGTGTCTCTGGCAAGCGTGGAAGAAATGCGCACCATGACTTTGACCTGTCAACAAGCACACAAAAAGACAAGCACAATTCATTAGTCTGTTGGTTGTTCTGCAGCTGGTATGCTGAATGAATTTTCCACCTACACTTGACCAAACCATATTTGTTTGTTTTAGCTAGTGTCTCACTGGAAGTCAGTGAACGTGCAGGAAGTATAAGGCAGAATTTGTCCTAAACTACGGAGTGAATGAAGTCAGAACTCTCAATCTATTTCAACAAGCAGCTTGTGTATTGAGAATTACAATGCACATCATGGTGTTTTAGTGTCGATGCTACTCAAGTACAATGAGGAAGTATTACATCACCTTGTCTTACCCTCAATATAAATTGAAAATTAACTGTACCCTGGTGGCCCAATTAAGAAAGCTGAAAGGTATTCTAGACTGCTAAGCTTTCAGAACTGCTGTGGTTTCTACCAAGCAGCCTGATCAATAAAAGCCCATAAAAGCCAGATCTATAATTTACACCTTTACAATTCTAATCCAAACACAAAGATGAAATGCAGAATTCTGAGTGCCATCATCAAAGAGTTGTGAAAAGAGTCCCATTTTAATGGTCAGATTTTGAAATTACCATCAAGGGAGTGCATGTAATAAGCGATAAAAGATTTGTTAAAACATGTTAGCTCACAACTCATTAAATAGCTACATAATAAGATGTTATTCCTGAGACAAAAATAAATCTTCATAGATTTAAAGAGGTTATGCTGTATCCTTAGCTGAGTTGGTAAGCAATTTAAATGTAAGTGGAACTGATGACAATCAATCTAGCTTTGGTTTTCCCTATAAATTCACCATCTGCAGGCATGTCAGCTCCTGACTTTGGAGGGCAAACATCACCTCTGCCAATTCTAGTCAGACTTGCACACACCTTGTCCTAGAACAGATTGGCTTTCACACCAACTAGAACTAGACAGAACTTTTATGTTAATACTCCTTAATCGTATGTCATTTCTATCAAACTCACCCACATTTGGCATGCAAATGATCACAAAGGGTCATGTCAGCATAGGGTGGGAGCACATCTGCTGCTGGAACAGCAGACACATTCCAGGAGGAGGTTGTAGCCCAAGAAGCTGGGCTGCAGTTCCTGTTGGTCTCACTGAGACTGGTGCTCTTTGTATGTAGGTCTCATTTCATGCTGACCCAAGCTCATCTCACATGCAAATAAATCAGCTACTTTGAGAAGTAAAATCTGGGAAGATTCATTTTTGACAGAACTCCTTTGAAGACAATGAAATGAGACCAGAGATTAACTGATATTATTCTGTATGTCAGTGACGTCTTCTCTGTATGTCAGTGACATCTTCTCTATATGTCAGTGGGTCAAACTGGTAATTTAACTCCAGTATTTTAACCTGGCAAAACAAGTTGTCATTAAACGCTGAAATGGGCACAAATTCTGCCCAAACGATTTCAGTTTTACAGAATTATCTGAGGAAAAAAGTAAAAATACTGCTTGGGTAAAATTTATGTTCTCCTCCTGCTCAACTGAGCTGCTTATGAAACCTAACCTCTAACAGTAAAAAGCCACCTCTAATGTCTTGCCAAAGGCATTCTTCTGGACCCAACCCTAAGCTGAGCTGACTTCTGCTGAGGACAACAGCAGTCAACACACCCGGTCAGACCACATGAACTGGGCAAGGTCTGTTTATTCCAGCCCTAGGTCTCCTGGAAGATCAGAAGGGAAGCACTGGTCACGTTAGCAGGAAAGGAAGAGAGTACAACTATAAATCCATGGGGAGCAAGAAAACAAAGATCAGTATCAATCTTGTGCTGTTTTCCTATTTTCAACTTCATATGACTTTGGCTTTCTTTCACTGTGTCCCACATTTCTAAGTAGATACCAATATCACAAGTATTAGACTGATCTGCTGGAAAACAAAATAAATGGTATTCTTCAACTACTTTAAATAAAATACTCACTTGTTTTAGAAAGCTCTTTCCCTATAAGTCGATGTGTATTTTTGGCTGCTGTGAAACCATGTCCTTCTGATTCTTGATCTTTGTGTGCAAAGGAGAGTTAACTGAATACTCTGGGCTAAGTTTTTTTGGGTTTTGGAGAATGGACAGTGTGTGAAATGTAATCACCTTTCATAGACAGGCAGTCTAAGAATTCTTTCTGACCTCAAACTGTATGGGATGCAGTTTCACCAGCAGCTACACTGGCTTTGCTATGGTATAATATCACTGGCATGGGTCTGGATTTAAAGCTGTTCACATAAAATCAGATTAATACCTGGCACTTCTTACTGAAGTAATACTGCAAATCCTCCAAACTTCCAACTGCTATATTGATAGAAGCATCAGGTTCCTCTTTCTCAAGAGTAAAATACCAGCTTAACTGAAATCCTAAAAATTTACTAGCATCAGATAAACTGAATGAACCTCCATTAAAAAAAAATAAAAGAAATAAGTGTGCTCAACTCAGAAGCCCCAGAAACTATCAAACAGCATATATTGCTCCTCAACACTGCCAAATATAGACATTTCTCAAGAAAAATACTGCTATTGCCATGAACCTTTGTACTTCCTGTGCATTGGGGATTTTTATTTTGAGACCAAATGGTTCACAGAATCACAGAATCACATGGGTTGGAAAAAAACCCCATAATATCCTGAGTTCAGCTGTTAACATGTTACTTCCAAGTCCACCACTAAGCCATGTCCCTAAGTGCCATGTCTACACAGAATCCTAGAGTAGTTTACCTTGGAAAAGACCACATTCATATGTGTAAGGGCAGAGGAATATCATATTGATTACATTTGGGTATCCTCTTAGCTGGATCACTTCTTACTCATCATGAAGATGTCTATGTGCCTTGGGACACCATATCATAGGTAATTCTGTTCACCTCCTTTTAGATTAGCCTGCAGGAGCTGTCTCCATCTGAATCAGTTTTCTGACCCCTTTGCAGGCAATAGAGAGGAACAAACATTTCTAGCACTTAATTTGCATGTTCTGTTTTATAACAGATGAACTCCACAAATATCTCTTGCTTTCTCTATAGCACCACAGGCATCTTAAAAGTTTAGCTGAGATACAGGTGCCTACATTGTAGGCTGCCAAAGGTTATTATTTTTGCTCCAAGCATAATAAAAATGCTCTTTCTGGGCAGCACAGTGCCTGGTCCAAATTCCATAGCGCACACACACAGATCCATGTGACAGTCTCCAGCAAAAAATCACTTGCCAGTAAAAATAAAGCTAGGCACATGAGTGTCATGGACACAGAATACAAGCAGTAACAAGAGATTATTTGAACTCAGCTGGTAGTTTGTAGGCACTAAAATGTTCTTCCAGGCCAGTTTCACACTAGTGTAATCCTTTCAAATTACTCCTGATTTACATTACATTAATTGAGAAAACAATTAGATCCCATCTGTACAGACTGTATGTCCCCTATATGCCACAGGAGCTGTGACTATAACAAAATCCCAATGGGCAAACAGAATACAGGCAAACTTCAGTCCAGAGAAACACACTCAGAACTACATATGTAACAGTGGCACAATAAACTAGGCAGACTAAAACAGATTTTAAAACATCTAAGCAAGATATATCTTCTAAAAAGACAGGCAAGCTTGTGGTCTGGGAATCAGCCTGCAGTTGGGGATCTAGGATTCCTCCTGATGGCTGTATCCAAATGCAGTATGAATGAGCTTTTGGTGCAGTCTATTTCACACTGTCCACCTGTACAGAAGGCAGTCACAGCTTACTTCACTGCCAGGCACACTGAGACATTCAGCCACTGCCTGGCCTCAAAGAACTGGCAGTAGCCATTTTTTCCACACCCCATTATAAAACATTATTGTGCTTGTAACCTAAATCCAAGGATTCAGGCAAAGTGTTTCTCAACAGTGGTTACAACAAGAGTAAATCAGCTAACAGCAGTAGAAATGATGGGAGACCATGGCCTCCTGCTCTGTTGTTTCACAGTCCTTCATGCAATTTATAGCTGGGAGTAAGCAGGGGAGGCTCAGAGTCTGTGCTGGTCCCTGAAAATCCACACCACAGGGGAGGTAGCACAAGAATGAGCAAATGTAACTCAGCCAGCTATGGGGATAGCACAGGAACTTACTGAACTTAAAAGATTTCAGCTCAATTTAAGGAACAGTCAGGATGAAGATCACGGTGCTACTCTGGGGAACTCAGAAATACTTCAGAAATACTGTATGGTTAATTTGAAACTAACTGAAGAGTGAAGTTTAAGAATGCTAATACTTTATGCTTGCAGTTTATACTTAAAAACGTATAAACTGAACTTCTCTTTAAAAAGAAGAAGGTTTTCTGCTTCACTTCCTATGTGTCATTACTCCTTCAGTCCACTGCTACAATTTCCCACTAATCTCTTGTAATTGAGTGTCTCAGAGACACCACCTGCGATTAATGGGACCACTCAGTCTGCCAGAAATTCTTGTTTGAATTCCAGGTCTTGGCAGTGCCCAGCCTTAGATGTACCTCTGACTGTTTCTCTGGAGAAACACGAAAGCAATCCTCTGATACATGAGCTTTTGGTAAAACAAACAACCTGGGCCTAATTTTGATCTGTTACACCCATGCAAATCCAGCTGAACTTAGCAAGAATTACTCTACCTAAGGAGCAGAGAGAGAGAATAAAATAAAAAGACACTTTGCATCACTGCTGTGCCTTTTATAGGCTACTACTTCTTAATTCTGCTCATGCTGGTAGCATTTTTTAATGTGTTTTCTCTTACGAGTTTATAGAATTTATGGACTGGACAACAATTTAATCCAACAGCAACCCCATTTACTTCTCTGCATTTCAGTTCCTGCCTTCAAACACATGACTTGTTCTTACATGAGTTCTACAGTCATTGAATTCCACAATACTACTCCAGATGTGAAATGCCACAAATAAAAGCAGAATCAGAGCTGTACTGTTCAGGCTTCCTCAACAGGTTTTTGAGGGACTTTTTGTATATTTGTCTATGTACTTATTTTACACATATGTGTGTGTATTTCAGTTAAATGCAAAGTTTTTTGAAAGCATATACATTTTTTGAATATATATATATATTTATTTATTTTCATAAATTTCTCTCCAAACAGCAATTATTGGTACTGGTGGGTTCCTTCATGGGTACCATTCAGTAGCATCAAGGAAAGACCTAGAGGAATTGCTGTATTATCACTATGCTTCTGTACTGTAAAAATAAGCATAAAACTTTTAATCAACTCCATGAAAATTTCAGTTGCCTGAACCATTTTTATTCCTCCTTTTTTATCTAATGCATCCCTATAAACACATCTATTATTTCTCAAAGAAGGAATTTGCTAATTGCAGGATTTTCCCCAGATAAACTCAATTTGTGACCTGTCGCAGGCCTTTAGTTATGTTCATACTCTGTGGAGAAGGACAAAGGTTCAGCACACTCTGCAAAGTAGAGCTGGTGCCAAAGAAAGAAAAAAAGGAAAGCAGAGTCCAGCCACTGACACTGCCATGTCTCCTGTGCCCACAGGGGTCTGTCTGCAGGACCTGCAGCAAAATGAGCAGGGAAAGTGGGAGCCATAAGCTGTGTCAAATCTGTATCACACACGAATAGCTACAAATACAGACTGGAATGAGGCAGGACAAGCAGAGATCGACACTGGGGATATTATAACTTCCTTCTACTCTTGCCTGTAAGATTTCATTTGGGGTTCATTTATCTAATTACTGCAGGGAGAAGGCTAGACAGCTGTTGCTTCAGGCACTGTGCTTGCCTTTATGAGCTGCTTTTCTCATCAATCATTTGAGCGGCTTCTGCTGGCTGTGTTCTGGGTAGTGGTGGAAGGCAGGAGCTGCAGTGCAGTCACAGGAGAGACAGGCCAGCCAGGACTATTGAGCTGTTTCAGCACTCCATCAATGTAATGGCAATCACTGGCTGCAGGAACAGCCTTATTGGAGGTTAATGAAGAGTAGGTTTTGTAATTTCTCACTGTTACAGTTGTAAATAATGGTGTGAGACATGCATTTTTGTTGTAGCCAGCCACAAAGTACTACAGCACAAGAAAATCTAGACCATCCTATACACTTGTGCACATACATGCTTTTGCATGAAGGATATAAAGCTTGAAGCCTTTCTATGGTGTGAAGAGGATATGAAACCACCTGTTAAGTACATTAAAGAATTTTTTAGATCATGAGACAATTAGTTGATCATGCTAACATAAAATCTAGGAGGTCAAGATAAACAAACTGACCCAAAATGCAACAAATGCAGTATTGTATGAGTGGACATTGATTTCAAGGAAAAATGGTCACATTTAGGAAAAAACACAAACCAATAAACCCAGGTGAATTATGCCAGTGTAACCTGGTCAGAAAGCATGCGCAAACAGGCCTTGTTGTCCTCTTTTTCTATTTTTACAAAGGTAACACTTCTAGGCTTCAGTGCTTTGCTTCAGCACAAATTAGAAAACACATAAGCCTGATCACTCTTGCTCTTGCTGGAACTGGCTGATATTACTGATACTGATGCTTTGGAAAAGCAGTGAAAATAACTGAAAAAGTGATAGCATTAGAATATGCCAGTCTCCTCTTTTTTTACAACAATTTCTCTATCTTGTGTAATTCCTAAAACTTTACCAGCTCATCAACTCCATCCTGTACAGCAGTTAAACTAATTTGGACTTCTAGCAATAATGGGAAGTAGTGGCAGCACACTGTACCCAAACAGCAATCACATTATTCAAAAAATTTGCACTTATCATGATTGCACAGTTTTTCAGTTGTTCAATGCAACTTTAAATTTTACTGAATTTAAATAATTCAGTACAATCTGGTGTGAAGTATACTCAGGTCACAGGGCATGTCTCAGTGGTTTCCCGTACTGTTCGTGGCAACAGCAGCTGTGAGTTTGTCACTATGGTTTGGTACAGTTGAAAGACAATGCTGAGCACCAAAACTGTAAGAAACCAGCATATACATCAGACCAACCATTCAGCTCTAACATTCCTCCTTCAGCATTTACTAAACTCAAAATTAACAGAGAGCGCTGCAACTTTCTTCTACTCTTAAAAAAATTAAATTTAAAAAAAAAAACCAAAACAAAAAAACAAGCAAAAAATGAAGATTATCCCATCATGGAAAAAAGTCTCTTCTTAAAGCTCCCCACATGCAGACTGGGCTCCTGGCTTTCCTTTTGCTTCCTTATGATCTCTTTAAGGTAAGTCTGTGTTTCAGAAATGCATAACTGGGCAGCCTGTGTATTTCCTCAAGGAGGAGGAGGATTTTTCCCAGCTTCTGACATCTTCCATATACCTGTACCTATGATGGGACCAACAACAGCCTAACTCAGTTCATGTGCTCAGATTAAATTTTTTTTTTTTTTTTACTTTTTTTTTTTTTGTGGGTTTGGTTTGGGTATTTTTGAGAATATATTTAAACATCACTGAGAGTGGCATTTTCATAAGAACTGAACGAGCCAAAACAGCCTTCCACAGTCCCAGCATGAACAACACGGGATCAGCGGGCACATCTTGCCTTCTCTGCAGTGGAATGGCAGGTATGTAAGCATGCACCCACTGCCTACTGGTACAGTGAGCAGATGCTTACTTAAGGCTCCAACACACTACTGCAAAAATTTACTCTGCTTTCCCCACTCTGACAAGAATTTATTTCTCTGTGCACAGTACAAGTACAGTTCACTGCCTTGAATTTCAAGATCTCATCTTTCCCGTGGTACCTTTCAAAATCAAGTATATATTTCCGTTCACTTCAGGGAAGTTTATGAAGTTTATGTTTAGAGAGTTTCCTCCCTTCCTTTCTTCCTACTTAATACGATTTTTTCAAAAGGCTCTTTAGGCACACAGTATCTATGGTAGTAAATTAAACAAGATAAAAACTGTTACCTGGCACAAAATGGGGAGCTGGCAACTTTCCCTGTAATTTTTGTCTTCTGCTATGGTGAGGCCATATCCAACAGTCTGCAAGATACTCCCTTGCCCACGCTAATTTAAGAAACATGCCCGGAATTGTTTGGGAGAGACAAGTGCCCAACACCACGCCAGGGACCTTGTTAACAATGCAGGACTATGATGATTGAGTGACAGTGCACAGGAATATTTCCTGTTCCTGTTTAATTTATTTTATAGTCTGTACCAGGTTTAGTTCCTTCACAGTAGCTGGTATGGGACTGCGTTCTGGATTTATGATGGAAATGGTGTTGATGACACAGGGACATTTTAGTTTCTGCTGGGCAGAGCTTATACAGAGCCAAGGCCATTACAGCTTCTCATGTCACCCTGCCATCAACGAGCCTGTGGGTGCACAAGAAATGGGGAGGGGACACAGTAGGGATTGATGACCCCAAGTGCCCGAAAGGATATCCCCCACTGTATGGCAGCTCAGCATATAAAAGTGGGGGGGAGAAGGGAGATGATCAGACTTATGGCCCTTACATGTGAGGGAGCCCTGCTTTCCTGAGAGATGGCTGAGCACCTGCCTGTCCATGGAAGTAGTGGATGAATTCCTTATTTTGCTCTGCCTGTGCATGAACCTTTTGCTCTTTCTAGTAAACTGTCTTTATCTCAACATGTAGAATTTTCCCTTTTACTCTTCTGATTCCCTTGCACATCCCACTGGGAGAGAGTGAGCAAGAGGCTGTGTGGGGCTGAGCTGCCTGCCATCATTAAGCCACAGAATTGTCCCAGTCACAGATCCTTGCACAACTTAGCCATGTTTAGCATTCTCTAAGTTAAATACAAGAAACTCCGTCTGTGCAGGAGTGGCCTCCCAAGCATGTGATGTGCCATATGTTGCTCTGTTCTGTTCCAACCTGGCTTGATATCTACAGATCCTACTGACAGATCAGCCAAACCCATTAAACACATTTGTGGCATCAGCAAGACAGGCTCTCTAAAGGAACTTCTCTGCTCTCATGATTGATGACAGGGCTGCTGTCGTTCCTGCTGCCTGCATAAGGCTGCCATCAGCCCCCTGGGGAGGAGGGAGACAGCAAGGGTGAGTCACTTGGCTCCTTCTCATAGGCTGTGCTCTTATCCTGCTGCTGTGCAGAAAGACTGAAGAGAACTTTGCTTTGCTTATTTAAGCTTCCTCTTAGAAACTTGCCCTTCCAGCAAAACATGACTGAGCTGTCACAGAGACTGGTGTTGATAGAAAGCAGATGCAGTATCAACAGTAGCAGTATCTCAAGCACGTGCCTTGATAATTATGTCTGCCATATTATTTCTTAAAACCCCAGTTTCCCTTTTTGTGAAGCTGTGAAAGAGGTGCATGGGATGAAGCTTGGTAAGTATAAGCAGCAGGTCTTCTTACCACTAATTAAAAAAAGTATAGCACTGAGCGCTTCACATTATATATTCTCAGGAGATGTGAAATTCCAAGATGGACAAGGCTCTCTGTTTTTTTGCCTAAGGAAACAAGAATTTCTATGGAAAGAATGCAGATAGAAGACAAAGTTTCCCTTTCACATGTCTTTGAGATGTCTTTTCAGTGCTAGAGAAACAAAGGATATACAGGTATTGCAAAGGGATGTATAATCACAATTGTAAGCTTTTCCATTATTTATAAAGATTATCTCCATGACTGCATACAAAAGAAGATTCCCCAGTCCGCACATAAAAGTGTACGCCACGGCACCATAAATAACAAGCAGCAATACAATCAGACAAGGATTTACATTATTTAAACCAAGCCAGAAGTGAAAATTTGCAGTTTAATGCATATAAGGGAGGAAAAAAAAAATATGTGTAAAACTTTGGAGTGGCAATTGGTAATGACAGACAGTAAATAAAAGAGATTGTTCTAACTAGAAATATGGGAATTCATAGTGAGGAAAACATCCCAAAGAAAGCACAGGGTCACATTGTGAAAGAGAGTCTATATAAATGGAAGGGGGCACAATCATTATATTAGGCAATATAGGGGAGGTATCTAATAAGTGCTTGGGTATTCAGAGGAGAAATCCAGACTCCAGAAGGAATTTAAGCAGCCTCCAGCAGTATACGTTGCATGAAACAATCAGTAGAAACTTCAAGGAGCAGAGCTAAATGCTTTAGTGAGGAATGTAATACATTATGGTGTCACTGACTTCAGCAATAATTCCTTTTTTACCTGCAATTAGATGAGATGAGGATTTGACCTTATTTAGGAACAACCAGCAGTAACATTAAATCTGGAAAATGAGGAAATGATAAAACCTGAGTCCAAGCAATGATATGATCTATATTGTTAATGAAGATTCCACCTGAAGACCCCTCAGGGCTTTGCAGTCTTCTGACAGGATCAAGACATATATTTACAATTATTCTTAATTTTCAATGGCAGAAGTAAAGCCTAAGAGTAAATGAATCATCTAAGATCCCAGGAAAAGTGTGCTTTACTTAAACAGACTACCTGAACTCTGGCTCTTCCCTTTCTTATCCCATAACTGCAGGCTGTAATGTTTACAAGGGCATAAACATAATATTAAATTTACTTTTTCTTTCATAATGTATCCTATTTAATGCTACCCTCATGCTTATATCTTTGGCAGTGGTATAAGGAGGCACAATAACTTCAGAGCACAAGTACCCATTCAGAATTTGAGATTCATTTGGAATGCTATACATTATCTCAAATTAAAAGTGCTGGTTTTTTGAGCCTCAACAGAAATCCTTACAACAAACTTTTTTGAGGGGCTTGATTCTGCATTACCTTGAAACAAACAATTATTTATTGTACCGAGAACAGGAGAAGACAAGGACATACAAGATACATTTGAAGGTTCATGTAACTCCATAATATTCCATCTCCAACAGTGATCCAACATTCTTCCCCATGAGCCACCCACTGTGATGGGCTGCACTGCCATCCCTCTGCTCCCTCCCAAACTGTGCTTTGCCAATACCTGTATGGCTCATGTACCACTTGCATCCTATCAAAACGCAAATAGAGAGGAACACATACTATCAGGAGAGAGCCACAGGCTCCAATGAGTCAGTTTGTGGTCTAGATCAAGGTATGAAGGCAATGAGGATGCTACTGTTTGCTTAGCATTGATCCTGGCCTGACTGATCACAGAACCAAGACACAGGAGTGTACTGCTTTCCTGCAGTTCTTTATTTTGTACTAAACATAAAGAGAACAAAAATTATACCAAATCAGAGGCAGACAAATAAAAACAAGAGAAATAAAACTGAATGGGAGCCCCAGATGGGAGCTAAATGCAAACAGTATTTTGACAAATGGAACGTGTCTCATGTCACAGAGAGCCACTAACTTCTTTTACCCTCGGCCATTGTCACTGGCCCTCCTCATTGATAAATGCAACTCTATAGCAATGAGAAACAGCCACTGAAGAGCCATCTGCCTTGTGACCCCTACCACTAATGATTTCATCCACTGTTTGCTGCTTTGTTAAATGTTGCAATAAATAACAGCAGTATTTATGAATAGATCAGTAACCAAACACTTGCCCTAGAATGTATATCCAGTACCTGTTAGTAGGCTTTCTCCATGTCCTCAGCCGTAATTCTGCAATCTTAATTTGGGCAAAATTTCCATCGTCTTCAACCTCAACTGCCATTTTCTGACTTCTGAGTGCTTAAACCATGCAACCTTAACATTCCTTTAGTACTGCTATTTGTCAACAGAATAATTCATTCTGCTGTGTGTAACTTACGAACTGTGTAATTCTTCTAGCAAGTAGCAGCCTATAATGAATGGCACCTGATCAATAATGCAGAATTCAACATTTGAGAATAAATAAAAAGGCCTTTTTCATGAAGAGTGTCTGCAGGAAATGTCAAAATCGTTTATCAAGGGTCCAGGCTGATAGCCTGCAGCTGCTGTCCACAAGAATTATAAAAACATACAGTGTTGAGTCCTGAAAACATGTTTTTTGTACTGAGTATAACTAGATTTTTCCACAAAATAACGACTTACTGAGTATGAATGCAATAGTCTTTACCAGAGTTTTGTTAAAGTAAAACTTTGCCACAATAGTACTTTGTCCCTAAGCTGCTAGTTATATGGGATTATTTTAACTTGGTTTCCAGGTGCGCTTTTAAAACAATCCTCGCTGTAATTCTAGACAGGCTGAGCTGCTTAATACAAACACAAAAATGCATTCGTTTTTCAGTTTCAAAATCTCAGATTGACAAGGTAATCATAAGAACATTACAAACCAAGACAAGGGTGAGCACTTTTATCTCTTCCAGATATCTAGGTGCAGCATGTATCAAAGGAACAAGTAGTTTTTGCTAGTTTGGAAAGCTTTTACATTTCTCAATAAATGGTCTAACAAGGAAGCACAAGGTAACTCCAGCCCCTTTGCTGGTAATTCTCATCCAGAAGTATATAGAAGAAGTATATAGTATATAGTATATATATAGTATATAGCAAGAGTTAAGGGCTATAATCACAATTCAGAAAATTGAGCAAGATTATGAAAAGAGAGGTTTAATGAAGTTTGCTTTAGTCTCACACGGCTTAAAAACTTAAATTTTACATGGCAAAGTTCTCAGATCCTGAGTACAGTGTGATCAGTTTTCAAGTTATGTTATTTAAATAGCTAAGCATAATCTCATCCTGGCCTGTACATATCCAAGCAAGGCTCCTTTCATTTTACCTGGGATGCAGCAGGATGGGGAATGCAATAGCTTTGTAACCTTACTTTATAAAGATCAGCTTCTTGATCAGCTAGGAACTGCTTAAGAAGGCTTTATTTTTAGCAAGATTGAACTACACTGGCCATTTGATTTCTCTTTTCTGATGCAGACAGAAAGAGTGATCTGATGTGGATAAGAACAAGTGGAGAACCTTGATGAGGGTGGGCAGGTCACAGTTCTTTAGCTCCATTGCTCTCTGAATTGGGTGACAGAGCTGGCTGCTTCATCTCAAAAATCTGAAGATATCCGCTTTAGATGCCTTGGTGGCTTTGGTGAGCAACAATTCCTGCAGAGAGCGTGCAGCTCTGCTGGTATTACTGGAGATACGCTAGCTATTACACCAATTAACCTGCTTCTAAATCCATCTCTTTAAACAGTGCTTTTCCACCTATGACAATTTCTGTGGTGACACTGCTATTTGTCATTGGTTGCACTGAATGCCAGACAATGACTATAAAAGTAGCAGTCGGTGCACAGGCTTCACAAATGATTGAAGCAACTAGCCTTTTCTTGAGCAACAAAGGGATCTTTCATGTTAAGATAATTCATCCTCCATGCTTGTCACTACTGTAGCTTAGTATCAGGAAAAAAATGTTCTTTGATGCTCGTAAGGTTTTATCACTCATCACAAAATAGAGATTAATGAAGGGAAAAACAGGGGGTTGAAGATGACATTTTTTTATTGTTTGTTTGGCTTTTTTTTGGTTTTTCATTTAGTTTTTGGGGTTATTTTGTTTGGGTTTTTTGTTTTGTTTTTTGTTTTTAGATTAAAAAGCATCTTCCCACAACAGATTAGACCACAGGCAGAACAAATAAGCAAAGTAAAATATATCAGAATGATAAAAGGGAGAAGGTACTACCACAAATTACACTTACAGAGTCATTTTTAATGTGCAGCACAGAAGGAACTTTGATGAAATATTCAAACTTCAAATCTAACATGATCCTAAATCAGTGCTGTGTGTTAGGGAAGGAGACAGATCTACTGCCTGTCTCTCTGGTGACAGATGGTTTTATACCACTAAACCTGAAAAGGGTATGTCTTGGAATTACTTGAGCCAGACTGATCATATACATCAGTATGAAACGTGAGAAGCACAGAATGACAGTGTGGCCAGAGCTGGGCCAGAATCCAAATCGGAGTCATGCCATGACAACCACAACAATATTCAGATTTTCACTGGTGGAGCCAAAGTCCTAACTTGGATCAACTTGTCATTTATTTCAGTACATAAAACTTTCCAAATAGTTCCTGGAATTGACAGTACTATATTTAGACAGAATGGAGCACAAATCTGTCCAGCTGGGAAGCTTGTGGTAGAGTAACAGGCATTATGACAACTATTAAGGTGAAAAATTAACAGCTCGGGTTTTTAATTACATGTCTAAAGTGGCCTTTATCACCTGATGTCCATTACTAAAGCTGTACTTTAGCCCTTCATTTTTTTAAGGACTGCGCTCACAGCAACACTCATCTGTGAGTGCTGCAAACCATGCAGCCATGTGCTTACCTGTAACAGTCAAGTATCTTTCAACAGCCAAGTATTCTTCATTCTTACACAGTATTTTTGCTATACAAATGAAAAATTGGGATTTTTCAACAGTGTGCATTTTAACTTTGGGTACATTTACATCTAGATTTTGATTCTGATTATTCCATAAGACAAAGCTAATAATTGATAACATGCCATGGTTCACACACTACTTTGTAGTGTGTGAACTGCTCTTCCTGTACTTCTGTTAAATGCTGCACTGAATTCTGTTAAATTCTGTTAAATTACTTGACTGCAGATGAATGCACATTAGCGAATATCCAGTTAAAGTTTTGTTAAGGTTACCATTGCATATGAAAAGGAAATTTATGTAATGTATGGCATGTAATGTAAAGGAAATTCATTCTGTCATTAATTTCTAGCAATTTGTATAGACGTTTCAAGAAATGTAGTCTCTGTCAAGGTACTTCAGGACTTGACCCATTCTGTGTGCAATAAGATAAAACAAGATATGTTTTCAATGGAATGGCTGTCTCAGGATGTCCTCAGATACTGTGGGATTCAGGAAACCCCTTAATATTATTTTAATTATGATGTTACAGTTCATCATGTCAAAACATAAACATACAGATTATATAAAACTGCATTAGGCGACCTTACATAGCCCTGATTAATGGTCTCATAGGTTGTAAAATGAATCCAAACTGTAAATTTATACTGTGGATTTTTCTAAAATGTGAATTATTGACTTGACACATTATAATAATTCTTTCCAAACTATTGTGGTCCATGGTTCAAATCATTTCTGTATAGCTCACTGACATGCACAGTAAGCCTAATTTACTATGTCTCTTACTGCGTGAACATCCACAGACTGCAGCATCCTCTGAAATGCATTCCAAAACACTGCAAGTGACCAGATTGGACAAAGGCATGAGAAAGAAAATACCTTTAATCAACAGTGACTTCCAGATAAGAACAACTCAGTATCTCTACTACTAGCTCAACAGGCAGAAAAGTTTCTACCATTAGCAAGGAACACCAATGCCTGAAAATGCTACAAGGAATATGCTCTGTGAACCAGCTGCCTTGGGTCTCCCATGATTTCCTTTAGAAAGAGGTAGTTTACTTGCTGGCTCAGTATGTTATGATTTTCTATAGCCTCACACAGGAGAGAAATTTCTAATACTTGGTAGGTTATATCTTGAGTGATGTATTACCATGAGCCTCAAAGAAAAAGCAACTTGAACCCAAAACTTTCAATCACCTTAGAATACTTCTGAGGACAGAAACAAACCTCAGCCCATTTAAGAAACTGTAGACTCTGTGGGCAAAGAAGCCATTCTGGATCCTATGGTCCTATAGACCATACAGGTAGAGATACAGCTGGACCAAGTCACTCACTTGTGTCAGCTCACTGCTGCAAACACCTACAAAAGGCATGGAAACATGCCTCTCTCTACCTCAAATGCCAGGGATGAACTCAAAGCTTGTCCTCCTGAACATCTACAACCTAGCTTTTATTTCCCTGAAGATAAAATTCCAAACTCAAATCAGGCAACCTATTTTGCAAAATGCCTTCTTTTTTTCCTGGGTAGCAGAAGGATTCTCACATGTACCCAAACTGAAAATTTGTATCTTGTTAAAATATACAATTGAAGGTCTTTTGGTTACAGGAAATAAATTACATTTTAACTTGACAACTTTCAGTTACATCTTTAAAGTCTCAAAATTCAGAAGTTCTGTTTTTTCAGGACAGAAATTTTGTTTTATCGGAATAGAAACAAAAATATGAAAGACTCAAATTTTCCAAGAAATACTGAAATTATTTTGGATTCATTTTAAAAGTCTGTGTTGGTAAAACAGTGTTTTCCTCTCTGATTTAAAAAAAAATACTTTGAAAATATAGCTTAAATAATGCATTACATAAACAGAAAATAATTATGAAATTAAAATACTCCATACCTATAGAGTAGTGTGAACACACTAGGGTAGGAGAAAAAAAACCCAAAAACAAACAATAAACCAACCAAGCAACAATGGACTGGAAAAAAATTAAGCTATTTTTTAGCTCAGTCATTAGTTCCACTTTCAACAATCAGTTTTAAATAATCAATTAGATGAATATTGGCAACTAACATAACCTGACAGGGAGCAGCTATCTTGAAATATAGGCATTAAAACAAAAAAAACAAACAAAAACCAGACATTAAAAACTAAGTTGTTGCTTTAGTAGAACCAGACCTACTGACTGGACACGTATTAAATATTTATGTGCTGAAAGAGTTAAGAAAATCCAAGCTGAACAAAAAAACCCCAATTATTTTTCAAATATTTACACTAGACTCCATAAAACTGAGGAAAGCAACACTGAGCAAATTGATACCTAAAAAGCACACAATTTTTTTTTATATATATATATATTATCTTTTTAAAGTACTTTAACATGTATTTTGCAGAGTTAATCTACACTTCATTACTCTCTCTAGAAATGCATATTCAGAGCAAAGTCTACAGCCACACACTACATTTTCCCATTAAAAAAAATAATTATCTTAACATGAAGCAAGTAACTTTTGTTTCTAAAAAAATGATGCCCCAAAATCCAGCCTAAAACTCAACACATTTTTGTGCAGGAAAAGAAAACTCTGCAGTTTCTGTAGACATATGCAGTATACTGTTCTAAATCTACATTTTCCAAGGAAAAAGTAGGAATGTTTTTTATATAAATTATATATATTATTATTCATTATATTAATGTCGAAAAACATATAGAAATCATTATTAACCCTTTGCAAATAGTTTCTGCATAAGAATAAAACTGTAGAGGAGAAGTATATAAGCTCTCTAAAAACATCATGGGAAGATTTTTGTTTTGTTTTTTTGTTTATTTTGTGGTTGTTTTTTGTTGTTTCATTTTTGGGGTTTTTTAATATATGTCGATATATATGCACAGAAAATCCAAAACAGGCCCACTGATTTGATGGACACACTGTCTCTCAGAGAGTTTAGATAATCATAGGACCTTGACTTGTTTAAGCCAACCGAACTCTTGAAGATTAGTGGAATCTTTTCAGCCTGTAAAGCTTTCACTATTAGGAATGAGCAAAATTAAGAAAGGAAGATCATTGTCACAGTAACCCCAAAAAGTCAGCATCTCATAACAGAGGTGACTATTAAGAGTAACAGTGAAACTCATTGGAAAGAGGGACATATCTTGGGCCAGGAATTAGGGGCTGGACTTCTTCCTTAGCAAAGAAAGAAGCAGGCTGGCTAGAGAGCACCATTTCCCCAAGGGCTGAATGTCTCTCCCAGGATCTGAACACAGAAAATTACTTTGACTCTGCTGATGCCCTCAGTCAAGAGGAGGAAGAAAGTCTCCAGACGGCCAAACACTCGACCAGTTCAGCCGGCAACACAATTCCCCCATATATGACATCGTCCCTGTGTTGAGTTCAGCTACCCACCATATATTGGGAACTAAAAATCCTGGGAACTTTGGTAGGCAAAGGTTTGTGAATGAAAGGAAGATGAAGTTGGCTTCTCTATTTTGAACATCCCATGTTCCCTTTGAATTCTCAAGCAGGAGAACTCAAAGAATGTTAATACAAAGCATTTCCCTTCAATATACAATGATCACTACTGCATTAATAACCAAACCTCCTACCACACCATGTCACCTAATCGTCCACAACCATTAGTAACAAAATCTTCCTCTCATTTTCCCAGCCAGTGCTGCTTCACCGTCTACAACTGAGTTTAAAATGTCCTTTAATCTGGCAATGGCCTTTGATAGAGGCGTCAGGAGACTGGACTGTACAGACCACTGACCTAATCTTTGCCAGTTATAAACAGGAGTTTGTATGGATCTACGTGATGTCCTTGCTGCTGAACCTGTGCACAATGCCTTCAAGGATTCCCTCCATTCCATTTTACATTTATATACAACTCAAGTTGCTGTGGCTCATTAGGTACATACCATTATTACTTTGCAAGAAATTGAAGTATCTTAGAAAAGTTAATCTCTCTGCCCTAAGCATCTGACAATCAGTAAATCCAAGACATAATTGGGCTAAAAATTACTCTCACCTGATAAATTCTATGGATTTTTTTAAGTAATGCATTACACAATATAGTAATTTTATTCATACGCAAATTGCAAAATTACTCTTTAAATTACTGAAAGAGTAAGTGTTAAGTAATCCCAGGATCTCACCTTCCTTACAAGTATCATTCAGGCATACAGGTGTGCTGGTCTGACCTAGACTGGATGCCATGTGCCCACCAAAGCTGCTCTACCAGTCCCCTCTGCAGCTGGACAAGATCAACCCACCACCACAGGAAAGGCATAAAGGTGCTGAACCACATCTGTCTGGAACAAATGGCACTCTGTACGTGTCTAACCAAGCACAAAAAATGCTGCATGGTATCGGTGGCATTTCTACTCATCTAACACAAGCAAAGTCTGAGCAATTTTCTTGCAGTTCTCTATCAGCATTCTTCATTTCTCACCTGGAAAAGCTCTAATGCTATTCCAGTCCTAAGTCTTCTCTGGAGAGAGATGGAAACCTGCCAAAACATGAATGAGTACTGTGAGTACTGTGAATGAGGTGTGCTGAGGAGTCCTCTAGGACTACAGACTCATTTTTACACAAGGTCTGAGCAAGGGTGTGAACCCAGATGTCCAGAGGTAGACTACTGCATTAACCTACTGTGCCATTTGTCTACATTCGTAACAAACTCATGCTGTTTTTAATGGACAAGGCTGTACTTTCTTCGGCCACACGGTGACAAAAGAAGTACTATAATATTAATTTGTAGAGAAAAAAAGTTCTGGACGGAGCTATCTTTTGCACTGACAGAAGATGCATACTTTCCCACTGACACCACACAGAACAGTAATCAGAGATGAAGGGGGATTTTTTTAAAAGCCTTCAAGGACCCAATAAGGCTGCTGTTGAGGCCAGTGATAAAATTCCTTTCGCCTTCAGAGGAATAGGAAGAGAAGTGGGTCCTTGCTGAGCTCTGCCAAAGCTTCTGCCCTCTTACCCGTGTGTTATGCCACAGCTTAAACTCTGTTTTCCTCAGGTCATAGGACCATAACCTACTCCTATATGCTATCTTCTTCCCTAAATCAGACTACAAAAGCATAGGAATAACACTGAACAAACTGATAGGAAAGATAAAAACAACAACAGCCGCTAACAATCAGTATTTCAGTACATGATGGAGGGGAAATATGTCTCATCTGAGAGCTGTAAAGATTTTTAAAATACTGCTCTAAAAAATATGAATATTGATGATTGAGCATTTGTAGCTTAACACCCTTATTGTGATTAGCCAATAAGCATATTTATCCAGTGGATTCACTGCTGTGAAATTAGAAAAGAATAGGGGTTTTGGGGCTTTTTTTGCATTTCAGCCCATGATAAATTCCTCTTTATTTTACTAGCTCTCTCACGCTGTATTAACAGAACTTTATTAAGTGTCTGCCAGGCACTAATCTAATTACAAAGACTTTTCTTCATCAGATCTGTTTTTCAGACTGTTTCAGTGATTTGGCTTCTGTCTGTGCATGTATGTTTCTACAGAAAATGATGAAATCAATATTCTCTCCCTTAAGCTGTGAGTTTCCATACTTTTATACACAGCCTTCTGAAAATGTTCCAAATGTATTTTTAAAACAAAAAGTAAAAAAAAAAAAAAAAAGTAAAAAATTGAAAGGTCATTTTTTACCATGAGTTCATCTGTAATAATTGCTTACACTGCAAAATTACAAAATTATCAAATGCATATCTTTCTGCTTGGGATAATCTTAAAAAATGTTCATTAAGACAGAAATGTAACTTCCTTTTCTCACTCTTCTCCTTTCTATGATTCCCAGCTGCTTAAATCATTACTTTTCTACAGCAAAGCCAATTTTACAATGATGTAGAAGACTGGCTTACATGGTGTAGGACTCTGAGTGTGTGCTTAGGTAGTCAAGAGAAAACCCACATGGGTATGATGTACCTCTTGTAAAACGTCTGTTGAGGGACTCAAGAACAGATGTCAGGTTAGATTCATCTTTTCCTGTTCCGGTAAATGAAAATCTGTGTGCTGAGTCACGTAACAGCACGTTGTGTGCGTGGGACAGCTGCACATCCACTTGTGTGGTGCAGTACCCCAGAGCTAGTCTGGGAAATGTGCTGCTCCAGGTGCACTGCTCCTCCTCCTTGGCCCAACACACCAGGCACAGCTGGTTAGAACATCAGTCAGCAGGGCAGCAAGCAAGGAGGACATGACACCTGGCTTTGAAACTGGGAGTTGTAGTTTTGGCCATAGGGGAGCTTGAGATGAGGTGGAACTGCAGTCAGTCCTACATGCATCATAGAAGACTTGACAACCTTGCTTAAATCTTAAATCCCACTAAAACTGTGACTTGTGACTGTGACTTGTGTTTGTCCCATCTCTGGCACTGTAGCCCTGCTGAGGTCCTACCTCACCAGCTGTTGATTCCCACAAAGTGCAGAAAGTCTACAGAATTCCAAAATAGAAAAAAACTTGGTTTTCTGGGAACACCAAACTTTGAAGGGCTCAGCTAATTACACACACTGAAAATCCTAAAAATCCCAAACAAAAGTTACATAAAACTTACCTTCTGAGGTTCTTGAGAATATATTAGCTCTAAGGCACTACGTATTTCCCCATCCTCAGCAAGAACTCAGAGGTATTTCGGGCATTCATGTTAATGGAAAGTTTTCTACTTTGTTACACACAAACTTCAGTTAAGCTATTCAGCCACCAGCCCACCTGTATTCTAATAAAGTAACCTACTACTGCCTCTCCTGCTCTGCCTCTTTTTTCATTTCCCCATCTCTTTCCCTCCAACCCCTAAAAATTTTGCTATAAATCTGATGATCAAAAGGGACAGAAGCAGCAAATATGACAGTACCAGGAGAAAACTGCTAACAGGTTGAAGAACACAATGACATCTAGAAAAGGTGAAACTAGCAAAGAACCTGGCTTCCAGTACTGTCACCTTTAATAACTTTCATCTTGATTTATGCTAAAATATGAAAATGAAACCATTCAACTCAGATGGCTGCTGCCAGTCTGTCTGCCTGTCGGTCTCAGAGAGCAATTTGGTTTCTGTATTTCTCTGCAGCAGCACAACAAAGCCATTGAGCTACCAAATCCAATATTCTCACAGTACCCGCAAAACAAGGAGCTCCCAAGGTAGAGCAGCATTCCTGGGAAATCTGTATCCCCATGGAACAGACCAAGATGAGATCACCATGATAAAGGCATGTCAAGATTGAAGGAAATGCTGCAGGAGAATGCCCCACTGCAAAAACTCTCAGGCAAAAGCAACGGATGCCAGCAGGACCATGGAAAGCACATGAGAGGAACCCTGCAGGTCTTGCAACCAGGAACAGAAGACAGTGCTAAAACACAAGAAAGGTCAGGAGTTGCCTAAAGCTCCCACTATCCCTCATGTCAACCCCATGTGAAATGAAGCACATGAAGAACTGAAACTATGGGGCAGTACTACCCATCTGCGGACTTTCCAGTCTGAGGAAAGAGAAGGAGCAATCTGTACATCTTCTTTCTGGTAGTGTTCAAGTTAATTTTGAGGCACATACATCCAGCCCCAGGGTCCCAGAAAAAGCTCTGCACAGATGACCCAAAGCACCATTCAGGTAATAGATTTTAAAAGTTTACTTGACTAAAGCTAAAGAGTGTTTTCGGAGAAGCCACAGCATATACAGAAGAGAAACCAAAATGTCCTAATTAAAGGCCTTCTCCTGTTATCAGAGGAAACTGGATTAATGTAAACCACATCAGAGGAAACTAGTTAATCCATGTTTGGTTGATTTGTACACTGGGGAAACCAAGGGATTTTAGCAGTCACTATTATTTACAGCAGTAAATGTCAGTTTAATGACAAAAAATCCAGCATTACTTTTTTCGCTGAATGATGAGGATTTTCTTGTTTCAATATGTATACACTTCTAACTCTCTGACTTCTAA
Source organism: Parus major (assembly GCF_001522545.3). Classification (NCBI taxonomy): domain Eukaryota; kingdom Metazoa; phylum Chordata; class Aves; order Passeriformes; family Paridae; genus Parus; species Parus major. The sequence continues at coordinate 31,578,475 of NC_031770.1, forward strand.
AACAGTAGTATAAATATACTTTGATTTGTGAAGTTAACTTCTAGAATATCCATGACATGTTAATTAATGGTGCTGATAACCTCCAGAGACTTGCAAATAGGAACAGGATGTAACAGACATGGTAAGTCATTTCAGGAGTACTTCAGTTTCACATGACAACAGTTCTTTGGGTGGAGGAATGGGCTAGGAGACCCAAGATTTGCCTGGGATTGCTCTGGGATTACTAGGATGCATCCTGACACAACACCTAGAGTTCAACAGGAAAGCATGAGAACTCTGTCATGTCCCACTGTATGCATAAGCCAGAAAAGAGTATTCAGCTTTTGAGTTGCTTCCTGGGCAGGCATACGAAAAAATAATGAGCACACCTCTAGCCACACTCTTTGTTAAAATGAAAAAGGGGTTCTTCATTTATGGTCCCAAAGTTTCCACATACCAGGTGGGTTGTTTCTGGCCTTTTCTCCTTGGAACAGCTTTTAGACAAAGAAGTGCTTGTATGTTTCACTAACCCTTACTCTGTAGTAACTCTATAATTGAGCTTTCAGGCTAGGTGAAAATTTTTCCCCTTTTCTAAATGAATGCCTTGTTCAACACATTGTTGATACAGACTGAAAAGAGGTATAGTATACCATAAGGGACCAGTTTACATGCAGCAATACACATTTTTTTATTAATGCAATCCATCATTTACCTTATCCTCCCTCTGAAGAAAACAAAAGGATCAAATTTATATGTAACTGCCCAATGCAGAGATTTTTGTAAGACTTGTTTATGAAAAGAGAAACCAGCATGGGAGTAAAATATAATTCATGACATACAAATACTTCCTAAAGGTACAATAAAGCTCATGGAATCAGCAGAAATAAAAAGCACTATGGGAGAAATAGTAGCAGATCCTCACATTAGAAGGTAGCAGAGAAAGGTCAGGGAGGGTAATGGGGAGCTGGTAGCACCACCCTGGCCCACACTCTGAACAGCAGCATTACCTGAGCAGGAGGGAAGAGAATGTGAAGGTAATGTCTATGGTAACTCTGTTAAGATGCTGTTTCTGGCAAGCAGCATCTCAAATATCAGCTAATACAGACATTTGATATTGCAGTAATGGCATCTGCACCAATTACAGTTCTTTTGTATGTCTCTTCACATAAACAGAGTGACACTATCTTCCATCTATAAAAAAAATTAGACACGATGTATCAGGCTCAAGCTACTACTAGATCTTTAGCAGATGTGAGCATAGATCAGCAGAGCTGACCTCAGAGAGCTTTGCCCTGATCTACTCAATCTTGTCTTCAGCTGTGTTTCTGGCATCTTCCTCCACTTTTATTAGAGTATAGTTGGGAGGACTGCTGGGGGAAGCTCATGGGAGTGAAGACACAGACTGATGTAAAACGAAAAGTCAGATTACAAAAAAAGGAGACAACATGGAAGGCAGCCCTGAGATGAATGCTGGAGGATGAAAAAGTGGCAGAAAGTAAAACAGCATGGATAGGTCATATTTTGGAAGCAAAGGCATAAGGCAATGAGGGGCAAGCTGTAGTAAGAGGCTGAATTCCACAAAGTGGTATTGCAGTCCAGAAAACTAGACAGTCAGTAAAAAGGGCAGGCTGGAAGGGTTAAATATCAAAGTAATTAATGAACTAAAATTAGATTATAAATCCTTTCAGATCTCTCATCCATTGTTGTAATAATGCCCTGCCTCTTCATTTCACTGCAGAGACTATTTCTGCTTATGAGACTGTAAGCAATTAAAACAAGAGCCCTTTCACTGTGAAATACCTCAGAAGACACACAGATCAGAAAACCAGCACACCTCAAAATACACACTGGTGTAACTACTATCAAGTGTGAAAGAAATGCAATGGGATAGAATTTGGCAGAAATACACAGATGAAAATAAACAGACAAAAAAGGAAGAATAAAAAGCAAAAAAAACTATAAGACAAGAGGCCGCAGGCAAAATGTGTATATCAGAAATGGAATGGAAAGAAGAGTGACCTATTTCACTCCATCAGGAGGTGATCACTTCTCGTTATTGGTGTAAGAACAAGCAATTCATACTTGATCCTGTTCTGGTTTTATGTATCCTGGGCTTCCCAAACCTGTTGGACCTGTGAAAACAAGTACTCTGAGAAAATAAGCAAAAGTTTTAGGAAAGCAAAAGTTACAGTTTTCACTACAGCATAAACAAGTTTTGAATTCCAGCTTCATAGCACTGCTGTACTGTAGGCTAGCAGCCTTCAGAAAGAAAAGCCTCTAGGTCTGGGGTTTGTAAGCAATTTGCCACATTTGTCATCATTGCTGTATAAAAGCCCTTCCCAAAGGACATTGTTCTAAGAAAATTATCCATAGCAAAGGCCAGCAGAATGCTCATCATGTCTCAGTCAAGGCTGCATAAAGAGGAAAGTCAACCATGCATGTCTATCATCTGGACAATTATTCTTTCTGACTGCAGACACTATTCTAAAAGGCTAGTCCTTAGAAGCACCTAATCCTTCAGTTGAAAATTATTTCTCTTTGTCTGGCAGAAGCATATAGCAATGAGCATCCTGTGAGAACAATATTCAGAGGCTTGAAGCAGAATCAATATAAATACATCAGAAGCATCCTTGTAACCTGCCTGTGACCAAACAAAAGAAAAAAAATCAAAAAAAAAAAGTGTATTTGTGATATGAAGTAGCTGAAAATAGCAACAAAAGAAAGAAAATGAGTACAGCATACTGGTCCCTGTGCACATCCATTTACACTTTTGATGCTGTTCCTGTCAGTCTTCTTTATTTAGCCTATCTGCCCTCTGCATATAAACATCTGCTGTATTAAATACAGAGGAAAAAACATACATGGTCAAAGAAAAGGAAAAATTATTTCCAAGGAACCTTTTATGGTCACAATATGCTACCTTAATCTCTAAACTGCATTCTGTATCTGATTTACATGAAATTACATGACATTCCCATTATCAGTTAAATTCTTTTAGCATTGTCCCAATACTGGCAATTCAAAGGAAAGAAAACTCATGAATTACCAGTACATCCTTACAGATAAATAAGTATAACAGTCAGATGAGTATAACTAACACAATACAGAAATTTACACAACAAAAAAGTTGTTGTTTCATTTGCAATAATGATCTATTTATAATGTTGTGTACTTTCTGCAAAGGCATAGCTCTCATTCAGCAAGCAAGGTCTAAGAATTTCTAGTTCATTCTTACTTGTCTTCCTTCATTCTTTTCTGACATTTTTAACACCTACTCAAAAGAAATTCTTCAAAGGGACCAGATCTGAACCATGATGGCAAAGGCATGTCAAGATGGAAGTAGGTGTAAAGCTGGGGATTTTTGCAGTCTGAATTGACAGGAAGATTCACTTTTCCTTATCTGTCTTATCTCTAAGATCAGTAACACAGAGACAAATTGGCTTCTTTAATGGGAGGAAAGAAGCACAAGCAAAAGTATTTTTATACTATGGGGTTATAACACCCCTTATTTTCAAGCTGAATAGCATCAAACACATATTAGCATCTCACTTAATATGAAGCTCTTTTTGCCTGTCTACAATCCTCCTCATCCTTCCACCTCTCCCTGCTTACTCTTGGGAGTGATTTGGCCTCTGGCAGCTATTTGGCTTGTGCAAATTAAAAGGCATCATGCGTGCACGGGGATGTGAACCAAAGGTATGACTGCTGGGTTAGCCAGCCCAATGTGCATAAATTAAGATTTATTTTGAGGTTTTTTTGGTTTGTTGTTTTGTGGTGTTTTTTTTTTTAATGAAGTGACTTAAAAACTAGGAAGTTGCCATGTTGACAATTTTGTTCTCTAAGCACACCAGGTATTGCATCAACTGTAACCAAATCAGTTTACCTGTTAACACACCTCAGCTGTATTTGACTAGGGCCATTTCAAGGCACATTCACATTATTGTGAATGCCAGTTTAATCTTAGGTTCTCAGTCAAGACTGCTAACTCAATTAGGTTTTCCTAAACTATTTGTCTATCCATTGGGAGACCACCAACAGACTTCATGACTCTGAATCTCTATCTGTCTGAATTTTGAAAATATCAGATTTAAAATAAAAATAAAAATCTTATTTTAATAAACTATCTATTCTGCTTCCATTTTGGGATACAATAAAAAAACATTAAAATGAAACAGGCTCCCATGGCCTCTTTTAAAATTTGGTTTCTCCAGCACAGCATCCCTCTGAGAAGGGAAAGAACAGAATTCCTGTATATTCCCACACAGTAACAAGCAGTTGTCAGAGGTACTTTTGCCCACTGTGCAGCAACTACTGCCCTAAATAATCCTTAAACTCCAGTCACCACACATGTTGTTCTCATGAGTTGTGTTTTGGGTGGGAACAAGGGCAGCAGATCTGCTAACATCTTCCTAGGCTTGCAGAGCAAGACAAAAGCAAAGTGCAATTTATACTTCCATTCTTGAAATCCCAGCAGCAGAAATGCGGTGCTCATGAAACAGTATTTGCCTTCTGCTTGTAAGAGTCATAGCTGAATTTGGTTCATGGAGTTTCTCAAAGCAGTCAGCCATAAAGTGTTTTACATCCTTTTGCCTTTTATTCAAAAATCTGTATTGATATCTAGTTCTAAAGAAACTCACTACAGATGGTAACATTTATATGACAAATAATTCATCTTCTGATTCAGATCCTAGTAATTTGTTGCATTTCTGAAATTTACTAAAACATAGCTCATTATGAAGTACGAAAGGTCAAGTCTCCAGAAAGTATCAAATTAAAATCAATTACAAGTCCTTAACTGTTTATGGTTAGTTTTTTATCATTTGGACTTTTGAACAACCACTGCCAAATTGGACTAGAATAATTTACATCAAGACGAGTAAGCATGTTGCAATGTAAGGCTGTGTGCATTTGTCTCAGGCAGTAAGGAGGAAGATGCAAACACTCCTCCACAGAGATGATCAAGGGGCATGGATGGGCAGCAGTGCTGTAAGGATTAAGTTGTCAAGAGCAAGTCACTACAGTGTGGGAGCAGCTGGATTGGAAGCATAAGTCTGCTGGATGACTCAAGAACAATGACTAAAGTAATTATAATTATATCTTTTGTACAGATCACAACCAGCTGAATAATTTTAGCATCTGAAAGTCATAGCAAGAAGCACGCAAAAGCCATTGCAAAATAGATAAACAAAGCTTATGTTTTTGCAAGGCAGACTGTCCCACATCACTGCTCTAACCCCACAACTCCCCTGTTCAACAGGGGTTGTTGGCCTTCTGATTGAAGGCTGTGGACACTCAGTTTCACTGTTGGATTAGAGAATCACCACCAGATTCCAAGTCCTCACATGGGGCACCATTTGTGGTGACTGAGAAAGCACAAGTCAGTATTGAATACCACACTAATTTTATTTTCTTGATTAGCTCTTATATAAGGTTACACAGGCATATCCAGCTATGCAGCCAAATAAGATATCATATACCCATGCCCACTCACACACAGATTGCTTTTCCAAGTTGGCACATTCCTTAGTGGTGGTCTTCCAGCCCAAGGGCACACACTCCCTTCCAAACATCTTATTCAGCTGGTCATGATCCATACAAAAGATACAATTATAATTCATTTAGTCACTGTTTTTTAATTATCCAGCAGACCTGTGCCTCTAGTCCAGCTGATCCCACACTACAGCTCTGCTCTGTCCATCTTGTTAGGTCATTTTATCCTGGACCAAGTGACAAACATGTTTACTTAGTAGTGTATTTTTAAAAGATTTCCAAGGGGGACAGAGAATTTGGTCTTATATTTCACAAGAATGAAAGAACCTCAACAATAAGGGGGGGAAAAAAGTTGTTCTGTGAGGGTGGAGTTCTTCCTAAGCTGCTGCTCCATCCATGTATTGGGTGTTCAATCAAATGGTCTTCCATTGATACGTTTATCTCTCAGTGGGCCATTGTTGCTTGGATTCAGCTGTGTGGAATGACTGCATTGTACTAGCTTCAGTCCTATTTCACTGAGAGCAGGATTTGAGTGTCCTGACAGTTGCTTAGCAAATAAGACTTGAAATCAAAGTGACAGCAGTCTCATGCCCTCCCTAAGGCACATTTTGGTACCCAGCAAGGGAACAAAGTATAGTTCTGAGTCATTATTTTAATTCTATGGAAAAGAATCATGCAGAGGCCTGAAAATCTGATAGAGCCCTGACAGGCCAGTGACTGACACACATAGGCAGTGCAAAAAATAACTTGGGGGTAGCACAATCATCCAGTGCCAGAGAACCAGATATTCACATTTCTCTTTGCCCAATCCACCTATTACACCTCAACAGATACAGGGACCCTAGGGATTTCATGCTTCTGCGATCCAGAAGGAGCTTACAAAACCTCTGGGGAACAATTGCATCCATTTGTCCTGAAGCCTGAATATCTGACACATGTAGTGTCTTGTCTGCCTTTATACTGTGCAATGGGAGTGGGAGGAGAAAAAGATAAGAGATTTTTGTAGAGGAAGGCTAATAATCAGAATATTCTTCTTATTCAGCATTATTAATCCCTACTGAATTAGATGCATTAGCAAAAGGTACTTCATTTCTTTGGAGAAAAAATGGAGCAGTCTGAACTCTTGAGGAAATATTCTGCCTATTAGTGTCTATGTAAAGCCCTAGAAATAATGCTCTCAGAGATAAAATAAATAATAAGAAAATAATAAAGGAAAATTTCCCTCTATGTGCTACTCTGCAATTAACTGTTTGAAGTAATTCCCAATACCCTTAATCTCAAAAACTCTGCTTATCTGCCCATCCAGTTATTTTTAATTTGTACTTCTATTATTACTACTGCATTATTAATATACCCTGATAAGATAGGAAATAGCCTGGTGGTGTTGTTTCAGCAATGCCTTGCACGGCATAATAGTCTTTATATGAATAACTCCTTCCCATCTGAGGAGATTCATTATTCCCTCTGCTCACAAACTGAGACCCTGGGGGAATCCCATTTCCTCCCCTGAGTCGGTACTCCATTTCCCCAAAGCAGCCTGGGCGTCCTTGTGCTCACCACATGTGCACATGCTGTTATCAGTCAGGGTGATGCCATCTCCTTCTGTGTAGCCAGGAGAGACGCGCCCCAGGTGCCTCTGTCAGAGCTTGTGCCAGCACAACCTCACCAGTGCTCCACAGAGCTGACAATGTGCAGTACTTAAGGTATTTTATAAGGGGTGGGGAGGGAAGAGAGGGCAGCTTTTCTAGTCATGCTGCTTCCAGAATCTGGGCTCAGGTGCTGCAGCCAAGCTGGTCAAGAATAGATTTCTACTGCAAATCAAGGTTTGTATTTGGATGAAACTCCAGTAATACCAAATGTTGGAAAGAAGGGGTAAGACATTAAAGCAAAGATAACTACTCTCATACCATATGGTTTGAAGTACATATGTCATATTTTTTTTGTGGGGGAAAGAAGGGGCCAGGGAAGAAAGGATAATCAGTTTTTAAAGTTTCCCACATCTATGTTTCTGTAATGGGGTATGTGATGCTGTAAAGGTTATTGTACAGTTTTCCTCCTGACATTCCAATATACATCCCATTTTGCCGAAACATCTTCTGTCTCTCCTTCAGTATAAGCACTGTAAATTGAACAGATCTGTGGAAAAAACCAGCAGCAATTAATAGGGGTGAAAGCTGTTGGAATCTGCAGAAACACAACAGAGCTTCACACACACTTAGAGAATTTAATGTAAAATGCTGCTATTAGTATAAGCATTTTCAATCACCACATAGGAGAAAAAAGATAATGTATTGTATCGTATTGTATTGTGTTGTATTGTATTGTGTTGTATTAGAAGACTGAACTAACCAAGAAAAAGGGTATTAGTCTGGATTAAAATCTGTGAGTTGAATGGCAGTATTTTATGGGAATGTTGAGTTGTCCTTAAAAAAACTGCTCATTTTTTAAAAAGCAAGTCTGTAGCAAGTTAGCCTTACCATTTTTTTTCAGGTAAGTTTCTAAAAAGCTCCATATATAGCTTTTTCCTCTGTATTTCCACTGCACTGGTGTGGAAGAGGAGATATACACACACATACATGCACCTGTGTGTTCATAGATGCAAATGTACACACCTCATGTATAGTGAGAATTACACATACACCTGTCCATCCACAGCTATCATAGGTGCACCTACTCCATGTCTCACTTCTGATTGCTACAGGAGAGGTTTTGAGCCTCACAGGCCTTAAGAATGTATGGACATATATCCTGATTTTTCATCTCAAACAGGTCAATGATTTCATCAAACATTTTTTTTCCCCTTTACTATATAGAAAGATTCTTTCATTCTGCGAAACAGGAACACTGACGTATTAATTCTCATTCCTGGTATTTCCTATCTCACTACCCAATGAAAGATAATTTAACTGCTAATCACTTTGGGAACAATACAGAAAAGAAAGTCTATTTACATTTGGAAAACAAAATTGCATTTGGTTATCAGGAATCCAGATCCACTAATGAAATGTTTCCAAACCCCAAGCCACGCTGCCTAGACTTCTGGGAAAGAGTCCTCCTCGGAAGCAATTTATAGGTCAAATAACAGAGCAATGAAAATCTGGCCATCTGAGGGCCAGAGGCTCTGATCTAACAGGTGTGCACATTATGACCATCTTCACAGAACCACCCTGACAGAAGTACAATGAACATCTCCAGTCCTTTACTGAATAAACAGCAGCGTAACTTGGCTTTGATTTAGCTAAGGCCAAATGTGAAAAGTCTGCCTGGTCCTACTCCACGAAGGTCTGTCTGCTTTATGCAACCCGCTCAGTTGCATGCAGGTCTGCTCAACCTGACCTGGGTGCTGTATAGTGGAAAACAGAGGATGCAGACTTCCACCTGAGGAGAGGTCAAAGTACCTAGAACTTTCTGCAAGCACCTTGTTGCTTGTATCTCACAATAGCTGGTTTTCTGTTAAAGGTTCCAAGCAGAACACAAGAAGAACGTCTCTTCCTACTCAGGGAGAGATTCATTTCACCTTACTTGAGCCAGCCAAAACACAGACATCTCATTCTAAGGCAGCTATGTTGCCTCTATAATCAACTGAAAAAGAAAGGTACATCTGGTAGGCAAGTCAGCCCAATTCTCTCCATTTCTCCATGAGAAGAGTATATATGACCAGCCTGGATCAGAAGGGTAGTGATCACCTAAGCTAGCAACATGAATCACATCCTAAGGTGGCAATAATGGTGGCACTAAAGCATGAAGGAAAACATAGGAATATAATGACTCGAAACATGGACATACATGCTTCCCATAAGAGTACAGAAAATGGATAAATGAAAATAAATTGATATTCCCAAAAATGGGTTTGAATCCTAAAGGAAAAGGCAAAAAATGGGGAGATAGTGAACAAGGGGAGATACATTTCAATGGTATTCTCTGTATTAAAATGCAGTTCACGTTGGCTCCTACTCAGCTGAGCTAGTTAGCTATTGAAGTCAACGTTGTACCAGTGAAATGAGGTAAGGCACAGACCTTTAGAGTAAGAGAAAGCAGAATGACCTTGCAGTTGAACCAAGAGGCTCAGACAAATCATTAGCCCATGATGTTACAGCAGTGCTACAGCAGAGCTTCCAGCAGTGTCACCATCCCGCCTGCACCACTGCTCTCCGACACGTGCTGAGAGGAGTCAAACACAGAAGAAAAAGGCTGGGAGGAGAAGAGCTTTAGGAAATTTTAAAGAAAAAAGATTTGTGATAAGGTCTACAGCTGACTGCTCAAAGTACAATACCTGTTACTTGCCTATCATCTCAGAAAACTCACCACGGTCCTGGGTTTAGCAAACTATCCAGTATTTAAACTCCTTCTTCAGCATTATCTGAGAAATAATCTTGAAATTTTAAGTTTCTGTTATCTTGACTTTCCTGATTTATATTAATCTCTTCATCCTGAATTTAAAAATTAATTTAATGAGGTGAGATGTAGAGGAGAGGGCAAGTAAGAAGGGGATATTTTGGGAAGTACTACTGGAAGACTTAAAAAGGAAATGGAAGTTATTAACCAGAACTACCAAAGTGCTCCAAAATACAAACCAGCAGTAGCACCTAAATTGAAAAGCAAAGTAAATAAAAACACAGTATCTCAGAAAAACTTGGAGGAGATCAGTATTAAAAACAATGTTTTTTATATCCTAGAAAAATCCAGTAATTTTCCTTCAAATTCCATGTCCTTCAAAATTTAAGAGACTTTAAAATGCATGGCCACTGTATTGTCACACTAGTTAAACAATATGATAATATTTTGAAAGCGTACTTGCTAGGTGAGCAAGAGTAAAGTTTTCTGTAGTTTCATTAGGCTATCAACATTAAAACAGTAAAATTAATTGACCAATGTGAGCCTTATGTATAAGGCCCATAGCCAAGTAGAAGCCCAGAAATTATTATCTTTCTTGAAGCAAGGAAACAGTAAACTAGCATAAAACTTATAGATTGCTGGGCATAAAATCATATGACAATGCAGAGGGTGTTGGATAAATAAAGTCACTTAGAAAAGTACAAAACCTAGTACCACCAGCCTGAAGTGATTTGAGCAAGCTTATTTTTCGTTTATTCACCAATGTTTACAGAAAAAATCATCAAAACAGACCAAGGTAAACAATACAAAAGTAGACTTGTAGCTCTTTTTCCGGGTGAAACGTACTATAAAATAAACACAGAAAATATTTATTCTTCTAACACAGAAATAAAAAATGCCATCAAAGTGAGTTAAGGTGCAGCCTTTTTCATATTTTTTCTGTCCAGCTCATCAGTACAATTTCTGGATACACCTAGGAAGATGGTCACTATAGGGAGAAACACCATTTTCCGTATTTTTTAAGGGAAAAAAAAGGAAAAAGAAAAAGAAAATAAATTTAATGAGCAACAGTCTCTTGTCCATATCTGCCATCACCAATAGCTGGTACTGAGATTAGGATACGAGTTTTTTCTCTGTGATATATGGAAAGAGATTTTTCTTTTTTTTTTTTCCCAAAGCAAAGAATTTCACTTAAGTTTCTGTCGTGGTTTTAAAACAGTAACTAAAAAAATTACTTATTTCCTGCTGTGAGATATGGATTAGAGCAAGAGCAAAACAGGCTTAAAACTTAAAAAGGAAAAAAGAAAGTTTATTAACAAACTACAAGAATAAGAACACCAGAATAAACTTCCAGAAAACCCTTTTTATCCCCCACTACCCACCATTCCTTTGTTCACATGACAACAGAGACAAAAACTTTGGAACTTTGGTGTTTAAAACAGTCCCAATTCTTACTAGAGTCTTTTTATCAGTCTTTGTATAGAAACAGAAGTCTCTTTCTGCTAATCTATGGAGTTTTCCACAAGAAAACTATTTCTGTTATAGTCTTCTATTTCTTCGATGCCAGCTGCCTGGAAATCTGTTATCTGGTGTCTCCTCCCATTTCACATCACTCTGAGGTGTGTATGGGCCATGAGTCTAGGGATGTTATTTTTAAGGATGAGTTATTCAAAGGCAAAAGTTCTCTTCACCTGTTTTTGTGAGCTTCTCTGGAAACAGTTTTCTCATTGGCTCTCAAGGCCTGAAATTTTCAAGTATTACTTTATTTCACTCTGTTCCAGCACCTCACTGTACCACAATTACTCTCTCTTTTGCTCAAAATCCACACTTTGAACACTTTATTCCTCCCTATATACTCTGTCATGAATTAAAGGAGTTTTTTTCAAGACCCTATTGTCCATCTCCATAGCTTTAACAGAAAAATATTTCAGCTTATAAAGCATCTCCTTATTCTCTATCTTTTCTGAAGTTTCTTTTCTTTACTGTCTCTGATAGTTTAATAAAGTCTCTTTCTAGATAAAAAGATTAATCTGCAAGTCTCATCTAGGTAATGAAAAGGTTAAAATCTTGCCCAGGCTTAGTAGATGGTTCTGTGACTTCTGCTGGAGCAGCGGCTGGAGCTGTCTGCGATGGAAGATTCTTTATGGCTGCTATAGAGAGTGTGGTCTTTGTCTCAGCACGCTGCAGGTCAAGAGCTTTTTTTTCCCTTTCTTTACTAGGCAGTCTCTGGTGAATTCTGTCACGGCAAAAACTGCAGCCAAGCCAGGAACTGGCCTGGCCCGGCCAGAGCCCGGGGCAAGTCCCACAGGCCCTCATCTCTCGGCCCAGCCCCCGCCTGGGCCGCATGGCCTGGGCAGGGAATGGGAGGCCAGCCAGAGCTCTGTTACCTTTCACAGCCAGGAAACAAAGAGGACAAAAGTCTTCTGACTTTACATCTTAAGGAGGTGTTTACAAGTTGACTTCACTTTTAATGGTCAAAACTGCTGTCAATTCTTAGAAATTACTGATAATTGGTCAGGAGAAAAGACTCCCATCAGTCACCAGCAGCTTCACTTCCTTAGCTCCCAAAGCTATCTTAAAGGTAAAGCCACCCCATGACAGTTTCCTTAAGTAAGGACTAAGGTACTCTCTAGAAAACCTCATTTTCTCTGCTGCAGTTTTCACATCACCCTCCTGACCAGTGAAAAGGAAGATGTCTGCTAGTTTGAAAGATGATCTTTTTTTTATGGAAAATCAGCAGAGACAAAGGAATTAAGATAGGTGCCTACATTAGTGGAGCACTTCCAATGCTCCCAGTTCCCTTGAAGTAGCAGCTTCTCGAAGCTTCACAAAGAAACAGCAGTTACAGCTGTTCTTTAAATCATGGAAAACATGACTGCATATAAATTTCTTTAAAATACATGTTAAAATACACTTTAAACTTCTAAGTCAACCAAAATGCAATCTGACAGGCTTCTGGCATGCTTGAGTTGGTACTTCCACATCCAGAATAAGCTTTACTTTAGAGAAAGACAAACCAAGTGTTCATAAGAAACATGATTGACAAAGGTAAGAGATTTTCATTAACAGCAATTCTTCCAGATTTAATAAGTTCTCCTTTTACTTAAAGCAGCTTGAGCTTAAAACTCCTTCTAGAAAATCCCATCTAGCAAGAATGTAGACAAAGTGCAAGAAAGCTTCCACCAGGTCCAAACAGTACATTTTGTGAAGAAAAACACAGTTCTGAGCAATTCTGACTAGAGGGCAAAAGGCCACCTGGATTTCATTCCAAGTGGAACTAACTAATTTGTACAACAATCATGTTGACAACAAAGATGAACACATATGTCTCCTTTAAATGCCTCAAGGGGTCATCCTCCCACCTTTCAGCAGCCATGGTAACTTTGGGAAAAAAATTAGCTCTCACCTCAGAAATTGTTTTCTGTGATAGAGGGTTTAAAATCACTTTTTTCATCTATCTGTTAACTTTTGCCCCTATACACCTTTAGGATGAAGCTTTACACAAGAAGGATCTCTGCTTTACAAAGGAAAGAAAATCTCTTCTCACTCTTTCTGGAAAAACCTTAAAGGTGGTTGGCAGTAAATTGAAATACAGAATATATTTTGCAAGTTGGGCTGGGTTTTTTTGCTGACCATAGGAGAGGTTTTCATGTACTCCCACTCAACGTATGACAAAAATGTAGACAAAACTGTATGACATTTGTAATGTAGACAAAATCCATCAATCAGCATGTTTTTAAACTGTATTTTCTTTACTACATGATAGATCCTTGGGAGAATGGTGCATGAGTCAGGAGCATCTATCACACTGCCAGCATCCTGCTGCCACTCCTGTCAATTGCTGCATCTTGGTTCCTCTGAAGGCCCCTCCAGCCACACCCCATGCTCAGCCCCGAGCTTGATGAGCTACCAGCTACCACATCTCTCATTCACTCACTAGACTCTCAAAACCCCCTCTCTGTGCCGCTTCCTACCCTGTCCTACGCACTTGGAAAGGGCCCCTCAGGAGCACCTGCAGCATAATCTATTATTTACTCATTAATAATCTCCTCTTCTACACCAGCTTGAGAAAGGGGATCTAAAAACCCACTGCTGATGGGTTGAGGACATCACTACCATGATGATGTTTCTTCTTGCTTCCCATCTCTCTGTCTGCTCCTCTTTATTACAGTGAGATCATAACTGCTCTGGACAGAAACAGTTTTTTTTTAATCTGAAACTACACATTATTTAGCAAAACAGGTCTAGGCCCTGCAAACAAGAGTGCTGCTGCTGCTCCAGAAAAATAAAAAGTAAACAGAATTACAAATTACAGTTGTTCTTTTAATAGGTCGAAAAGACTACTTGAAGGAAGTTCAATGGTGACTTGCTTCTCCCTGGTAGAAAACTTGTGCATAGGGATGCATAGGGATGATTTTAGTGCCCAAGCATAAAATAGCCCAAGCTATTTTATTTTGAGATTAACAAGTACCAAATAACAAAAAAATCCACACAAAAAAAAAAATTATATATATATATATATAAAGAGAGAGAGAGAGAGAGAGAGAGAGAGAGAGAGAGAGAGAGAGAGAGATGTATATGTATACGTTAGGAAAAGTAAAATAGTCTCTGCCCAAACATAACAAATACCTCTCAGTGAAAGAGGTTTATAAGGCTACACACAGACAAATAATAAATGAAAGAAAGCACAGAGACCACATCAATTTATCCTAACCCCCTGCCACCAGAAAACAACATATTTATTCAAGTTGCCAGAAAATTTTTCATTCCAGCTGTTTTTCATGTCAAATGTGGGATTCAGCAAAACAACATCTTTCACAGAAAGAACATTTCAGATTTTCATCAAAAGTATTGGTTAACTTTTGATTTTGTTTGACAGAAAATGGAAGTGGAGATGTAGAGGGAGGATGGAGGGAAGCAGACTGGGGAGCAAATCTAAGCAAACCTTGGTAGAATGGTCTTACAGTAGTTAATCTTTGGGCAGGCATGGAATAATTCATTATTTCTTCAAGGAAGACCTTTTTGCTCTGATATTGGCTTGATGTCTGGAAGGACAACAGACTTAAGGAGTATCTTTCAGAAGACTGAGATTTGTCTAAACGTCATGTACAGCCATCCAGAACAGTAGTTCTCTCTCTCTAGATAAACTCAATAAAAGCAATCTTTTACTCAGAATATGATGATCCAAAGATTGCAGAGAGAGAAGAAATTATGCTCAAGCTGTTGCAGTTTATGGAGCAGGATTGTCACTCAATCCAAAGGAAAACTCTCAAGAACTGACTGTGAGGATACCACACTACCACTCAAGATCATCTCCCTCTACCAGCAAATATAAATCCAAAGTACACCGATAAATAGGACCCACAAAAGCACTCCTGTTAATATATTTACAACAGGGTCACACCTTTTTACTTAGCATCAGAAAGAGCTAATTGGAAATGAATGCAACAAAGAATCTGATCTTTCACTTTCACTTTGACAATGTGGTACTTCTGCTAGGCTCAGTGGTGTATCTAGCATCAAAGTAAAATGCTGATTATGCAGTCCCACCATTTCATTATTAATATTATCTTCTGGCTTCTGTGAAGCTGATCTTCAGATTTCAAATAATACTTCTTTCAAAGTCCAGGCTGGCACAGTTTTGATTTGCAAGGCATTTAGTAAGAAAAAGCATGATGCATGTAGCCTGAATAGATACTGCCTAACCCTCTTTGTCAGTTTAGATGCTTCAGTGGGGGGTTGTACCCATATCCATCTTAACTGAACTGCTAATTAACTTTCTTTTAAAATGGTGATACGCTGATCTTCTCCTTTTAACTTAAAAAATATATATATATGCCTACACATGACAGATAAGAAATTCTATAATTGTAAATAAATCATTGTCATGAATTTTGCAATGACGAGGAGAATCTTTGAAATTTCTCGTAGAAGTAAAAATATAAAATAGCAACTGTTTCCTTGCAATTTCATTTTAGAAAACTGTGAAATTAAATTTACCCTGAAAGTCTAAGCTTTTATGTACTAAGCTTTTATGTACCCAACTTCCTATCCTTCACATCTTGGATACCCACCCCCCCGGAAGACTGACAGCTCTCAAGCTGACACCAAGCCAGTAAAACCCAGTGTGTGTGCCAGGGCTCACTGCCCTGCAGGAGCGAGCCTGCCTTCCAGGCAGCCTGTGAACAGCTGTCCCCTGGAGTCTCAGAAATCCACAATCCCTGGCAACAGTCATCCTCCCAGTTCCAGTGAACCAGAATTTCCAGTAACAAATTGTCATATTAGAAATTGCCCAGCCCACTCAAACCCAAAGTGAAAAAGAGTTTTATCACACTGACATTTCTTGTAAAATGCTATTTACATACAAACCAGGAAAAAACCCTAAAATATTGAAAACAACACTTAACTTCCCTGAAGCCACTTCTTCCACATGGGTTCATATTTTATATATTTGTATCCTTACAGAAAACACTATATGAGAAAAAATGCTGAGAAAAGTAACTGTTTTTTTAACACACTCCTATCAAAACATATCTCAGCCTAACTGAACAGAACACATAAACAAGGAAAATTAAAAGCAAATACCTCATCTAATGTTTTCCCAGTCTGACAGATAAATTACACTGTTATCCTGAAGTTATTTACTTGTTGTGCCTTGCACCTATTTCTGACATACTAAAATGAAAATTGTGCTACAGAGGTAAACTAATGGGAAACTTTCATGAAAGTATACATAGAAGCTTCAGATCATAATTATAAGGTGACCCCTAAAAGAAACCAAAAAGGTGAAAAATGAAACTGGCCTTCAGAAACTGCAGGTTAGACATATTTTTGCTAATGGAAATGCAGAAAAAAATTAACTTTCTGTAGTATGACTATATGAAATAACCTAATTTTATTTACTTCTTTGAAGAAGCATGTGTGTCAGTGTGCTAAAACCTCTTAGCTACTTATACGCTCTGATAGTTTTGGGACAGTAAGTCTGAAATTAAAAGAACCATGTGGGCTACGAAATTTCAGTTTTACTTACATCGCTGGAAAGCCTGGAGCCTGTTGTACTTGGTTTTGAAGAAGAAAATCACAGGTCTGTTTAGGAATATTGTAAAGCTACTTCAAAAGCCCTCTCCACTGGAAACCAGTGAAGAGAGAAACAAGAAAGGCTCAAATCAGCCTGGAATGTTTAGACAGAGCTATGTCTCTGTGTGTGGACCAATTCCTTTGGACATGTGAAAAAAATAATCAGGAAAAGTGCTGACCCAGTCCAAGGTGGGAGATAATCCCCTTTCCAAGAACACACCCTTGAGTATTCCTCAATGGAATTTTTATTCAGATGTAACCCATCCCAAATACAGAAAAGTAAGACTCCTGAGAGGATGGCTTCTATTGTTAATCTGTTCTGTAACAACTTCTTATAACAAGGAACAGGTTCAAGTTTACTCCTCTTTCCCCCTTGTTTTTTTGCTATGACAAAAAGTCATAACACACATCTCTATTAAAGTTTTGTAAGCTCATGACAGATTTCTACACTTCTTCCCACCTACCAGGCCTCAGGAAAGGAAGGGAGCCCCATGTGTATGGGATCTCTCTTCAAACAGACATTAAACCAGCCACGAAAGAAATGGATAATGGAAACCCTGGAACTGCACAATATAAGAAAGTAAGTATCCAAACTCAGCAGTGGAAGTTCTGAAGCCCATCCTATGTTCAGCAGTCCTAGATCACACATTAAAATTTCTCTTCTAAGCAGAACATTCACCAAATTCATTGTCATTGCTTAGTATTCAAGGAATATGGAAAAGCCATGCACACAGATGCTTGCATAAGAAACTACCTTGATTAAAGCAAACTGCTTTTCTCAGCAATTGCATGCACATACTCCCAGATGTAATATGCCAGACCCTCCAATTGTAACAAGGAGAAAGGGAAGGGCCACTCAGACAAACTACAAAGCAACAGCAAACTATATACTCACCTCCTTCATCGCCTCAATGTAAGTGTGCACCTAAACAGCATTTTAAGAGGGAATGATTATGCAGAATGCGAGAAAATAACATGACAGAAGGAAAAAGGAGCAATTTATCATCAGCAGCACAGATTTTTTTCAGGTAAATGTACTCAAAGAAAGCAAGCAAACATGAACCAGAAGCAAATTACAGTGTGTCCAGCCAAGATACCAGTCTGGAAAGCAAAGGGATCAGGAACACAAAATATGCCATAGCAAGCAACAGCTGTGCAGCTTACACATAGCCACAGAGACAACTACTCCTGAAACCCAGCATGGATATTACCTCCTGGCAGAATGGACATTAACTCCACCTAGTAGCACTGTGGTCCCAGTGCAGGTGAATGAGTGTAGCTGGGCTCTGAATGTATTACTGCTGCACAATTAGGCCTAAGTCAACTTTAACTTTATTAGAAATTCACTTGCATTAGTTTAGTTGTTAGGCCTTTTTATTCATGCTCAGGGACCAGCTACAGCAATGCCAACTGAGAAAGGACATGGTTTTCCAATTCCCTTAATGTTTTGCACAAGGATAAAATCTCCCAAAGAAAATCAGTATTTTAGTAATATTTGCAAAGCCTACCTTGCCCAAGCCAGGAGTGTCTTTCACTTTGCTGACTGCCCTCAACAAACAAGGTGGTGCAGGGGGTGGGGAAGTTTGAAGGATACTGCTGAAGCAGGTAGAGAAGAGAGGAGATTCAGGAACAGATGATGCAGAAGGCCTGTGCTTCTTCTTTTTGGAAGACAGGTTCAATTTCTGAGCAGCTCTGTGGGAAAAATGACAACAGCAAGCTAAAACAACTTTGAACTCACCAACAAGAACAAGTAAAAATATTTATCAAGTTATGTAGGCTCTCAATTTTGACCTCATTGATCCTGATAGTTTTATAATTCTTGTTCTTCACTCCTTAGTACTATTTTAATGCCATTGACCACAAAGTTGCTCCAAATTTAGTTTTCATTAAGTAGGGTGACAATCAGGCCTCTGTCACTATTTTATCTGTTGAAGCAATTCAGCCTGCAAGAAAGCTCCAAACCCAAACCGATGAGCTATATGGCAATTGCTATTTTAAAATTATGAAAGATTCACACAGAATTGTGTCTCATGCATGGGTCACTGATTTGAAAATGAATACTTGTGTAGAGTTAATTAGTGATAAATGCTCAGATGATTCTGCTGAGGTGTAAGAATCCTAGCACTAGCTGTTCAAAATTTTTATCAATTCTTTAAACAAGCCAGTCTCAAAGCTGAACAAATGTTGACCAATGAAAATACTGCTGTTTGTGATGAGATGGAGACAATCATACAGACTCCAGCTGCATTAACCACTAAGCAGGGGAAACAGTGAAGACTGCTTTTATTACAGAATTCTCAGATAAGTGTGTGTATAAGAAGTTTGTATAGAGTTTGATTAAAAGGCTAAGCTTTTCTGGAGCAGAAACATTCAGTACTTTTGTTTTGCAAAATGTTTTGTTTTCAGAGATAATGCAACATTCAAGTCTTTGGTGCAGCTGGTTTGTCCCAACACTTATGCATCCTGCACTGCCAGGGATAACATCAATATTAATCATGTTGTCCCATGGTTTCCCTTCTGCAAAACAGAGCAGTTTAAATGGAGCAGGTCAGCAGGACTACCAACTCAAAGGAGAGATGGATAGAAAAATTGTGTTTGCTTTGGCAGACAAATTGGGACTTAATATATGTAAAAAAGCAATCTGTGCTGACAGTAGCTCTCCTTATCTTGCTGAAGTGCATCACTCAAGACCAATAATTCTAAATCCTTCCAAGTTTTAAGAAGCTTTAGCTCCATTATACTGGTGTCAGTTTATATTATACAACTCAAAATTTACAAAAGGAATTACATCATTTTACCCAAAGGAGTCAGGGAAGAAAGACTGAATATATACACACATATTTCAGTATGCAAGGAACCTGTGTTTGTATCAGGTGTCTCAGCCGCATGGACAAAATACTGCTTGGTATGACATTGCCATATGGCAGCTGGTCACAAGTACTCTATGTGCAGCACCAGGGTGTGTTCTTTTAGCCTATGCCAAGTGCAAAGCACTTCCAGATAAATTCATTTCCAATGAAAGAAAAACATTAGGAGATTTTAAATGACCTGAAACAGAATTAGAACTCAGAAGTTTCTGTACCACCTCCTTGTCCTTTCTCTTTACTTTTACCTAAAGACTGCAGT
Source organism: Parus major (assembly GCF_001522545.3). NCBI lineage: Eukaryota > Metazoa > Chordata > Aves > Passeriformes > Paridae > Parus > Parus major. The sequence goes on from NC_031770.1 coordinate 31,598,482, forward strand.
TCATAACCATTTCCTCTCATTTAAGCATACACTTTCTTTTTCATAGCAAACATACTCAAAATGTGTTAGTCAAAGCCATTTTTTCATTTCCTTGCAACATTCTAATTATTTCAGCTTCCACACTGTCCATCACTAACACTTTTATGAAGTTGTCCATGCTGAATTAAGATTGTCTGTACATTTTAGTTTCACTATAAAACGATTTTAAGGGAAGTCTTGTACTCTGTGTGCAACAACTGAAAATGTAAATGTTGGTCAAACATACTGAAAGCTTTACCCCTGTGGTCAAGCTCATTAGTCCAGTCTGAAAGGACTGTGGCTCCATCCACTATGGTCATCTGTCTGGTCTCACTGACTCATTTTCACCATGAACCTGGTGAAAATATATTTCCTAAAAGCTGTTTCCTGAATTGACTGACAGAGCCATTATCCCTCTTGGCACTAAATGCTCCTCCAGAATTCGCTGTTCCTTTTACAAAGCTGACAGTGTAATACAAACCACTTCTTGACCCAACCAAGCACACAGCCAACATTTTCTTAAAGAAAACACATTCTTGGGGGTACCTGGCCTTTTCAAAATCTTGGAACTATATTAAAGTTTGACAGTTATAACCTATGAGATGGTATACAAATGGAATAACCTGCATTTTCCTTATATTTTTGGCCTGTGATTGGCAAAATGTATGAAAAACAATGAAATACTTTATGGGGTTGTCTGTTTTTCCCCCGTGTAGGAGAAATCAATGCATGGCAGGCTACAGAATCACTTACAAGCCCTATCAGACTGGACTGAATTTTGAAGGGGATCAAAAAGGCAATAAGCATCAGGTAACTCCCAGAGCATTTAACTGGGAAGAGGATAGCTGAACCATACATTGGCTGCAATATGAGACAACTACGTAGTGTGGCTTTCTTGTGAGTACACTTGTGTGAGCAAAAGCCTTCAGCCTGAGTGGCTAGCATTGCTCCAAACACAGCTGTTCAAGCCAGCTGCTACTGATTTGGCCCTGTGATCTACCACAGGTTAGAAATTCATGTTTTACCTTTCCAGGCAAGTCAGAAGCCTGGCTCTCTCATGCAGGCTCTCTGGATCACCAGACTCCTCAGGCAAAGCACCAGTCTGGACAGAGGGCAGTGAAGCTCACAGCCTGCATAGCTCCTCCAGCAGCTGTTTAGGCTCTGCTCTTTGCACAGGAGCCAGCTATTTTATTTTTTTTCATTTAATATCTAGTATAATAGGGCTCTGATTTCCACTTGAGACTCTGCATACTGCTGCAGTAGTGGTGATGGCAGTGATGGCAGCATGGCTTTATGTACTGACAATAAGCTGATCGTACTCCAGGTTATATTAGCTCCCACTTGAGCCAAGTGATATCAGCTATGGAATATGCAGGGGTGTGCAGGGGTCTCCAGTGCATTGCAAACCACTTCTCCACTGTGTGTGGTATGGCTGTGGTAGGGATTATGTCCACAGAGACACACAAGGAACTTGATCCAAATTCAATTTTCGAAGGGCATAATTTAAACTGCATTAGACCACTGTGTGAACATACTCATTCACAGCAGAACTGTCTCTAATGTCATTTTACTGAATTACCTTCCAAAAGAATGCATATTTAATCCAGTTTAGCTAATATACTTTGGATTAACGCCTTCAGATAATTTGGACTATTTCTTTCCTGAGAGTCCTGATGCAAACAAGCATCTGGAGACTTTTTGAAGGCTTACAATATTTCTGGCAGAGGAAATAATCACAAGATCAGGAGCTAAAATTACAGGAGGGACATTAGAAAGCTGATTAAAGTAAAGCCCAAATAAAACTAATACATAGCCCTGGCAAGAAAGGGGAATTGCTTTGAAAGTCCACCTGATCCATAGCAAAGACTGAGATAATTTTTTGAAAGGACTTTTTCAGCTTTTTATTTTTTAAAATAAAAGTTGAAAGATGTGTATCTTTGGGCAGTCAGAATAGTTTTCGCACCCCACCTATGCAGAAAGGGTGATTTTTTATTTTCCCCTTAAAACTTTACAAGCAGGTTGGGATTTTCAAACACAGGCTTCTAAATTAATGCTAATAAAATTCAAGGGAAAGTTGTTTAGGTTGATAAAAGAATTTTTTTTTATATCAGCAACACATCATCCAAGACAAAGTTAAAACTTTAGGACTGTCAAAGTAGAGGTCAGTAGGCCCACTGGGTTCATTAGATCCAGAAGAAGGTGGAACATTAAGTGGATACTTAAAATATTATTCACTCTTGTGTCAGCAAAGATCATTGATAAGTAACACTGACTGACACACTCCATCATCAGTGACATCTGAAGAGATTTCCTTAGGTGTATCTCTCTGCGTAATTATTCCCTACTGAATGTTCATACTACACTAAGATGCATTCAGTACTTATTACCATTGGAAAAAAAAAAAAATCCATCGTAGAGGCTACTGAGCTGGCATATCAGTTTCTCTGCCAAAATAGGAACTGAAATTTCATTTGCATATCCTATTTTCCACAGAGGAAATTACTCACAAGCTGTGGATGCTGAACAGCCATGTATTAACTACCTTTGTTGTAAATATTTACAATTCTAATTTGAACTAAAAATCTATTTTTCTTCTTTATTTGGAGATATACATTCCATTCTATAATAAAAATATTCTTGGCTGGGTACACCATTCAAGGACTAAGGGATGAACTTTATCTGTGCAAGGGATGGCTTACCAGAACCTTGATTTGGCACTTGATTTGACACTTTGACCACTCGATTTGACAAGCCCAAAGCAGGTTAATGACCTTCCCTAGCAATTAAAACACTACCTTTACTTACCCAAAACTGTCTTGCTGCTGTATCTTAATGTACATTGGAAAATAGATGGAAGTTTAGTTTGGAAATCAATCTTCTGAGCAAACTCTCTAAGCATATTTGTGCAGCTGTATCACCCAGTTATAAAATAGATCTTTATGTTTGTGATCAGCAGTGTTGGTTGCCCAGCATGAAACAGTCATATCCTACGGTCTCAGGTTGAACCCCTATAAGCAAAAGACATTATTATCCAGCCACACCCTCAAAGCAACAGCTGTATTTATGTTCTCTTTCTTCTTTCTTTTTTTTAACACAAGATATAATTCTTTCTGCAGAAAAAAGCAGAAGTTTTTGCCTGTCACCTACAAAGTAAAATGTAATCACTGTAGTGTTTTGATTAACTGACTGTGCTGGTTTCAGCTGTGGTAGAGGTAATTTTCTTCCCGGTGGCTGGTGTGGGGCTGTGTATTGGGTTTGTACCAAACACAGAGTTGATAATACAGAGATGTTTTTGTTTTTGCTGAGCAGGGCTTACACAGAGCCAAGGCCTTTGCTGCTTTTCCTACAGCCACACTGGTGAGAAGGCTGGGGGTGCACGAGAGGCTGGGAGGAGACACAGCTGGGACAGGTGATCCAAACTGACCAAAGGGGTATTCCAAACTGAATGACTCCATGCTCAGGATATAAAGTGGGGGAAGAAGAAGGAAGGGGTGGAATGCTCAGAATGTTTGTGTTTGTCTTACAAAGTGACCATTACTTGTGATAGGGCCCTGCTCTCCTGGAGATGGCTGAACACCTGCCTGCCTATGGGAACCACTGAACTAACTCCTTGTTTTGCTTTGCCTCTGTGTGTGGCTTTTGATTTCCCTATTAAACTGTCTTTATCTCAATGCACAAATCTTCTCACTTTTACTATTCTCTTCCCAGTCCCACTGGTGGGAGAGAGGCCGAGTGGCTGCTTGCAGCTTGGCTGCTGGTTGGGGTTAAACCAGGACACTGGAACAATGTCAAACAAAGGTATACTGGAATTCTGCCATTAGTTTTGATTATTTCCAACTCAAACATTTGCCAACATGGTTTCCAAGTGTATTTTCTGCTCTGGGTAAATACGTTTATATTAAATGAGTCATTATGTCATATACAAGTCTTCATGTAGCTGGAAGGTAAAAACCAACGGGATACAGGAAATTTACGACCATGCAGATTCCTTTTCTGTGAGAAAATACAGTCTTTATTTTCAGTCACACGGGGTCACTAAACAGTGTTTCCTCCAGGATCTTTTATTACTGAATTATATCATCTATATGCTGCCCATACAAACTGGACAGAGTGCACTAAATGGGATGTTCACATTTTCTGATTATAGGGATCTAACCTACCTTCTCTGAATTTTCACCAAACTTGATTCTATTTCCTCCATAGAAAGAAGGAAGAAATAGAATTCACCGCAGAGGTGATGCAGGCACAGTAAGGCGACATTACAGCCACGTTGACCTGACTATGACCACAGAAAGGGGAGACCCCCACACCTGCCACTGCCCTGTCTGCAAACTTCCTTTCCCTCTCCTGCTTCTTTTCTCAGATTTTTTTTTTTTTTTGGTTTGGCTGCTACTGCTTTAACCTCCTAAATTGGCTTGTGCCAAGTGAGTTTTAAATCATACTTATTTGACATGGCTAATATGCCTGAATTACTATGGCATGGTCTTTCCCAGCCTTAAAATCTGAGGCATGTGGTATGAAATGCGGTTTCATATAAATCTCATATTTCTATCTAGAGGGCAATGAATTGGCCAGGATCCATGGCTTCCTCTGTGCCATGCGTTACCTTGCATCTCCTAAAGCAAAGAGCAGAAAAATGCTTTAGAGGATGTTTAGCCCACAAGCTAACAGCTTGCTCTGCCACCCCTCCACCATCTGCTGTGAACCAGGGGTACCACCTGGGAAGCTTGTTCAAGAAGCAAAAACAGCCTCCAAGAGCTTTTCCTCATATCTCTACATGGAACAGTTTTTCTCACCCAGAGTGAAAGCAAGAAGACAGAGTGATAAATCTTGCAGCTGGCTTGCCATGTCCCTTCTCAGTCCTCATTCCCTGCCTTGTAACAGGAAGCTACAAGCTATAAACAAGAATCAGGACAACTTTATTCCACCTTAATTCTTGGAGTGGCCAAACCCAGAGCTGTGGTGTTGCAGCCTAGTAAGATATGTAAGGAATGAAATAAAAATCCTCAGAGGAACATTTTCAGGATTTGTAGTTCCAGTAAGATTCTTAGTATTTGTGTTTAATTATTTTACAATGCCTTTAAAATCTGGAGATAATTTGAACTTTCTGCTTATATTGTAGAAGGTATAATAAACATCTCTCTAATGCCCAGTAAACACTTGCCCTGTATTGTTCTCTTTATTTTTATGCATGCATTCAATTTCACAGCAACAATAAAGCTGTCCCAGGCTGTAATCTTTCACATCTTGGGTGGCAGTTCAGATATTTTGGCCACAGTGCTTCAGTGACTGCACTCTCCCCATGAATATTGTATAACTTCCAAGAAACTCATTATTTTTAACTCATTTAATTCTAAAAGAGTCAAAATAGGACTTCAAACTTTATTCAGGATAGGTCTTACAGAAGCTAAGGCACACAGGCAAACTCACTGAAATTAACAGCACAGAAATGCTCTTTTATCAGCTTCAAGGTTGAGTAAATTCACTGGCAACAGAGCTGCTCTTAAATTGCACTGAAACAAAGACGAGGAATATGTTTGCAGACCAATAGCTTAATGAGAAGCTCAAAGTTGTGTAGAAACACGACTGTACTGTGGGACAGAGGACTCATATTCTACACAGCTGCTATTTGAGGGATACTCCCAGTTTCAGAGAAGGATATTAAGGATATTATTTCAGAGAAGGCTATTATCAGATATTATGATCTGAAACAAACCCCTTTTCATGTCATTTCTGTTTGATTCACAACATTCTCTTTACCAGGTAGCACTGTATTCCAGCAGATAACTTTTTATCTAACCTAGAAGTTCCTGGAAAACTGATTTGGTGACAGATGCCTTTTTGCCTTTGGCAAAAGGATCTTTCATTATCACTCATGCATAAAGGTAATGTTGGCAAAAAACATAACTTAAATGAACCAGCATATTTGGAATTTCTACAAGAGAACATGCCCCTGTCCTTCAATAGTACCTATTGAGAAAAGTACATCTTGACTCAATATCTTGATATCTTTAGCTAGAGAAAGATCATTTCTGATTACTTTGTTTTCTTTTTTCTCCTCATTCTCCTCTCTTCTTAGTATGGTTCCTAAATTTCAGGCATTACAGACCAAGGTAGTGGTCACACACATGATAAAAATGACCAGATTCACTTTTTCTGATGTTACTGACTGCAAACAAACATAATTAACCTGCATTTTTAGAGAAAAAAATAAAATTTGGTAACCAGCAGAAGAACCCAACCGTATGAAAAATGCTCAGCAATCAAACAAAGAAGAGAAATAACTATCTGATTTTTTAAATGAGTGGGGAAAGGTTGTTTCTACTATTAACCTAACTTATTTTTCTCTATGAAAAAAAGGTTTTATAAAAAATGGTAGTCAGACAGATGACACTGCTAACATTATTCTTTTCTTGGAAAGCTCTGAGGATCAACTGGATATGTGTCACTGCATGCTTAATGCATGAAGCAAGCTGACCCATTATACTTGGAAAAAATAAAGATGTTTAGCAGTAGTTTAATATAGGAAGAAAACCAGACATTTACTACAACTTAGATTCATTCAAATGTATTTATCACTTACCACCATGGTCATTTGACAACTCATTTTCAGACCAGAGTAGCCCTTATTTTAGTCACAGAGCTGAGGGCAAGGGCTCTAGTATCTTCCAAGGGTATTAAGAAGTATTGCCTATTTATATCGACAATTTATTTTGCAAGGCACCAGCCTTGCCACAAAGTAACAAGGAGGGAGCTGTGCACTGTTTTATCTTTCTATTGTTATTGTGCACAACCAGAAATATACACAGACCTTACAGCTGTTAACTAAACTATTAAAGGTATAGATGTACAGGTACACTGACTTCTCATGAAAGTTCCCTAAGTAATAGCTGGCAGATTTTCCCTATGTCTGAGATAACAAAGGAAATGCCGAACCATTGGACTGGACTCCTGGTTATTCAGCCCCTAGCTGACTCTCCTCATGAGCAGCTGTGACAGCACAAAAACATGACTAGCAGGAGCCTTGCAATGTGGGGCCCACAAACCACTGGCCATTTAATAACAGTCCTCAAAATCACATAAAGAAAATTCTTTAGCTGTAAGTTTTATGGAGCTTATACGATTACAGTTATTCTATTACCTTGAATGCTAAAGCCTGACCACATACTGTGCAGAAAGCTATTCTGCTTCATATCTGTCCCGTTCAGCAAAAACCTCTCATAACACCAGGAGAAAAAGCAGCCAGCACACAGATTCACAGTCCATTTTGTCATTGTTTAACTTTCCGGTTGGCAGAACCATAAAAAGGTTAAAAGGCAGGTATGTTTTACAGGGGGTTTTGCCTCATCAATATTTTTGAGGTCAGCACATTTAAAATAACACCAGCATACAAACGGTAAATTATTCTGACAATGCAGATGCACTGAAATTCAATGCACTTAAGCCCAGCTCTGACAAGCCATCTCCTGTCACAGTAAAAAATATTTCCTCTAAGAGTTCCTGTTAGTTTTGCCATGAGATGGTGATAATTCTTTGATACAAGCTGTTTCCAGCTACTGCAGACTACAACAATTACTATAAATAACATGCTAAGATCCAGTGCTGTGGTCCTCTTCTTAGCAAACTAAAATCAGTCCAGTTAGAACAGCTTATAAGCAAAGTTGACAAAAGAAAGAATTTTTATGGTCCCAGCCTCCTAGAGATGGGCTGAAGCACAAAGAAAATCATGAATGGTGGGAAATAATAAATTCATCTATATTTTCTTGGCAGATTCACACAAATAGTTACAGTGGTTTTGGAGATGCCTAACAGCATCCCCACCAGTATCGACAGGGAGGGTACCCAGATGATGGACTTGCCCTCCATACCAGGTTATAGAAGGAGAACAAGAGCTAGTAGGCATATGTTGAAGCAAGAGGAGTTTGGACACAGTATAAGGAAAAGCTTTTTCATCCTGAGGGCAGCCAAGCAACACTGTGAAGATTCTGGGCTTGGGGAAGCTTAAGACCCAAATGGGTAAAGGCCTGGGCAGTGTGTCTGATCTCAGAGCCGAGCCTGCTTTGAGCAGGAAGTTGGTAGAAACATCCTGAGGGGCCTTTGAGGTCCCATGATTCAATGATGCTATGAAAGAAATGTTTATTTTTTCTTTCAAAATGTACAGTCTCTGAAAATTTTCAACAGAATCACTTGGCACCAGTCTCAGAAATTTATGAAATTCAAAATTAAGGTTTTAATTTCTAAAATATTAATGTAAGTGAAGAAATGTCAAACTACAATTCCAAACTGAAAAGGGTAATAGCTACTTCTTTTTTCAAGACTGTAACCAAAACACATTAAAAAACTTCTTGGTTATTGTTTGCTTTCTGGCAGGACATTAGCTAATCAGCAGAAGCTGATGAATTTAGCTTGAATGAAATCCACATTTCTTGGTGAGATAAAAAATTGACACAGATTTTACCCACATCACCTTCAATGTATTGTGATAAGACCTTCTCTCTCTATCTACTGAAGACTCAGGCAGTAATTCTACACAATACTAAATGTCCTCATATCCTACCATTTGCAGAGGAAGTCCTGTGTGCCCAGCCTCTTGAAGGAATGCTCAGCATTCTGCTGGCTTGGACCCCACCTCCTTTGGGAGCTGACCTTAATATTTAACCTACTTTAATCATGCTGCAGAATGATTATGAAAAATTATGAAACTGGAAAACACTATTAGTGCTGGCAATTACCAATATTTTTAAAACAAACCTTTTGTTCTTTTTTTTTCTATTTCCAGTAAAGTGAAATTCAAAAAAGACCATAAAATTAAATACAATACACAGAGTAGTAAGGCACTGCCGGGAAGAATTGAACTGTACAGATGTGTGGCACAGGCACCGAAAAAGCAGAATTTATGACATAAAGTCTTTAATCTGCAGCTTTTTGCTTATCACCTGTTCAAATTTCTGCGAAAGCAAATTAATTTTCAGTTCTCAGGGCACTTCTCAGATAGTTGTACAATCTGTTACACTGAAAAAGTTTGTTTCTTAGCAAAAGCAAATTTTTGAAAATACCTCTACAAGTAGAAAAATAAGTTATTTTAAATGGCTTAAAATTTTATGCAAAAATGTTTCTCTAAACTCATCCTATCTCATATAAAAAAGGCAGGAAAATGTATTTGTTGACTGATTTTACTTACTATCAAACTCTTTTGTGATTTGTCGATAGCACCAATATTTTCAGCTCGGTTCCACCTGAATAAAGTGCCACTAACTCTTGTTGAATATTGCTGAAATACAACTGAGAGTGAGGGGTGCAGGGAGGAGGGATATCAGGGGAAATAAAAAGGATCTTTTCTGCTCTTCCATAACACCAAAAGAACTGCAGTCTCTGAGTGTCCTGGGTCCATGGTAGATATTACAAATACAAGGGGTAACACTACCCACAAAAATCTTTTGATTCTTAAAATGTACATGGGTCCCTCTAAGAATTAGATACAAACTGTATTTCTCACTGTATTTCTTTTATACCACACAGAGGACAGGAAAAGAAGAGAGCCCTTTCTGCACACAAAAAAAAATTGAGCATACTTTGCTTTCCAGAGCAGATGATAACAGAGAGATTAATCTGTTTATTTTGCCTTACTACAACCACCTGCAACAAGGCACAAGTAGGCCAATTGCTCCTTCACCCTGTGTTTGCAGAAAGAGAAGTCATTATTTTCCATTCTGGAAATTTGATCACACTCACACATTTGGTATATTCAGTCATTTTAAGTAACCTAAACTGGACAGAAAATAAAACTCAGAATTTCATTTCCAACATCACAAGATTCTGCTCTCACTTGAAATGTTTTTATCTGATGTAAACAAGAGAGCATGGAAGCCTTCTTGACTAGGCAGTGTAGTTAAAATTAAGATTACCAGCTGATCTGGCATATTTGGGGCTTGCCTCTTTGACTTAAAGAATCCTCCAGGTCCTTCACAGTGAAACATATTCCTGTTGAAGCTTCAGAGTAAAATGAAAATTTCATTCAATCTGGAAGATATTGATCCATTTGGGACTTATTCAAGCTGCCTAGCTTTATCAGTTTATGCCTCCTGGGCTCATATCAAATCTGTGCAGTACTCTCTGAGGAGCCTCAAGCAGACTGCTCCTTCATGCTTCCATCCTGATTCTTCTGTGACCTACTACCCAGAAAATGCAATCAGCCCCCTCTAAAAGGCTTTTTGTAGATACCAGTATGCCGTAGCACGTTGATTTCTCACAACCAAAAAACTCCCCCTGCACCCTCTTACTGAGCCACAGGGTTTGACACCAGTCCTTTGTCTTTGACAGGACCTATCACACTCGCAGTAAGGAGTGGGGCTCTACACAGCTTTGTGAACAGACACACACAAGGTCATGCTCCCCAAAATCAGGTTGTTTTTAGTAAATCTTCTGTTTTACCCACTTGCAATATCACCATAAACTGTGGGCATCTCTGAAGGAGCCTCATTCAAGCAGTCATTCAAGAATGAGTGTTACAACTCAGAAGCCTGACAAATGTTGGGGGGCAAGAGGGGTTTAAAGTATTTTAGCTTGAAGTAGCTGAGAACACAACCTTTTTACACCACAAGACATAACAGATTTGTAAATATAAACTTTATTATTTTCCCTGATACGGTGCTTCGGTGGGAAAGCCAAAGGCATAAATTCTGTGCAGACAATGCAAAAGCACTGCAAAGCTGATATAGACAGACAAGCCACATAAATACACTTTTTTTACCACTGCCTAAACATAAGTTATCCCACTGCAATTTCAACGGTATGGTTACAGCAAATGGCCTTCTTTGTGTGAAAGTATTTATTCTGGTCAGTTTCTTCCTGAACAGCATGGAATAAGGAAATACAAGTATTTTGGCAAGAAGAAATGTGCCCCATAAGGAAAATTGTAGCTTTGTATATATATATATGAACACACACACATGCAATACAGCCAAATTCACTTTCCTGCACAGATCAACACCCCACCAGTCCTGCATGTCCAAACCAAAGAAGAAAAGCCCTGCAGAGCATAGGACAGGGAATCAATTTGGGGCCTTGCTAGTGTGAGCCAACACCATCACACTGCTTCACACCTGAGCTGGGACAGCACAACTCTGCACCAGACAAAGACTGGCCACAGATCTCTCCCTTTCAGTCATCAATATGACTGACTTCCTTTTTCCTTCATCTTGTTAAGTTCTCTTGTAGCTATTTTCCATCTGTTCTGTTACCTGTTTTTCTCTTTGGTTACATCAATTCAATTAAACAAGTACTATCAAAAACACATCTGGCAGATGAAATGCATTTGGCTCATCACCAGAAGTCCAATGACCAAACAGGGGTGACGTTACAGTCTTTATTTTAGGATTATTTAGGATTAGCTCCTGCCCACTGCACCAACTTAGACTTTCATTTGCTATTCTGTTCCCCCAGCTAGAGTGCATTTATACTCCCCTTTGGATTTATTTTCTGTTCTATATACCTATCTCTGAAAATGAAGATATGGAAGGAAGACCCATGGACTATGTGACACAGTTAGTAACAGGAGAAACAGTGTATCTGTGGGACCTTTTTGCGTGGTTATATTTCACACATCTAACACTGCAAGGAGACACACTCTGATCACATCAAATTCAAATCAATAATGTAAGGGGCAGTTTCAATGACTCTCCAGAGATACAATCATGCTCCAAAGCTCACTGAGGCCAATCTTGGGTCACTTGTTACTGAATGTATGATAAATTTTCTCTGTAAGTTCAATTTTGCAAGGACCCAGGCATCTCCTGGGGTATGTGATGCATGCCTTTAGCTCCTACTGAGACTAATGGGACCTTAAGGGACTGGACAAATTTCAGGAACAGGCATTTTCCAAATTGTAAATGCAATTCATGTCTGAGGACGGGATCCAGTACCATGATGTACAACTTCTATTGCTGCTGAAAGAAAAGGAAGCACAAAATATTCATTCTCTTGAAGACGGAGACTACAGAAAGCCCTAAAGTTGCAACACAAGGCAAACAGCTCATGCGTGGAGCTCATCAATATGATTCTTAGAAGGCTCCCAGGAAAGCTGGCTGGAGGGGCAGCCAGCCAAACTGGAATTACCACGATGTGTGTTAGGAGGGCAAGACATGATTACACTATCATTATTTACCAAGCAAGATACAGAATTTTTTCAAGCACGACTGAATTGCATCTGCCCTTGAACACCTGGCTGGGAGTAAAACTGGCTCACAAGCAGAGAGAGGCTGGCTGCCTTTGCTGCAGATAAACTTTCTATCATGAGAACTTCAAAGAGCAAGGCATTTAGTAACTAAAGGAGAATAAATATAGGGCATGTGACCATGCCATTTCCCCTTCTCTATCTGATGCTACAGGAAAGCATGGAATGACAAAAAACAAAGCTTGTTTTCACGTTCTTTTCTACCAAGACTAAATAAGATTATAGCAGAAACAGACAGGCAGTCACATTGACAGCACAATGATATTGTGAAGCTGGTTGGGGAGAAGGAAAAAAAGCACCAACTCAGAAAGTCTCTCAGCAGTCTATTTTAAGGAGGCATCTTATATAACAGGAAACAAGAACAGTTACTCTGGATTCTTGAACACCGTCTGTCACACTGCCACAAGCAAAGGAAGTATAAAGAAGTATGTGACACCATTTGAAGACTGTTAGTTTTAATTAGTCTGTAATAATGCTGGTTATATAAATCCTTGCAGGTTGAATTAGAGGAAGAAAGTGCCATGGAGATTAAGCCTACATAATATCTAAATCATTACAAAGCTAAGGGGAAAATAGATCTTTTTTTTTATTCTTTTGCAAATGGCAAGCTCAGACATGAGGGTGGTGATCAGCGTGTGGTATTCACAGGTGCTAAGTACTAACACTGGTCTGAATTCTTCAGGGCGGGAATACACACTCTCCAGGAGGCAAGGGACAGCTGGCTGCTCCTTGTCAAAGGAGTGCTTTTCCATCCAACAGCAACAGAGTGAAGCTTCAGCTGTCCATGTACAATTCAGCAGGAACACTAGAAGGGTCCCTTAAGGTTGTGGGACACCAGCTGGCTTCTTAGCCACTACCCCAGCCTAGCCTGCAGGTGCTACTGTGGTGACCAGAGCTGCTGGTGGCAAGAGCTAACACCCCTTCTCTACCTTTTCTCTCTACAAGAATAGCCAAATAACACGGGGCAGGATGGAATCCTCAGTTTTTTAGGTTTCTAGTTTAGGGGTTAGAATTTGGCTAATAGCTTTGGTCACAGTGTTCAGGATGAAAAGATGTACTAGAATTTTAAGACCAGTGAAACATTTCTGTGTCTTAAAACCACACATGCATATTTTTTTAAGCTTTAGCATAAATGGAAAGAAAAATAAAATTGTTTGTTACTGGTTGAAAAGAATGCTGTGTCTAATTCAAACCAGAATTTTGAGAGTTTCATTTCTTATGCCAAACCAAAAAACAGTGATTCATATAGCATTACTTTGCTAGCCTGATAATAACTAAAGGAGGAATTGCAGGGACGCTCCAGGTTTGTGGAGCTTTACCCGAACCAACCACCATCGGCTTCTCCCAGAGCTGTGCAGGTGTACAGATCAGAAATAGCCCATATCCAGAAAAGCAATACCACATAGAAACTTTGCAAACCTCAAGAAAAGAAAACATATTTTAGGCATTAAGATGTAACTGTGCATAACACATCTGGGGCAAATTTTCAGGAAATCTAAGTTAGCTTTGCTCCAAATACTTCTGTGTGATTTCACAGCAGCTGGTTCATGGAGAGTTTGAAATTTGTCCCACTCTTTATCCCCATTAGATACAAAACTCAAAGCTTCCTAATCCGCAAATGACTACTAAAATAGCAGAAAAAGATGAAAGGATGGAAGTTAGGTCAATAATAAAAATATAAATAATATTGAAACTTGCAATAACTGAATATTTCTACACGTTGATGTAATGCTTTACCAGTTTTTATCCATTTAGTTCTTGGTATGCTGACTCTAAAACAGGAAGACCCATTTAGGCACATCTTATGCATGTAATATGCTAACCCACCCTTCATGAAAAAGCATCTGTATATCACAGTGTTAGGAACTTTTCATAGTGACTAATGTCTAAACCAAGGAAACATATTGTTTTGATTATAATTTTTAAATGGGCATATTGAAACTTATAAAAGAAGGTAATAAAACTCCTCCAGTTCCCCATCCAATTATATTGCCTTCCATTCCATCGTATCATTACTACATTATGGTTAGACAATCAAATGCAAGAAGCTTTTCTTTGTGTCTGATAACAATACATTTTGCTCAGATGTTCCTAGTTAGATCTGTAGTTTCCCTCACGAAGTACAACAGTAGGGAGGTGAAGACATGCAGTTCCCCAAATCCACAGAGATGGCACAAAGCCGGAAGGAATGGTGGAGTTACAATTCCCAGGGCAAACGCTATTACTGCTGAACAGACTTCATCTGAGGAGGTGTCTCGACTGAATTTCACAGTAACTTCCCACCCCACAGGGTACCCGCTCTAGCAATACTTTTCTCATTTACAGGAGGTTTTGAATAGCATGTTACAAACTTCTCCCTGCAGCTTTCTGAAAGAAGCTGCATCTGTTTCTTTCTTCCGTGCTATCTAACGTGCAGGAGTGGCTATGAAAGAGCAAAACACGCAGCATGTGTGTAACTGGGAGAGGCAGAGAGAGATGCAAACACCTGCTGGGACTCCATTTAACCAGCAACCCAAGAATTCCCTTGCAGAGGGCTGAAGACGTTAAGCCTTTACCTGTTTCTTTATACACACATGCATAGAATGTAATTTTTACCTCTGTAATGAACTGAGCTAAATATAATTTACATAGCAAAGTATACAAAAACATAAATAGACATAGTACGTATCTTTCCTATATAAATGCAAACCTTGACTGTTGGAACAGCTGATGGAAAAGGCATGTCCAATTACTTCAGTTCAAAAGCCAAGGCTCACATGTAACAGCCAAGATGAACCATAGTTCCCTCTGCTGCCCTGCTGGTCATGGTTTGTCATGTCGGGAGAGCAAGCACACTCCTGAAGGGCTGCCTTTTTAGCCTAACAGTGATCCAATTTACAGCATTGACCCACAAAGAGTTACATTGGCACAACACCCAGAAAGAAAGGAAAAGGAGGTCAGCAAACTGTGGCATGAAATCACAATGTAGCCAGAAGCATGAAGACGAGTGATTCTCTATGCCACTCTCTTTTTCTATGCCACCATGGTTCTTTCTTTGATCTTCCTTCCAGCTGTTGCCATAACATGGCTTTCAATTTCATTTCTCTAACTGTAGTTTGATTTGCAAAAACTCTCCCAAGATTTTAGAATCACTGTTGCATGTCTCCTTATTCAAATAACAATGGAGCCTGCTCCTGAGGACCTCAGGCCTAATTTTTCATTACGTTGCAAACTCATTACTTGTTTACACCTGCATAAAATTCTGATGTTAAAGCATTATAAACTCAGGTGGCCTCAGTATAAATGTTTGCACATGAGGCAGAATGTCAGAGCAAGTGAAGCATGCCCTTCTGGCAGCAAAGAGAAACCCCAAACAACGCTGCACCATCTCCCTACAGCTGGAAGAAACTCCAGTAATGGCATTTGCATAAGCTCCCAGTAGTACCACGTTCCTACAGCACACACAGCAAGCACACTGCAGTCTGCTCCAAAGACACTTCCAGCAGCAGCATCACCAACACAAAGGGGATGTGAGTGTCAGGAATATGTCACTTAGGGACAGTGGGGAAGCCACATGCTCCTCAGACACAGCTGTGCCTTAGATAGGCAGAACTGTCTCAAGGACTCCATGCTGTTTACAATTTCCCTGAGGCTCCTTTCTTATCCAGGTTAAAAAAAAGTGTATCAGTACAGCCCAACAGAAGAGGTTCTATTCAAAGCAAAATTGCGAAGACCTAACCAACATTAAAAAAAAAAAAAGGTGTATATATATATATATCATTAGGTATCCAAGGTGCTGGTGGTTCTGAACACTCCTATTACATTTTTTTTTTTAATCAAATAAAATAGATAAAAGATGTTCTCCCTGGCACAGCTGCTCCCAGGCAGCCAGGGCCAGCCTCCCATGGCACAAGGGCAGCTGCAGCTATTCAGGTATATCTGCCAATATACTTTGGAATTTAAACTGATTCCTCAGAGAAAAAACTTCCAAACATCAGGGAAGAAAAAACAGGTCCACGGATGTGTTATTTCTTTAGAGAGCATAAGGCTGGTGGACCCCTAGACCTTTTGTATTCTCTCACACTAAGATCAAGATGGCTCCAGTTGTATGTGTGGTACTTTTACAGCCAAGTGTTTAACACAGGGAAAAGTCAGGCTCCCACACTTCTTGAGGATGATTATTCCAGGTGGCAGTAACTGAACTCTCATATAGGAAATTGTTCCCAATATTGAGATTAAGTTCTTCTTTGTCTAATTTCCTCCATTTACTTACAGCTACAACTCATCCTTTATGCTAAATAATTCTTCTCTCTCTTTGTGGGAGTTCCATCCCTCAGATATTTGTGGGCTGTTCTATCCCTTAGGCCATATTAGTCACCACTTAGCCAAACTATACTCATTTAGTCCTTTTTATTAGGACTCGTTAATTATTCTTAATCCCCTCCTCTGAACTTCCTGGTTTCCCAGTCTGTCTCACAACACTATAGCCAGTATTCCCCGTGCTCCTGCATCGCAACACTGTAGAGAGAAACTCTCCTCTCCTCATCCCAGTGTTCCCAGAAATACAGAATACAGTTTAGCTCTTGCATACTGCATCTCTTCATCCCTATGCCTTCTTTAGTGTTATTGCTTCCCAATGCCAAATCTGGCTTCCCTTACCCACACAGCTAGTCCAGCTGGAGAAAAGCCCACAAATAGGATTAAGAGTTGGCTTTCGCCTCCATCTCAAACTGTGTTCACTTCTCTTAAATACTTTTTTTCTTTAAAATTCATTGCTCTCTCAAGATTTACTACAATGCTTTTTCTTTACTACTTTTCATTGCAGTAATAGAAGGGCCCAGTTCTGAAACAGTTTTTGTGTAGTTTCAGTAATATCTAAAGCTACTGGAGGTTAAGCATCTAAATACCTACACTCTGACTTAAACACTGTTAACAACATATTTTGCTCAAGCAAATATGCTTGAAAATGAGAGACTGATATTTAGGAATGAGTTTTCTTTCCAATAATGGTATTTTCAGTGCTGAATAGTTTAGTTCCAATAACAAGGTAGGCATAAGTATGTCTCATATTGCCCTAATTACTTTTAGAATTTCAATGATTCTGTCACCATGGGTGCTTTTCAGTAAGTTTTGGCTGCAAAAAAAACCCAACTTTTAGAAAATATCAGCAGTGACCTGGTGCAACTAATGCCCTTAGTAATTCACTAGTATTTAACAAAAAACACCTATTCTGAGGTGTTCCAAGGTATTCAGTGAGGCACTGACTCACCAAAATAATGTGAATTCACTGCTGGTATCAGTAGCTTTGGCTTACACCACTAAAGGCTCTGAAATGCTAAGGAGTTGACACTGAATCACACTGACACAAAAGATGGTGTAGAGGCAAGGACTGGGGAGGAGATACGGCAAATATGTATAGGCTACATCTTACCTCCCACAGAATTAATCCTCTTCGGTGGCTACAGCATACATTGGGAACAAATTCTACTCCCTTTCTCCACCCATTGGGAATGGGATGCTTTGGAGAGGTAAAGGGTAGGCAGGGAATGTGAACTGACTTCTTTGCTTTGCCTTTGTCTGAAGGCAAAAGGGCATCCTGCCCCATTTCTCCCACAGCCTCAGCACACACCTACATAAACGAAGGTCAGTCAGAGACCTCTGCAACATAAACAGCAAGAAAAGGCAAACCACAAGCATGACAAGATGAGAGATGGTGACATAAATACTCATCTGCTGAGCAGCCCTGGTGGTTAATAGAAAACATCTATCAGAAAAACAACTTCCACTCTTAGAGAGCAGCTTTGGCTGAGTATAGGAACTGTATCTTGTGCACAGGTGTCCATAGCTACTAAAATGACAGTCTCTGACTAGGAGGAAATGATGAAACACTACCTAAAGATACATCTACTAGATCCAAATTTAACTGACAAGTTAAAATATCTTTTACCAGGTGCTATGACTTCAGAATATGTCAGAAAGGTGATAAAGCTCAGAGGAGACTTGACTACATCAGTGAATAACTTTGTTTTCCAAAGACACTCTAAATGCTCTCATCACTATTTTAATAGTGGGTCAAAAGATCAACAAAATAGCATTGGCTGGCATAACATTCTTTCTGCAGCAAGAACCTGACTGTCCTCACCATTTATATTATGAAGCCCAAATGTCAGCGACATATCCTGAGCCTGTGCTCAACTGTCACTAACCTCTGACTTCCCTTCAGATTCAGGTCACATTTCATCTTTCATGTTATACTGCCTGTCTCTAAAAAAACCTCCTAGGGCTGTTTTAGATCCTACCTTCCATGTCTACAAAGTTTACATCCAATTTGACCAGAGTTGTCTATAAGTATGATGTGGCAAACTGTAATATAGAACTGATTTATCAAGCAATTGTTCTATTGCAGTTGGCTAAGTTTCAGAAGTCCTTTTTAAAAAGTTTCTGGGCTTAATAAAAACAAATGGGCTTTTTCCAAAATTAACATTTTTGTGCTCTACAAAATTAACATTGTACTGTCTAAAGTTTAGGGGTTTTTTTTCCACCGCTCTTATCAAAATTTTGGTCAATTTGTTTGCTGAAAATCTACTGTGAACTAGATTATTAAATAAAGATGGTTAGACCTTAAGAAACAGGAAGAAATTTAGTTTGATGCTGTTTACAGCTTAACACACTCTCTGCAGTTGAAGTAATATAATGGCAAACTTTGGTACTAAGGTACTAAACTCAGCACTAACTCCAGTCTGCTGAAAAAATGCCATTCCAACACAGAGGAGGACTTGCACAGCAATCTTTCCTTCATTTCTGCAGGGTATTTCTTCCCCTGCGCTCATCTTTTAGGGAACCAATAGCGTGCAGCTGGTCTTGGCCAGGAAGACACTCTGCCCCACGTGACTGGCCAAGCTGATGATGTATGGATTGCTGCCTGGACCAGATTCAGATGAACCACACAGTTCTGTACTACAAGTCAGAAGATGTGTTTATGCCTGGCTCCCACAGAATTTCTTGCATTTCCTCAGAGGCTACAAGCTGCTCATTACAAAGAGGACAGTGAAATAAACAAGTGGAACTTGATCCAGAAGTTATTTCTGTTCTGCAACAACTGCTGCTTAACTCACCAACTCTGCCACTTGATGACGTGCCAGCATACATCCTGTCTTGCAGAAACTCTTGACCTTTTGATTCCACTTTGTCTCCACCTACTGCAGTGATGCGTCCTTCGCTTCTTTAGCTGAAGCCCTTTGTGCTTCACAGGAGCGCAGCCAAGATGTGGCAGGCACAACCACAGCAATACCTGGTAAGTCATGGCAGTGCTGTGACAGTGTGACCATCATGGGGCTCCTCAGATGTGCTGTCCTAAACCATAGTCCATGGCAGACCTGCGACATTTTGCATTGTGTGTGGGTGGGTACTGACAGCATTTCACATTCACCAGTCAAGCCACTTAAAAGCTAACACAGTTCTTGAAGAGCTTTAAGTGAAAGATGCTGCTTTTATCCTTTCTACTCCACAACATAACCAGGATGCAAATAGAAGAACTCCAGGGCTAGGAAGATGTCAGCCAGAGGTACCACGGGGAGCCTATACAAGCCTTTGTGGCAAGAAAGGCATTCCATGACATGAACATGATCCCTGAATAATTAGCTTAAAATTTTCTGCTGACAATACCCATGGAAAATAAAAGAAGTGAAAAGAAAGAAAAACACAAAACTGCATTCATAAGAAATTAGGAAAACAAACAGAAACGCTACCTAAGGCAGTGCAAGATATCTAATTGTCACTTGCAAAACAATACCTCTGTTCCATCTTTCTTCTTTTTTAATTGGCCAGATAAAGGCAAATTATTATAATAATCTAAATTCATTTACATTCTGAAAAGCCTATAAGAAAAGAATGCAATCTTACAATGAGTAATGTAGTAACAATCAGTAGTGACACTCTTTTGAGGCAACTATTCAAACTATAGTCTATGGAGAACATTATTTAGGGGTTTTTCATTAAAATTGATATAATTTTCATTCTGGAATGCCTTTCATTTAAAACAGCAGATATACAGTATGACTAGACTGAGTCTAGCTTCTCTGTGTGTTGATCTATTAGTGAATTCACTGGCCCTACACAATTCACTATACTGTCTGAGTTTCAAAGGATAAAAGTGCTGTTTGGGAAAGGATTTCATATGTAACTAGAGGAGGGCCCTTCGGCACCCCTCAGGCAGCACAGACATGCTGTAACCTAAAAAGAAGCCCAAGAGCAAAAGTCACAGTTAGATTCCTTCTAGAAAGGTAGTTCTGACAGTAGCAACAATTAATTAGATAGCCAAATGCTGTCTCAGTAATCAGAAACTTTCTTTTGTCTTTCCATATCTACACAGAAATTCACATTTATGTCAACTCCAGTGAGGGGAAGTGCATAGAAAACATTTAGGTGTATACCTAATGCTGAATCACATGAACCTCTCCTAACAGTACCTCTAGCCTCTATATAGTCTGTGGAGAGAGAGAAACTATTCTAAAAGATATTGAGAGCATCTCTATTAGGGTCCCATTTTTAGCTGATGCCGGTGGAGTTTAGCTTCCTTATAGATCAGGAATTACGGTAGGTGGTTTAGTAAAAATATCCTTCATTACATACTGTGCTAGTTTCAGCTGGGATAGAGTTTTCTTCCCAGTGGCTAGTACAGGGCTATGTTTTAGATTTGTGCTGAACTGAACACAGAGTTGATAATACAGAGATGTTTTTGTTTTTGCTGAGCAAGGCTTACACAGAGCCAAGGCCTTTGCTGCTTTTCCTACAGCCACACTGGTGAGGAGGCTGGGGGTGCACGAGAGGCTGGGAGGAGACACAGCTGGGACAGGTGATCCAAACTGACCAAAGGGGTATTCCAGGCTATATGGCATCTCATTCAGGATATAAAGTGGGGGGAAGGAGGAAGGAGGGTATGTTTGGAATGATTGCATTTGTCTTCCCAAGTAACCACTAAGTAAGATGGGGCCCTGCTCTCCTGGAGATGGCTGAACACCTGCCTGTCCATGGGAAGTAGTGAATTAACTCCTTGCTTTGCTTTGCTTGTGGGCACAGTTTTTGCTTTTCCCATTAAACTGTCTTTATCTCAACCCACAAGTTTTCTCATTTTTACCCTTCCCATTTTCTCCCCACTCCCACTGGTAGGGGAGAGAGTGAGCGGCTGCCTGGGGCTTGGCTGGTAGCTGGGGCTAAAGCACAACATATAAAAATTAGTTACTACTGATACAGCCTCCTCCAGAGACTTGCAGATAATCACAAGGCTGTAACTTCTGTTTTTAGTTGTACCTGCAGGTTTTATCTACTTCTTCAGATTTAGAAGCAGCTCTGAGTATCTGCTGCCCTTTATAATCATTTTTCCAAAGCACATTTTCCAGAAAACCTGTTTTCATTTTCTGACTCAAAATTATTTTCTTTCATATTGGCTCCTTAATCAAATGTATGCTCACATCTCAAGAAGCAAAATATTTCATTTTTATCAGACAACCAAATATTTACTCATAAGCACACCCACTGGGAATAGGAACATACATAATCACTGATTTTTATCCTAGTGAGTATTTCCACTCCCAGGCCACTGAGAACTAACCACGAAAGTTTCAAGTGAACCCCATAACACCAAAACATCAGAACTAGCTATAGAGGACATGATTTTCCACAGTCTGGTCCAGTCCCACTGAGGTTTGGACTGGCAGTGCTAGCATGGGGACCAGAGAGTATTTAGAGGAAATGTAGGGTGAGAGGGGCATTGTAGCATCTGGGATGGCAGTGACACAGAGCCTACCACACTGGGGACATGCAAAAGGCAAGGAGACAAACAGAACACGCCAAGAGTGTAGGAGTAAGAGGTATAGTGATGTGCATGATAAATTACAATAGAGGCAAATGGAAGCAACTGACTGAAAGTGAAATCATGAAGAAGCACTGAGTGTCAAAACGCAATTCATCATTGAGCACCCTGCTGCCCACTGGAGCTGCCATTATCTGCCTGATCCAGAACAATTTATCTGCTGAAGTTATAATGCATATTGCATCCACAGCCAGAAAACACGTTCTCTGCAAAGCTTTCCCAAAACAGGAAACCAGAGCAGCCCCTCTGCAGAAACTCCTTCACACAGAAATCCTTCGTCATGAACTCCTTTTGCATGTGGAAAAGCCTTTCAGCAGCAAAATTCACTCAGAGTGAATGAACAGATTTGCCAAAAGTCTGCAAAAAATTCCATTTGCAATTATCTGTATCATCAAAATCATTCTTTGTAGACAGCCAGAGCATAAAACCACTCAAAGTCAAATAAAATTTGAAATAATGTTATTCTTAAGCACAAGTTTCCCACAGTTGTATCTTCATATTCCAGTCACTTCTTTACATGAATAATAGTTTTGGCAGATAGAACCTATTTATTTATTTTGTATTCTGAAAACACGCCTCAAAAAGTTTAATCTTCTGTGTACTGACAGATTCAAGTTTTCCAACCACAGCTGACTGTGGTGCACTTATCCTGCCTTTGAGTAACACCCTGACAATCTTTCAGAATTTATAAACAAAACAAAACAAAAAACAAGAACTGTTTTGAAAATACTACCTGCACTGTTTAGAGCTTCAAGACAGAAAATCTTAGAAGAAGAAAACAATTGCTGCTTTTAAGATTAAAAATAGCTCTGCATCTTTTCCATTGACAATATGCCTACCAAACAAGTACAGCAAGTTCAGACTGCAGCATAACCTACTGTGGTAAAACCTCAGTTTTGGTTTGGATTACAAACCACTGAATTATGTAATTGATAGATTACATACCATTGAATGTTTCAAATACCTCATGACACTACATTTTCAGTTGCTTTTTCTTTTTTCTTTTTTCCCTAAATGGGCAGTCTCAGCAGAGCAAATGCACTGTTCGTAAACAGAAAACTCACTCCTGCTTATGGCCTGCAAAGCAGCCCTGGAGTAAGCTGTGAGCCGAGTCAGAAAGCTTTTACATTCAATTAGCAGCTCTACTTTTACTCTTGGATTTGTAACTGCAGAAACTAATTTATGATGAGAACGAGCAGAATCCTTGGAGCTGTCAGGAGCATGGCAGGGCACTAAGCAGAACTCTGCTTGATCGAAAACACACAAAGAAAATTCAGAACTCACGTGCCCATCCTTGGCTCTCTCAGCCACCACTGCTCCCAGGTCCCCTCTCTTCTCATATCATGCTTGATGTACAGCACAAACACTGTACTGTTGAAAGGGAACTAGGAAAACTGATTGGAGGGATGCACATCATTATATGCTTGCTCACTTCTCTTTTATATATTTTACATAAAATAATTACCTGCTTTCTTAATTTAAGATGAAATCTGAAGCAGGATTGACAACTTCTGTTACTTAGATTACTTCTGTTACTTCTGGGTGATCTATTCCAGTGGACACTGAGAGCTCACAGACTAAAAGCCATGATGAGAAACGAAGGGGTGGGAAAAAAAACACAACATTTATTTAAGTCCTTGTATTACTCTTAATTTTTCAAATTTTAAAATACTGGGGTTTTTTGTTTTTTTAAATGATTGGTGAAGTAGCAATACCAGTATTCTGGGGTATCTTTAAGCATAAGTCTGAGAGGGCCTTTCCTCCCTGAGACCAAAATAATACAAGAAAGACTTTCCTCAATATTAATTGCTCTCAAGCACCCAATCTAGCCACTTACAGAATGTATCATATTAGGCCTCTCTTTTAATCTTACAAATACCAGAAATTACATTAGATCTAAAAGGAATAACCAATAAAATACACCACTTAGCTCTGTTTCTGAGGATGACACTAATTTATGCTTCCAGAATCCCAGTGACACCACTAGACCCCAATTAACCAATACAGTGGAACGATCCATAACATCCATATGGAAAAATGCCCTGAAATTTCATTTCCGATCGATTTGTACCCTTGACACAATACTGCTAGGATCCTCAGCACTCACCAAGGGCATGCTCTCCAGAACAGCCTGTGTGTGCCAGGAATAACTAAAGTATCAAGGATGTAACTTGTACAAGCTCTCTTAAAATGTTTGAGAGAGACTAAAAATAGGGCTCTTTACCCCTTCCCTAATATCATGCACTATTTGGTACAATGTCTCCACTTTCCTTGCAGTTACGGAATGCCAAGGAAATTCTTTCTGGGAGGACTTTTTTAAATGTCTTTTGCAAGCATGGTTGGTCAAAAACAATTCTTGTGGAAAAGTTCGAACACAACATTTTACTTTAAAGAAATGTGTTTGGGAACTTCTACCAAAATGTTTTACTTCATGGAAGGTACACACAGCTTTCTACCATCAATAATGCCTAGACCAGGTAAAGAATTTAGCCGATATAAAAGATTAAGGAAAAAATCACTCTTCTGTTGGGGCAAAGTTCCAACTAGTTTCCAGCATCAATTTTTTGTTGCAAATCTTTCTTTTTATAGGTTTGGGAGGAGTTGGGGGTTTTGGGGTGTTTTCCTTCCTTTTTTTAAAGGAGTACGTAGGAAGTATTACTACTTATTGAAAAAAAAGCTTAACAAAATATAAAATCTAATATAAATTTTATAAAGCAATAAAATGTTTAAATTTTCATCAAAGAAATCTGCATGCATTGCTTTTCAGACAAGTCCTGTTCACAGCTGCTCTGGAAATAAAGGCATGCTACAAAAAAGTCCATTGAGAAATCCCCTATGTACTACACTTGCTTTAAAGCACAAGATCACATCTCTTCTTCAAATGGCTGAATTTAAAATCTACTTCTACATAGTTAATAGACTAATTCATTTAGCCTCAAGCAACATAATGAGCTTTCTAAGTCCAAACCTTCTAATGCTTAGTCACCACTCTGTAAATTCCATTTTTCCGTATTTCGGGACAATTTAACAATCACAAATCAACAGTAGCACTGATATAGAGACTCTCACAGTGACTTTCTGCCCTTACCCCAGGCCTGCCTAAGCTACAAGCCTTGGAGCTCCACTGAACTCATTGTCGTCAACCACAAGTGCCCTTGAACCACCGTTCAGGCATCAGCTGCTGCTGGAAGCAATCACAGAAGGACACCTGGAGCTAACAAGCCAGACTCAAGCTGACATGCCTCTACATGAGCCACTCAGGGGATCTGTAGGTTCTTGGAAACAGTCTTACCTGCAATGAAGAGTAGCTCAGATGGATACTCTGGCAGAGCAAATAACCCTGGCCTCCTCTCTGCCCCACAGAAGTAGCATTTGATTACAGCACAAAGCTGTCCAAGTTGTGGATGACTTGGCTGTGCGTAATGGTCACTCACCTATCTCCTCTCAGTACTGCACTATCTGGTCTTTCCAGAGTGTTCCAGTTTCCCTCTTATCTTGTGTAATAGGGAAGCAACTATACCACAGAATTATGTCAAATGCTGGTAGAAGCACTCAGGAGCTACATAATACCTCTCTCTTACCATAAGATAGTTTCCAAAAACAGCAAACAATTATGTTATTCTTTCCAGAACACATATGCATAAAGTAACAGGCTGGTTCACTGTAGGATGAGCCACTAAACTGGATGTTTGGATCACGAGCATGTAACCAGAGTGAATGGCTGTGTGCTGGGACATGCATGTGCATGTGCATGTGCACAAACTCATATACACCAACTCATGCTCTGTAGCTAATGAATTTTCTCAAAAACAGCTCATTAGATTGTAACCTAATTATATTGTGTTGTGCTGACACTAACTAACCATGGCAACTGCCAAATGTATAAAAAGCATACAAACACTCTTTTCAAAGCACAGTTTGTGCTTGAATCTGTCTTTTTAAAACTTGTATCAAAACAGTGGGATGCAATAATACAAGCCTAATTTGTGAAATTCTGCAAAATAGAAGGGAAAAGTTCAGTAATCTTCTGAAGAAGCTGGTTTTTATGTATGAAAGTCAAAAGCATCATCCTACCACTCTTTCTGACCTCTTGCATAACACAAGCCATAGCAAATGCACTCGGCAAGTATCACTATGAGCCTGCACCTTCTGTTGAGATACCATGTATTGTTTAAATACATTGGAGAAAAAAAATCCATCCAGTGCAGAAGTCCCTTCCAGTCTTCTAAGGCTGACAGTACTAAACCTCATTTTTATTTTTATTTTTTAAACTCTGTGCATCTACTTAGAACATTGATGGGACACATATGTTTCCAGGTAGCTAATTAATATGCACGTAAACCAAATCAAAGTGGACATTGCCAACAAGCACAAGAAGTGTCTGCTGCAATACAAAAGATGACTGTAAACTGAATTTTAATGGGTTTGAACCATAATATGCACTATACATGCATTTAAACATACTCAAGTATTTGCCTAAGATATTTTATTGATAAAAACCTCTTAACTTCAAAAAGAAATTATCTATGTCCAAAAAACTGTTGACTCTTCTATATATGGTGCACAATAAAACAGACTGAACAGATTTGTATGGAGAGTGTTACCCTTTCTACACATGGGATCTTTTTTAATTAAATGGAAAAAACTGTAAAACTTGCCAATGGAAAGGGAAGAATTTAATTTCAAGTTTCATTAAAGGGTTTTCTTTCATAGCTAAGACTTTTGGAAAATGGCTAGTAGACCCAGCTGTGTGCGCATTATACAGCAACAACAAAAAAAAAAATTAATAATTAAACAAACAAATAAAGGAAGGCAAAGCTAACATCCCAGCCATCCAATCGCCATGCTTATAAAGCATGAAGCAATTACCCACTCTGTCACTTGGGGCTACAGAATCTTTTTTGCACCTTCGTGAGCTCACAGACGCTTCCAAACGTAACAACTTAGCTTTTCTAATTCAGCACTATCCCAGAGCTGGGCAGGAGCCTGTCTCTGCTGTGCTGGATTTGTTTGAGGATGACACAAGCCACAAGGTACTCCTGATATTTTTCTGAGGGCTCTAAATGAAAGTCAGTTGGCAATAATGAAGCTGCTGGCAGTAACACCAAAAGCTCTGCCAACATGCACAAGGCATTCAGTATCTTAACAGGTAGTAGACCAGATGCATTCACATTATTTCTGTTGAACTTTACTTGAACACATTACTTCTCTTTACCTTTGACAGTGTTAGGTGTTCAGCAAAAAATAGTTTTTCTTTCATTGTCATCATCAGCACTAACAACATCACACCACTGCCAACAATCCAGAAATTTCAAAAAGCCTAAGCAAGGAACGGTCCCTGGGGTATCAGCAGGTACCACTCCTGCAGACTGCAGGCAGGGACCAAGCTGCCAAGATATTCCATCCACCTGTAGATTATTTCCTACCACCCTTGTTTTCTTGCAGGGCCTCCAGCCAGGGGCAAGGATTGGGCTGTAGGAAGATTAATTGTTCTGGCATCATCAGCCAACTCCTGTCCACTCTCTTCCCTGCAAGGGCTCTGTTGCTTCTCCCTGTCACATGGCCTGAGGTACTTCTATTACATGAACAAGACACAAGTCAGCATTGTAAAACCATGGGTGAAATCTACACGCTGATCTCAGGCTAAAAACATGTTCAGTTACATGAGGGGGGGCATTCCATCAAGCCACAGGTACCTGCAAAAAAGAATGGGCATCACTGCAATCTAGGCAGCAGCAAGACATGATAAAGCTTTGGGATGCAGATTTTTGACTGCTTCACTTGTTGTCATCTCCTCAGACTTCTTCACCCTGATACTAACCAAGGGAACAAGCAAATCTCTCTGCAAGTTAAAAGGCTTCAGTTAATATTCTTGCTATTATTTGTAGGCAAAACCTTCTCTGGGAACACAAGCATACAGAGAAGGACTTCATGAATCCAGTAAGTTTTCTTGCTCATATCAATTAGTGGGGAAAAAATAGTAAGTTTAGATCTCTGGAGCTCCAAGAATAATTCACTTTATTAGGGTGAAAGACTGATTTCTTAAGAACAAGCAGCAATGACAATAAGTAAGGCCATTACTTCTCACAGTGTCTAAAACAATTACACATCTAATCACAAAACACTTCCACAGGATTTTCACACAGAAAGTCATTTCATCATTCAGAAGAAGAAACCCCTTTTCTTCTCTATATACTTCTATAATGAACTGCTCCTGTTAAGCTAGTAGCAGTGTTAGCATTAGGAGCAGAATTGAAATCCAAATCACATATTCAACTCTTGCCACTCACTATTTTGAAAAAGCATTTCCCATTGTTCAGAATTGCTTCACTAGCACAGCCTGTGCTAAGGGAAAATGGGGATCTCCTGCTGTTGCTAATACATACCAGAGATCTACCACAGATAGAAGAGACACTAAAAAACCATGATGAAAATTGTCTGGCAGTTAATGATTTTAACTAAAATCTGACTTCCTTAAATATCTTAAAATCTCCCTCTGCCCACCTAAGCTGCTAGAGCTTTCTTAGTGACTGCTCCCCACCTGTCTATCAGCATTATTTAAGTAAGTTATCTGATGAAA
Organism: Parus major; assembly: GCF_001522545.3. Taxonomy (NCBI): domain Eukaryota; kingdom Metazoa; phylum Chordata; class Aves; order Passeriformes; family Paridae; genus Parus; species Parus major. The sequence continues at coordinate 31,627,162 of NC_031770.1, forward strand.
AAGCACTGGAGTAAATCAACAGCTGAGGGTAGAAAAGCAAATGTTGTGGCTATCAGAGCTAACAGAGCCAGCCTGTCTGCAAGCCTCTGCACGCACAGTGGGATGACGTGCTCACCGAGGCTTGGGAAGGGTCCATCACATCAAGCCCCAACAGACCGTACTCCTTCATTCTCACCATTAATGTTCAGGGTGGTTTGGATTTTGTTGGGTTCTGCTTGGTTGGTTTTGGGACTGATTTCTTGTTTGTTTGTTTTTAAGGCAATAACATACCTGAACAGGTAAGATGAAGCTCACTAGCTTCCAGCTATAAATATGGTACTAGGGGTCTGGGGACCCAGTTTTTAAAACACAGGCTCCAAAGAGACACAGCATCCCTGTACTGAGGAAAATAACATAAACCCATCTGCAGACACAGAACATGATTGACCATGATCCCAGTGTTTGCATCTGGGCACTAGTTCAGTGTTGGACTCCTGTTGATTTTGTCCAGTCTTTAAATTCTTTTTTTTTTTAAGGAAAAAAGAAATGCCAGCAACTGGAACATTTCTCTAAAACCATTTCCTTCCCTTTACCCCCCATCTCCTCACAGACTCATTTCAACAGCTCCATAGAAGTACCAACTCAAATTCATTCACATAGCATAGCGCCAGCCAAAGCAATTCTCTCTTACTCTCTCCAGTGGCTGCCTCAGATAAACAGGCCTCAGTTAAGGTTCACAGACTATTTGCCACACGTTCATCATCAATAGTTTCATTTCTAATGAAGGTTTCGACACTGCTAAAGTAAAAAGATAATCTGCTACTGAACTTTGAATTAAGCAGACAGAGGTAATAGTGTTAACCTTAGCATCCCTGCCTGACTTTTCACTTTAGAGGCCCTTGAGGTTTCCAATTCAATTTCTGGCTTCTCTGATCATGCAAGAATAATGAGATCGAAAATGCAAGCAGTGCAATATGGCACACATCCTCAGTGGTACCGCAGTACTGAGGGTTAACATGCAGGGGGCAGAAACAAAACCCTGTGAAAAGAGAAAGACCAAGACAAAAGAACTTCAACCAGCAGAGATACAGGCATATTTTCCTTTCAGTCTCCCATTTGATCCATGTTAAAATATTGGTAGTCTTACAATCATCGCATTTCTCTTTGTTCAAAAGCTGCCTTTTCCATTAGAGAAGGCATGTAAATTGAACTGCTGATCTTTCTGTGCCTGGCTGCTCCATACAGGATGCATTCAAAACTGCCCTTTGCATTTTTACTGCGTTAGTATCTTCTATGTTCTTAAATCTAAATGTTCTCCTATACCTGTAGATTTGGTAAACTTTTATGATGTTAAGTGTTCTGTAAATTCCCTTTTACCTTGCAGATTAATTGGCCATTAAGTCCAACTTTATTACTTGAAGGGATTGTAAATAACATGAAAACAGCACCTATGTGTAGCATAATAATGTTGAGAAGCACTAAGTTTGCAGTCTTGATATAATGAGCAAACATGGATAGACAGGAGAAGTTCATGTGTTTTCCTCTACTATATATGTTCCTATAAGGTATCAAAACTGGTGAATGCCCTGACAACTTTAAGCAATCTTGAATCATAGGAACTGGTATGGTGGTTTGCCTTGCAAATTCTAAACCTGATATGGGAAAGCCACTCTTACAGATCAAACCTCTTCTTCAGCTCACATGCAGTCTTACCCATGGCTTTGCACAATGGCTAAGACATAAAGGAAGTTACAACAACCCTAGATTAGGTCTCTTAAAAAGAAATCAAAGCCAAACAAATTATATTTTTATAATGGAGCTATCTAAAATATTATCATGCCCTAGATCAACGAAAAGCACTATTGCATTGCAGATACCATTGTCTGGAATGGACAAATATATGGAAAATATTTTAACAGAAAACACTGCATTTATAGCTCCAGAGCCATAGCTTGGTCATATATTACTTGAATGTACAACAGAGGTGCAATATAAACCACCAGTACAGGAAACAGTGTATCTGTATCAAGGCATGGAGGGACCATATGACAAACCTTTCTTTTGTGCTCCCATCCACAATCGAAAGCACTGATTAAATTTTAAGTCAGTAATAGCTTCAAGCTTGATAGGACACTGTTCTGTGCTTTCAGAATTTCAGAAGTGCAACAGACAACAAAATTCATGAATTTTAGAAAAAGTACTCTCAGTATTTATATTTATGTTGAAATTTATAGAAAAAAGTAAGTCATATCAATAACACAGTGCTATGGTCTGTACTGTTATTTTGTATTTCACTGACTGAGATAAAGTAAAGTAAAAAGTACATATTATTTATACCGTGATATATTTAATACCATGCAAATGTGAAGCTCAGAAAGTAGGGAAAGCAGAGAAAAACGCTGCAGACATCTCAATGTTACAATAATGATTTTTTTTAAAAAAGAAAAGTTTTTACTCTTTTAGTAAGCTTTTTTTATCTTTTAGTAAGCTTTTTATATTTTGAAAAACATTTGTAATTTCACATTTTTTCCCAAATACAGTATAAGCCTAAGAGAATGCAGGCATATACATCAATTTATTATGTTACCAATTAAGGACACAGTTCTACATCCCTTCTACAAAGAATGTATACAGCTAAGAGGGTATTTTTTTCAAGTCATACTTCATGGGGGTTTTTGTCCTCTTCTCATGGGAAATCCCCATCAAATATAATAAGGATAAAACCAATACAATTTGAAAGAAATTAAACAAACTGTATAGAAATTATTCTAAATATCATATGGATCATAGGAGAGTTCAAAAAATATTTATGTAAGTAACTGAATTCTATAGCAGAGAGGCATTACCCTAATAAATCCCATGAGCTACTTTAAGAAAGTTATGAATAGAAGACAGCCCTCCATCAAATTCTTTAGGACTTTTTATTGAATGAAACAAATACCCCAGCTCTCCCCAGGAGCAATCTAAGATGACAATGTTCACCAGAGCACTGGAAAATTCGCAGAAAAAGAATTCATTTAAGCTTCATATTTTAGTTGGTTTTTATAAAGATCAGCATAGGTGAAGTCAGGAGGGAAGGAGGGAGAAAAGCCAATCTTATGATTCTGAGTGAAAGCTTACTCTCTGAACCTTCATAAGTAGATGATAGGAAATGATGAAGTACAAACTGAATGAAGAATTTAAAATGTTATGGATGGAAAAGTACAAGTGAAAAGGAGGGCACAACGAGATATGAAGTATACTAGCATAAGAAAATACTGAATAGGCAAGAATACAGAGGTATTCATGCTGACCCTTATTCTGTGGGTCTGAATCAGAAGAAACTCTTAAGGAAGAATGGAAAGTTTTGGTCGGTAATTTTTATTAGGTAGAGAGTTGAAGAGAACAGGGAAGGGGATTTCTAGTTTCCTTTTTTAGTTGGAAAAGTAGGTTTGACCAGCAGTGACTCAATGCAACCAAAGGATATTTTAAAGGAATTCAAGTACACTATAAAAATTACAAATGCTGAAATGGAGCTGTTGAAAGAACATTTCTGAAGACTTTCCTGCTTCATTTCAAATGCAAGGTACTTGTCTTGGAAATGATAAATTGAGACAGCACTTTTAATCTCCCTTGGTGCCATTACACCAAATCATACAGGGTGACATTTCTTTGATTTCCACTGCAAGACTTCATCTTGTATAATTTCCCACCAAAAAGAACTCAGAAGGGATTAATTCAGTTAGTGTACAAGTGTATTTTTCTATGTCTACATCTCTGTCCCATGTATATTAATAATTGACACATTCATGTAATTTGACAAAATGATCAAGCATTCTCATTTTATTTTCTGACTTCACAAATCAAACTGCAGTCTTTAAATTATTTTTTAAATAAATTGTGACTAAAATTACTATATAGCCTTCTAATAGGAAAAAATTGCATCTGACAGTTTTGGTTCTGGTGTTTGAAACCGCCAACCCAACCTTCAGCAACTTCTCTGTGAGTTTCTGTTTTACACAAGCCCTCTGCTGAACATTTAAGGCTGAGTACCAGAAAACCTATGTGGCAGTGCAGGCACTTTCTCATAGTCTTATTCAGAACCAATTGTCCTATTACGAGGCTTCTAAGTGAAAACAGCCACTACAACCAACCAAAACTAGAGGGCCCTGTAGGATATTGACACAGTCTCAGTACTACGGCATTATCAAGCTCCTTCTTCTGGACAGCTCTTAGAAATACACTTGAACAGATCTCCTGTCTATTTATCCACTAAATGTGTTTCCTGCTGGAATACTTCACTGCCTCTTCCATCCACAACGCAGGCTTATGGTATTGTGGAAAAGAAATTGCATTATCCATCTTCAAAGCTTTTGCAACATTTTTTCAAAATCCAGTGGAGCATATATTACAAAGGAAAAAATGTAAAGCAATGGTGCTGTGCTAACCAAGAACACAGTAGGACTGCAATTCAGAGAGGATTACCAATTTCTTAGCACTGACTTTGCAGACGCTGTGTCTTACAGAGTACTACAGAGGTTGTTTTGAAACCTTCATGGTCAAAGCAGACATCCTGGAAGTAAAAGAAAAGGCATTTACAGCTGAGCTTGCCAGTAAAAAGATTCACACTGTTTCAAAAAGAAAAACAATCTATCTTCACTTTGCTGTGTCTCAACAAGTTAATTGTTCTGCCTCTACATCCTAACATCCTAGCAAATCTACACAGCAGCTTCCACAAACACAGTTTTCTTTTTCTAGGACTTGTTAAATACCCTTACTGGGACAGCACCAAACCATGACATGCACCAAAGAAAAATTTTGTGAAAGTTCATAATGTCAGCAAATTCCCAAGACAGTATTGGTTTTATCAGCCCTTTTTGTTTTTCCGCCCCCAAGAAAAGCTTCACAGATGTTTCCTCATTCCACAAGAATCATATTGCTGATTCATCAGCATTCTTTTACCCCTGTATCCCTCCTGCTGTCCTGCTGCCTCCTGTGGTACCACTGCAGAGCCCATGCCAATAAGCCCAGCAGATGTACTATCCTGGGCTTTGGTACATATCCAGTTTCTTGTGTGGTTGTGTTCCACCAGGACAGCGTGTGGTGCTGACTGGAACAGGTGAACAACACAAAGGTTTGAATCAGTTCATCAAGTTATTTTGTTCTACAATGTACTTTGCAATTTAGCCTCCATATTTACTTCTTTCTCTAATTTTCAAAGGTTACAGTCATAGTTCTACAATGTCTGCATGTTTCCCCTTTACTTAGCAGTACAATTTGCTCTAACAGGGAGAAAAATATACCATTGCATTTCTCTTGACCTAGCTAGATCACTAGCTAGAGAGTTCAGGCTGGCATTTCTGCGAATACTGGGAGCACAGATTATACTCAATCTAATTAAAATAGTCTATAATTCCAAGTTAGCTCTCCACATACTTTAAACATGAAATGGCAGAATGGCTTGACATAATTTCAAAGATTTGCACTTTGTACCTGCTGGTTTTCATCTGGTTCTGGGTGGCCTTAAAACAAGTTTATCAAAACAAAAACAAGTATTTGTGAATCCATTGCTTGATATGCTTTTTTACTTAGTGTTCCCCTTCCTACCCAAAAGAAACACTTCTCATATTGAAAGATCCAGGTCCAGAAACCACTGAGGTACATGCTCAACATTTTTAAAGTCCAACTACAAACTCCAACAAGCGCTTGATTTAAAGTCCATGCTTCAGTAAACTGAGGTATATGAAATACGTAGCGTCTGATTCATGTGGAGTTTGAGTCACCAAAAAATATAATAAAAGCAAGTGATTTTTATTCCTCTACCTTTGATACATGCTTATGCCACGTCAAGAGTGGGAACACCACAAACACAAATACTCCAGTGCAAAACTTTAAGAGCCACAAGATATGATACACACAGAGGCAGTGCATACATATCCCTCTCTGTTCAATGGAAACTAAAGATGTGAGCTCACACAGAAATTCAAGTGCTTTAGCTCATGTACAATTCCAGCAACACAGATCTAATGGCACCACCTTGCAGCAGGCTGATAGAATGATCTGTAGTCACTGTTCAACTGCCTTAAGGACCTGACAGCTGTCATTGAGAGATGTACTAAGTATGTAGTACAGCATATTTAATTTATTTTTAAAAACAACATTAAATTTTGTTGGGTTACCAAAAATTAGGGCAATACAAGAGTTCAAACTCTTCAAGCTATCAAGAGCCCTCTGTTCAGTCTTTAAAGTCACTTTCTGTTTTGTACAGAGTGCACTAATACAGAGAACATATCTCTCCACAGCTGTCCTGCAAAGAATAAGGGTGACAGGTCACTGTTCTTTTTATTCATATCAGCTTTCCACTAGAGGCAGATTAGGACAGCAACTAATCTCACCCTACAGAACTAAATCAGGGGAAACAGTAAGCAAAAAGCAGGGGAAGAGAACACCAAAGGTAAGGTACTATCAGAAAGAACATTAGGGTCTTCAATAAAACAAGAGAAAAGGAGAGCTACCTACTGAAGTCCCCTCAGATGCAGGTTCCTTTCTTCAGAAAGTCCAGAATGTAGGATGCAGTGGAAGCCAGTGTATGAAAGACTGATCTACAGAGAGACCTACAAACAAATGGCAGTAGGTGCCTAAGCAAGATCCTAATATCATCATATGAACAAGTACAGCAGCTTGGACTGTGTCTTGTGAGTAGGAGGGTAAGCAGCTAACTTTAAAATATTTGCAAGAACGGGAGAAGATCTCAGGAAGTACAGTTCGAGACCTTTCAATGTTTTATCGCCTTTCTTACTATTTATCTTTGAGTGAATGAATAACATCCTTAATGGCTGCTTCCGGATCATAGTGAACCTATGCTCCTGGAGAGAAGGTTCTCCAGTGCCTAATACAACCAAGTTGGGGCTATGACTGGAAGCAGTAGCTGGCCCTCAATCCAAGGATCCCGCCTAGCAAAATTAACCCATAGCAATCGACCTGAGACTGGGCATGTCATGACACAAAACTGCCCTCAACACCTACCATTGCAGATTTTAAGCATTATTTTTTTCCTCCCTCTGACTCCAGCTTTGCACTCCCTCCTCTTCTCTAGCACTGACTGTGGTGCTTGATCAACTTCTGCTCACCACCAGACCTAAATAAACCCAGACGATAGTTTTCTCCTAACATGGCTCAGTGCTAAGACAGGAACCATTACAAAGAGAAACAAACACGGTATCTTGTACTTACAACCCACTGTTCTGCAATTGTTTTCTATCTTTAAAAGACTCACTACTCTGAAAAAAACCACAGCTTTTATTATTTGTGGCTTGGCCCTTCATATATTTGTGGGTTTTCTGTAGGCATTTAAAACTGATCTTTAGACACCCTATGGATAGAGAGAAGATTTTTTCCAAACCGTCACTTGACAAGGAGTCAAATGCTTCTTTTGATTATTTTGATGGTGGTTGGAATGGGGTGGTGTGCCAACACTGGCACATTGTGTAAGTATTCCATCACCATCTATGGACAGAAAACAGCACAAAGTAGCAGCATATTGGATTTTTTTTTTTCCATTTCGTGCCTATTCTTTAAAACTCGGTTTATACTTCAGACATTCCATTCCAGACACTGTCCATCCTTACAAATATGACATGTTTTTCATAGGTTGTTTGTTTTGGGTTATTTTTAACAGACATTATGCATACATTGAAACAACTCCCTCTATTTGTCAAGGGTATTAGGCCGTCTGCTGCAGCAACTTCACAAACCAGTCAAGTTTCACTCTCTTGTATGCAGTCTGTTTAGCTGTAAAGTACAACATCCCTGACTAAACATTACAATGAATGCACACAGTACACAGGCCACCATGGGACATGAAAAGAGGCATGCATAATTTTCTGCTATTAATTAAACTGAAAACTTTGGGGGTTTAAGGTATAATTGCAGCTTTCCCTTCAGATCCAATTTTTTTAAAAAAACAACAAGCAACAACAGCAAAAAAAAACCAGTTAATATTACCCTTAATTTGCCTTTCTCTTTGCTCCAGAAACACCATTTCTACTTCTCAGAAAGTAGTGACAACTGAGCCTTATCACCTCATAGAACTTCAGGTTTAGGGAGAAGAAATGTTCAACCTACAACCAGTTTCTCAGTGCTGCTTTCTCTAGCTGATGTGTCATTTGTTTTAGAATTATTAATTAGTTCCATGATCCTGTCATAACTGGATGATTCAGCAAGTCTCACTAAACTACTTGCAAGACTGTTCATGAACTGAATTTCCAGACATGGTTTCTTACTCCCTTTAAATGGCTACAGAAATAATTTTTGAGTTGGCACTGAAATGACTGGAGAAGGAAGCCCAGTAAAAAACCTTCAAACAAATATCCTATATACAACAAATGGACAAGTTATATAAGCACTATGTAATTCCTTTGCATGTCATCCAGACATGGTAAACCCTGAATCCTCCAGCAGTTTTCACTCTGAAATTCTGGTAAAAGAGGCAGCTTTATAACTGTCCTCCATTTGTCATGAGCAAATTACCTCTGCTTTCAAATTCACTAGATTATTATTGTCCCATTGCTAACCTACACTGCTCAAGCTGAAAGAAAACTTTGTCATTTGTGATTTTTTCAGTGCCAAAGGGGAGCAGCCTTTTGCCTCCTGCCTTTATGCAACAGGTGTGCACACAGCTCTGTTTCCTGAAGGAAGAAAACCAGAATGTTTGGGAAAAAAAACCCTCTCTCACACATGGCTTTATGGGTTCCATAATGGTAACAGGCCTTAAAATGTGACTTAGTATTTTCAGTCATAATTCCAAGATAGCATATTTCTAAAAAGGAAATAGTGTTCAGATATTCAGCAATTCTGACCATGGTTTCTTGCTGTTCAGTCAGTCCCCTCACAGCTGCAGGAGATGCTCTGTGGAAGCCAGGCTGCTACAGACCGGGCTGCCTAATCAGCCCTCAGCAAGAGCTGAAGCCAGATAGGGCTCTGTCAGTCAGCAGAGCAATGACACACAATTAATGTATTAACAACAAGGGCAGAACTATATCATCATATGCAAATAACACTCCGTTCACCATACACCAACTCACAGGCAGAGAGACAGCAATGAATCCATGGTATTTTTAAGATCTTGTCTGCAGAACTAGATTGTATACAGGAAGAACCCAGACATCTTGTGCAGAGCCACAAGTTGACAAAATTTCATATTTCAACAATTACAGGATGAATAAATAACAAACTGGCAAGATGACGCATCAGCTAAATGCTAAATAAAGAACTATTTATATTTAAATATGTATATATTCCATTTTTCTTTTCTCCTAGACAAAATAAAACAAAACCAAAAAAAAACCAAACAAAAAACACCAAAAAAAAGCCACTCAAGGGATGTTAATGCTGAGATTCTTCAATGCTGAGCTGGCATTGAAACCAGAAGGAAATTAAGAATGACCTTGTATAAAAGAACCAGCAAAGGATGCTCATTAGCAACCAGCCTTAGTAAGGCAGTGTCGGAGGTAACCGAAGGCACAGCGAGTAAGAGTTACCATGGCCACTGGTTCAGGGACACTGAGGAGGAGCAGAAGAACAGCAGTGTGTCAACAGCATTAAATATACGTGATGAAAACCATGCATTAAGAAAACACTGAGCTAAGATTTATTTAACAAAGAAATGAGTTCCCCTAATGCTATTCAGAATGCCTTTGTGCATAAAAGTATTGATTTGATATTACTGATTAGGTAACTCCTTCCCCCTCCAGTTGTCATTCAAGATCATAACACAAAGGCTTTCAGTACAAATGGTGCCAGAACATTCTTTGGAAGATAATTTTTTTCTCTTTTTTACTGACAGATTATGCCAACTGAAATACCTCTTAATAATTTTAATTAGTTCCTTTCCTGGTTTTTAGTTCAAACAAAATTTAAATTAAAAATTATCTCTGCAAAGCAACAAGACTTGCCTAATGCTGTTCAGCATCATTTATTCAGAGCAAGCTGCACTCAGATGACTGTCCAGTGGCCCATGACTGTGTACAATTTATAAGCCAAATACCAAAAAGAAAAAGAGAGAGAGAAAATAAATTTCATTTTAATAGGAATATAGAGTTAATGAGTATGGGTTCTTCTTATTTTATTATCTAAACTACCTTGCCTGGCATCAAGTTAATTATCAACTATGCCTCACAGAGCGTTCTTTTAAAAAAATTCTGTAGAGCTAAAGCTTTCTTTGTCCACAAATAAACTTATTCCAGAAAGAAGATGAAGACCTGAGCTAAGGTTATCTTTTCCAAAGCAGTGCAATATCTGTTGATGTTACTTTAAAAGTAATAAATATCACCCAACAGTTATCGGACACCTTAAAAAGAACCTGACCCAGCTTCCATCATATTAAACAATTCTCAGTGGGAACTGGATCACTCTCCAATTACTGTCACAAATAATCTGTGATGACTGGATAATGTAGGTACGAACCAGAGGGAGACAAAACGGGGGGCAACATGGAATGTGAGAGAAGCAGAAGAGCTTTGTTTAAGATAGGCTAGATACTTCTGAGAGTCTTCAGACGGTCAGATTTATTAAAAACTGAAATAAAGGAAGGCTTTGCATTATTTCTAGTTTCAAAAACTGACAAAATGTGTGACAGACAAATACATTTTTTCTGTCTGAACTTTTGAATGAGGTTGCTCATATTACAGATGAGTAGAAGGCATACATATTATCACAGTGGGGGGGAAAACCCACTAACACCTACCACCCTGAGTGGTGTGGCACTGAGGTGCTGAGCTTCCCAGAAGACTGAAAGCACAGCCAGAAGCATACCTGGCTTATTCATTTTCCTTAGAAGCCTTTAATAGAAGGCAATCACACAGAACAAAAAAACACAGCAAGCTTATCACTAGGTATATTTGAACATCACAGCTTGTGTTTCAGATTCCTCTTGCCACACTAAGACAGTCTGCAATTTGTGCTGAATAATTCTCCTGTTTGTTCTTGGCAGGCCTTCTAACTGGCTTCACACTAACGCAAAGATGAGATTCTGTTCAGGACACTACTTCTGTTGAGAAAGGGGTTTTTTAGTTTAAAAAAAAAATTCATCAGAACTGACTTTTTTGCACCACACTAAGTAGGCAAGGACTGGATAAGAAGGTAGAAGAAAGGGATTATTTCAACAGCTACTTTTCCCCTTAGTGCAACTGAGATGATTAAGGGATACTAAAACATGATGTAGGAAGCCAGTCAGAAAGAAATTACAAACCCTAAAATCTGACCTAGAATAAGGGAATAGAAAGGAAGGAATTGTGTCCTAAAGGAACCTCCACGATTCTCCCAGCTCAATTTCACTCAAGTTTAAACCAAGGCAAAATACTTCTTGTAACTGTTCTCAAAGAGATGAAGCTTGAACACTATGTCATACTCTGACCAATGTCTTCCCACAGATTTGAACGGCACACTAGTAGTAGAAGATACTATATCATGTAAATAAAAAGTGGAAGCAACCAAATATGTAGCTATGAGATTTTTTTTTCTCTTTTATTTATGCAATTGGTCACCATGGTTGCTCTCTTATATAACAGACCACAGATCTGCATTGCACATTTATAGCAATCACCATTAATAAGCTTTTACTAGTCTTCCATCTGTAATGGTTAACTGTCTTCAGAGTAAAGGCCTTATTTCAACTCTGAGCCTTTCTTTATTCCCTAACCTTTGCCTGTCTTTACACACACAGTAGACTTAAGTCATCAACTACCAAATTTTACATCAATGCAATTATATTTAATCAACTCTACTTGATACTTTTTTTTATGAGATTACAAGTCATTTTGACAAGTGCTATTTTCCACAGGTTCATGCTGATTGGCATTAATTACATTGCCTTCTTTTAATTCTTTAATAATTAATCTTTATTAATTTTGATATGCTGCTGTTTTGCAGAGTGCATAACTAGATCACCATGAGCAACAGTGTGCTTTCAAAATAGTAGAGAAGTTTGAAAAACACATTAAAGTACTCAACTGTAGAAGCTGCAGGTCAAAACCAAATACCATCTACCTTTAAGCTCCCTGTCCTGTCCTGACACAGCAACTCAGACCCACTTGCAGAGCAGAGAGCTCCTGACAGAAGTGGGTGGGGAGAAGATGGAAAACAAGAGTGTAAAGCCTCACAGCATATGAGGGAGATGCAAGTGTCCTTGCAAGGCAAGGGTGAGCACAAACATGATTTGTCCTGAAAGAAGCGAGGAAGAGAACGGAGATTAAACAGGGACATTCTATGAGCACTGTACAACTTTGAACTTACTTTCTTTCCTGTGTTTGCCTTGGCCAATGTTGACAAAAATTCAGCAGATCCAACTAGTCAAGAGAGACTTGCAAGTTGAACTCCTATTCTGATACCCATACAAAGGAGGAAAAGTCTGAATACAATTTATAGACAAATATGTATTTACATGCTCCAGTACCATCTTTGTGTCTTCAGCTACATGAGTATGAAGGGAATTTTCTGTTTGCAAAGAGACACATAAACAGTTAGAATTCAACTTCTAAAAATATAATTAGCATTTGCTGCTGTTCTTCTGTGGCTTGTATGCAAAATGAATTGTGCCTGGGCTGAATTTCCTGACCCTTCTCTATTCCTCTTTTCACTAGTAGCTGCAGCAATAAGAAAAACAAAGCGGTGCTAGTTAGTTGTCAGTGCAATAAGGCTCAGGGAGATGAGTGTCACTGTATTCATCTCTCATGACCCTCCACAGTGGGAGTCAAAAAAATTTGAAAACATACTAATTCCAGTGTAAAAATAAAGAGTGCTGAACAAACTGAACAGTCCAACAAAAAATTACAGTTCAGACAGGTCTATTTACTGGTGTGCTTCCCATGACCTATGAACACAAGATTGCTTGGAGAATCTGTTAAATGCTTACAGTAGGGTGAGTCTTGCAGGAAATGCAGAAATTCCTCTCATCCCCTGTATTAGCATGATCCTCAGATCACTGAGGGAGAAATCTTTATGCAGACTGCTCCATGACATTGCAGCCTCTTTGCAGCCCCATGACAGATGCAGCTCTAGGTTTACACCTTGTAATCCTAATCCTAGGCTTTGCTAAACTTCAGCTCTGCCAGCACCGAAGCCCACATCAACCAGCTCACACAGGAGAAGCCTTTTCACAGCTTGCACTGGTGTTTTGCAGCCCTTTCCAGCCTCACATCTGCTGCAGGTCCAGGCTCCAGCTCCCCACAATCCTGCCATGGGTCACCCCTGCCCAGCCTCAGCCAGTGCCCCAGGAGGAGCCCAATGCCCAGGGTTGCTCCTGCCTGTGCTCTGGGACTGGTCGTGGCCACCCGGTCCTGTCACCCAGCCCTGGCAGCGCCTGACAAGACCTGGCATTAGCTGAGCCTTCATCCCCCCGGAGCCCACAGTGGCAGCCTGCACAGAAAAGCTCTCCAGGGAAAAATCCTTTTGCGGCCTACACAGTCATGTGGTGCCCAAATCGGCTCAATCTGCAATGATGGCTTTTTCCAAGAAACATCAATATTTAATGCTTCCTGAGCATGTGAAACAGAGACTCAGCTGTCAGGGCTGTTTGACTTCCAGCCAAAGACTTCGCAAAGCAAATATGAATGATCTGTTATGGGTGTTCCACAGTACTGCCCATATTCACTACTAAAAGAGCAAATAAAACACTAGCTATAGAAACTACTACCTCTGAAGTCACACATCTTCTTACCAAATATTAAATAAATTCAGTCTCTCCTACCTATGTATCGCTCAGGTAAAAGCAATGGAAAATAAAGCCAGGGTCAGAGATTAAAACCTGAATCTCAAAATTCAGATTTCAAGCATGATTTTTTAAGTCCAGTCCAAGCACAAGCTAAATTGCACAGCAGCCAGAGCTCCCACATAAGCTGCTGATATATCTAGAACTGTACCTTGCTGAAGGCACACCTCCATGATATTCTCTCCAACAACACACTGCTTGCTCTGTCTACTAAGATGAACACCCAGGATGGTCAGGGGCTGGAGCATGCAATGTGGGAAGAGATGGTGCAACAGGATTTATTCAATCTTGAGTAAGTGAAGGGGAGCTCTTGGTGTTGTCTACAACTGGGGAGAGGGTTTAGAGAAGACGGACAGACTCCCTCTTGGAGGTGCAAAAGGACAGAACAGGAGGCAAAAGACACAAATTGCAACAGGAAAGCCAAATTATACATTAAAGAGCACCTTTTTCCACCACAAGCATAGCCAGCCACTGTAACCGGGCCTAGAATTTTAGAAAGTCCATCCAGAGATAGAAAGAAACCATGAAACACAGCCCGGAGTAACCTGATTTGACTGGACCTGCTTTGAGCAGGGATAACAAGATGACCTCCAGCTATATCTTCCAATCAGAATTATTCTGTCATTTTACAAACCTTAGCTTTCATGAAGCATGAAAAATACTGCCATAGATATTTTAGTATAAGGCTTTAAACATTTATTTCTTTGACAAATACAAAGCCAGCAAGAGATACAACCAGATTCTGATGTAAATTAAAGAGGAATTTTGTTTCCATGAACATCTGGAATGTGTATATGCAATTGCCATACTGCTAAACAAAGAGCTGGCATGAAGAAAAAGAGAAGGATCTGTTTTCATTTAGGATATTGTCCCTTGGAGCTAACATAATGTATAATGTGTTTGGGGTTTAAGTGTAGTGATTTGTTTGGAATTAAATATAAACATAATTTCCAAAATTCAAGAATGGTGCTTTATGGCAAAACCAGAAATAAATTTTAGTCAGAACACATCTATGAGAGCTGTCTCCTGAAAGTATTGAAAAAGTCATATTTGCTTCACAGGTACCATTTCAGAAGTTACTTATGTCTGTAGGTATCTGGATTCCAGTGGTAGTCACTGTAGCTTAAGCTCATAAGCACTTCAGTAGTTTTTGAAAATGGTACTGAACTATTTGAAAATGGGTTCTGAATTATTCCCATCTCACTGCTCTTGGAAACCTGACCTCTTCAGCAATCTTGAATTCTTTCATTCAAGAATATTTTGTTTTGTATACATAAGGTATTTTCATACTTGCGCAAGCTAAACCTGAAACATTCAGTCTGTACGTATTCTTCATATCCAGGTGTAAACTTCAGCCTAGGTCCATGCCATCCTTATGCATGGCAACTTCTTAGCAACTCTACTTATGGGAGAGTTAAAACCTCAGTTAGGTGCCTAATTTCTATATACAGAGTATAGGAAGATTAAGGCACTTGGCTTAATCCCATCCTAGCTTCCTGTGCTGAAAACATATAAACTGGCCCACAGGGAGCACTGAAGACAGACATTTCTGAAACCATTTCTTTTTCCTAGACCACAGTCCCTTTTGTAGCTCAAAACTAGGCACCTGTGTGGAAAAGGGAGTCACAGCTGCAAATTTCCTTCTGGGTGTAGGCACAAAGTCACCAGTAAGAGCTAGCACCTCTCTTTTCTTTAAGATCTGGCTTCTGGAAGAAGAGAATTGAAGCTATAGCCCCTGCTGGACCTACAGGACCTGCTCTCCACATCTAAGGAAGAGCTAGTTCCCTCTCACTCACTGCCAGTGGCCTTGTAGATCCTGCACTCCTCCCTCCACAGAGAAGCATTCTCATCTGACATTTTGTTAATACAAGAGAAAGCACCTATTCCA
This sequence comes from Parus major, assembly GCF_001522545.3. NCBI lineage: Eukaryota > Metazoa > Chordata > Aves > Passeriformes > Paridae > Parus > Parus major. The sequence goes on from NC_031770.1 coordinate 31,642,773, forward strand.
TCCCCGCATATTATTAAAGACGTTCTTTTGGGTTGTATGAGCTGTTGTTTTTCACTCTTTTCACGTTCAGGGATGCTAAGAACCAGTTCTTCAGTTTCCTGAAGAAGTGCACATATCTCTTGGTCACTATACAACTCCAGTACATTCATACATTACAGTGTGGTTACCTGAGGCACTATAAATATATATATATATATATATATGTTACCACTTTTTCTGTCTTTCCATGTATATATATACACGTGTGTACGTGTGTGTGTGTGTGTGTGTGTGTGAGCGCACATGGATAAGCTTTGTCCTGGCATGAAGGCAAGCTTCATTCAAGCACAGAGTTGTACTCAAAGGCATATTGGGTTTGACTCTTCTTGAGGCTGAGCCCATCATCAGCCATAAGAGAAGCAAAATTTTTACACATTCTCTCTATTTTCTCATTCTTACTACTCATTAAGTGAAAACAATTTGTTGAGCACAATACAAACAAAAAAACTCTGCTCTGTCTGTGCCCATGTTCAAGACATACTGAAGATTTTGCTTTCTGTGACAGTAGATGTCAACAATGTGTAACAAACTCCTATTTAATTACTTTATTTTAATTATTTAATTTATTTTAATTGCTTGTGCTTACAATTTCACATAACATAATAGTGCAATTTCTGCTTACACGCAGGTCCTGTTTTTAGAAAGAAGGTATCTTTAGAAAGACAAATGTGATGAGCCAGAAATAAACAAATTCTGATTTCCTTTCTCACTGATACTGAATTCAATAAGATTATTCATAAAAGGCCCTTTGTATTTCCTGCTCATATTTGCAGACAATTAGTTTACTGATTCCCTTGTTTGAATCCTATGTGAAGGACACAGCCTCTGTGAAAACTCTCCAGCCCTTATTGCCTTAGGTATACCTAGCTTACCTTCTCTGACTGATTAATCTTATTGATTCAGGTGTTGCCAGCTTATCAGTTCATTCTTCACAGGTGAACAAAGGAAATTTTATGCAAGGGCTGCTCCTATGTCTCATGTTAATCAAAATTTACTGATTCAGGTTTTGCCTCCTCTCCAATATCTTTCCAGCTTGCAGACAATTACATTACTTTACATACTGCACACTTGTCTGCAGCATTTTTCTGTGTTGTAGGGCTTCTCTGCAGCATACAGCATGTTGGTGCCTGTAGAGTCTCTGAATTCCCAAAGATGGGAACCAGATGCTACCATAACTATGCATACAAAAAATACTATCTTCCTATAAAAAAGCCCTTGAAGGACTTTATTCAGATTTTATGAGCCATCAAGTGGAACAGCTGGGATTTTTTTTTTTTTTGTAGGGTTTTTTGTTTGAATATTTTTTTTCAATTCAACAATTTTCAAGCATAGACATTTGCCCCAAAGCATTTGACTTCAGATACACTATGTTTTTATTTCAGCTTTTGCTGCTGAATTCTACTCTTCATTTATATGTCAAAAATATTAGGATGCTCCCTTCCCACTCTCATGATTTTTACGCATATACTTGTGGCAGCAGTGAAACAACCATCACCTTTTTTGACTGACATACTCAATCCAAGAAGCAAAGGAAGAAGCAAAGCCTTTATAACTTTAGGAAGGCTTTTTCTTTTTTTTCTTCCTAATGATTTATACACTGAGGTACTTTCTGTAACTGACAAGAAAGAGATAGAATTTCAAAGGAGCAGGAAAACAATACACCACTGCAGCAGATGTGTGCCCAGAGAAGCTATGAAAAAACAAAGATTTCCACATCTTGTTGCATAAAAGGGCAAAAATGAAAATCACAGGTAATGGCAGTTTAACAGAAACAAGCAAGCAAAACCCTCTGAAAATAATCTACCAAAAAAAAAAAATCTTATAATGAAAATGCTTTCTTTTAAATCATTCCTATAGAAATTAAGTAAAATAATAGTTTAGTCCTTTCTTTATGGCAATTTTTTCTCATGCTTTGTTACAGTGTTCACACACAAGTGCGTATGTCTTCCCAGATTGTTAAGTGTGACTATTATGACTCTCTAATGCAGCTTCCCACACAACAAAAGCAATGGCTCTTACCTACATTAAACCTCTTAGAGCCTACACACAGTGTGGTTACCTTTAGCTCCCCCGCCCCATCCCCAATATCAATTCTAATTTAAAAAACAGGCTCTAAAAGGCAACTGTATGTTGCTTGTTACCTTTGTTCACTTCAGCAACTCATTACCCTTTTCTAAATGTACTTCCTAAACATGCACATTTCATTATCATCCAGAATTTGTCTAGATCCAACTTCCTGCCATTACATTCTGACACGCTTTTGTCTGCTAGACTGAAGTCCTCCAGTATCACGTTTCTGTTCCCTGCAGGGGTTCCCTGCACATTGTCAACACATCTCTCTGTAAATCTGTTTGATAAACTAAAGTCAAGCTGTTCAAAGGCATGGTTTCTAAACTGTTAATCATCTGAGGGCCTCTTCCCAGAGTATTCTCTACTTTTTCAACATCTTTCTTGACTGTGGACAGCAGAATTAAACAGAATATTCTATCCGTGGCCATATCTACTTCTAATGCAGAGCTAATTCTTCACAGCCTCCCTTCATATGTTCTTCTTACAGACATTCAAGATTTGCATTAGGGCTCCTGGCCAGTGTCCCGCTGTGAGCTCATATGCAACTAAAATCATGTCACATATCTTTTCCAATAGCCACTTCTCAGTCCACTGGTCCCTTTTCTGTAAGCATGGTCTACATTCTTTACTGTTGGTTTTATGACGTTACATCTAACCTATGGCTGACACAGATCACTGTTACCAACCATCTTCCCAACACCATTTGAAAGGTTTAACAATGTTTTTCCATTTAGTGCTTTATGGAATTCTGTATCTCTACCAAATCTCAACAGGAGCAGAGTCATTTAACATAATACAGGATTTTATCTAGTTTCATCTATTTAATGCCTTCCAAGTTTGTTTCATATTGCTGTAATGTATTAATCAAGAATTCACAGGGTGTTTAACCAAACAGCTCAGTGAGATATATATAGATGGTAGTGTATCAGTTGTACTTTATTAACTGAACATGCAATCACCTTAGGAGTAACATTTCAATCCAGTATTACCAACACATGTTTTCCATAATCCTAAAGTCATTTGCAATTTTTTTTTCCTTGTTGTATCCCATCACAGGAATTTTCCTCTTTGCCCTGCATCAATGCAGTATATTTTATGGGGACCTGGACATTTCTACTGAACTCTTGAATAGGTAATAAAGGTAGTATGCCTTAAATGGTGGCATACTACCTCCTTGGTGTCCCCAGAATTTCATGATTTAGTGAAATATTTCTGTTTCCTCTCCAGAGTTTTGTTTTTCTTCCTTCCCCATGCATTCCTTGATGGAAAAGATAAATGCATTCTTACTGCTATCAGCCCCCAACATTATTTCATGACTTCTGTAATATAAAATGTTTCTCTTGAACTTGTGGAATCATAGGAATACTTTTTTCAGCTTTCATTATGGAAGTCCGCTTCTGATCTTCATGCATACAGAGAGAAATTGGGAAAAAAAAGAACCCTACACAATCCAAATATGTGAAATCTAAAGACGCATAACTCAGAGTTGGGTTTTTTCCTGTGGGTTTTTTGGGTTTTTTTTGTTTTGGTTTGGTTTTTGGTTTGTTTGGTTGGTTGTTTTCTCCTGATGGTTTGCATCTCACTCATGACAGGTGATAGTGCAGGCTGACATGCTAGCTTTGGAGCACAAATCCCATTGAGAGAACCAAAATAAATCAGAATAAGCAAGTTTCAAACAGAAAGCCTAAGGCTAATTAGGTGATCTGAACTAGAGACCATGAGGCCATTGGGAATCTCTGAACTATGCTATCTTGCAGTTTTTAGAAATAAGTAGTTGGAAGTAACTCAAATGTCTCTCACCTTGCACAACAAATTAGTTATTTCCAAAATATAACATTGCTCATTAAAGTAGTTGTGTCTTAATACAAGGTTGATGCTGCTGTAGGAAAGGGCATACAAAGAGGTATTCAGACAAGAAACAACAATAATATCTGCTAATGTTGTATTTTCTGTCTTTGCCTAAATTTCCACAGTTTTCACTTAACTCAGCATTCTTTCTTAGATTCAAAGAGATTCTTGTTGTAATTCTCAAAACAGAGCAACTATCTTGGTTCCTTTCTCTCATGACTGTTGGGATGATAAAACCAAAGATCACATCAATAATTAGCAGCAGTAGTTCTTTAGCCTGGTTATTCAAAAAAATGTACCAATATACAACCTACATGCATCTCTGACTATACCCTAAGAGGAGATTTGAATCCATTGCTTAATTTTGACCAGAAGAACAGAGATATTAAATAAATTAAATCTCTATTGATTTCCTGAAAATAGACAGCTGAAGAGGCAGACCCTGTCAACACTTTAAATGAAGATATCATTGAAAATTCTTTATTAAACAACAGAAAACACACTTGAAGGAAAAGCATCCAGAATTCCCCAATCATACAAAAATCCCTAAAGTTACATTCCAACCTCATAAAATCTCAAGAAATGTGTTCACAGGGAAAATTGTGGCTGTTAGTTGCAATGTTCCTGTAATTACTTATGAATGTGTATATTCATTTCCTGTTTTATTCTTTAACAGGTCTGTCTCCTAAAAGTCAACCAGTATTGTCAAATCAAGTTGTGTGGCAGAAAACTCTGGAGTCGCTGTCCTGCATGCAATACATTCATATATTCCTGAACTTAAGTAACGCAGAAAAGACCAAGACTATGACCGAAATATGCCAAGGGACAGCAGTTATGAGATGGGCAACATGTTCAATTTAGAGCTGAAAAAAGAGGTGAGATTCTAAATCTCTATTTGCTATGAGCCACCTAGTCATGTGTACAAGTTGTCTTGTATTTTATAAGCACGTTACAGGGATAAATATATACAAACCCAACTGACAGTTGTCTATCTAATGTTAGATTATATGGCAATAAATAAATACTTAACATTTCAGCACATTTTCTTGTTGGGTTTCTATTCTATGAGCAAGGAAAACTAAAATGCCCTGTATTCCTTGGTAATTGTAAGGAAAAGCCAGTCATTCAGCAGTTGAGCAGATTGCTTTCAAGGTTAAGAAAACACTGACTGAGCACCTGATGGAGAATGCTACAGACAAGGAAAAGCACAGGTGAATTTCAAGGCTGCTGGGGCAGCCCTATAGCAGTACTTGTAACAGGAAAGCAGTAATCAGAATAAAAGCTTGCCACTGAACTTCCACATGTTTAGGAAAAAGTCTTGTTACTATGGATTTATGTTCTCTTTGAGCAAAGGTTATTTTGATGTTTTTAAAAACAGAGAGAAAAAACAACCGGTGGTGCATATAATTTTCTGCTATAGACAGTGCAACTACATCAATTCATCTTTCTCTCTCCACAAATCAAGATAGAGACACTGTAAATCAGAACTCTCATGTCAAGGTTTAAGAGAAGCAAGAAATATGCAAAACAGTAAATCAACATGAGGTTTTCTTTACTATAGCTGGCAGTCACAACTATACTAAAAGTCAAAAGATTAATACTGACCATTTTCATTTCCACTTCCCTAAGAGTAACAACAAGATTGAACACCAGAAATCTTTGGTAACAGGTGCTGAGGGATTACTACTTATGCTGCCATCAATTTTTCTCAGTGTGTATGTCAGGTTTCAGGGAAAGGCAATGTTGAAGGAAGGAAATAGCCTTAATTCTTTTTAAGTTTTTCTAAATCAATGCAGGGAGCAGATGTTCAAGTAGCCAGTATTCTGGCACTCAAGAAGCCCTGTTAGAAATTAGAAGACAAAACCTATGGTTAATTAGCCTCCCCCTTTTCAATCTGTTGAAATCAGCAGAAAATCACAAGATGTGACAAGAAGTAGAAAAGAAGTTACCTCTGTTTTAGCATAGTGTATGGAGAGCATCAGGAATTCAACTTCCATACACATAGGTACTTTTGTAGTGAATGCTTGACATGACCTAGAAGAATTAGGAACACAAATCCATGAAAAACTGCCTCCTTTTTTAAAAAACCATTAAAATAATCAGGGCCTCAGTGCCAGATCATCAGCATCTCATACTCTTCCCTGCTTGCAAAGCATTTATTGGTACACAGCATCTAAGACATGAGAGGCACAGCAAGAATGGGCCAGCATAGTCATTTACAGGTCTAAAGCCTTTTATCAGTAATCAGTGGGTACAGATAGCCAAGGCAGACTTTAAGCTAAGGGAACAACTCAGAACATGGGACAAAGGCCATTGCTAATTACTGAAGACTGGAAGTGTCTTGGTTACTTCCTTCTGCCATCATGGAGTCTACATAACACACAGAACCTCTACAAAGCATTTACATTGCATGAAGGAGATTAAGTAGGTGTTTGCATTACTGGCCCTTTTCATTGTAATATAATCAGCTGTTGACTCTAGGATCTCAGAGAGGAAGAGTCCTTTCTTACTAGGTAAATGGGTCTTTGGTTATGCATTTTCATGGATTTGTACTTGAGAAAATAAGCAGACAGAAAAAAGAAGGGAAAAGTGTATATAAATACATTGTATTCACAGATGCAATTTTGAATATAAAAACTGAACACAACTGATAATATAAAAAATAAGAGGGAAAAAATATCCAGTCACAGGGTCAAATTTGTGTTTCTAAAAAAGTAAAAATTAAAATGGTTTTTTATTTACATTTACAGAAACAAAAGTTTATAACTAAACACCACTGATTCCTACAGGAATCAGAAAAATCTGGGATTCTGGGTTTTAGGCAATATATACCAGGAAAAAATAATATAATGAATTATACTTAGGAGACAAGACATCCATTTCAAGACAATCTCTTAAGCAGAAAAAATTCCACAGAATGTGTCCTTTGCTTTACAGAACCAGATATTCATTGCATCACAGAGAAACATTATATCTCAAACTTTACAAAGAAAAAGGGAGGAAAGGAGCAAATTTTCTCAAACTGTGAAAGACTGGTTACACAAGAAACTGCCAGTCTTGATGACTAGTTCAATAACAACATTACTTAGTGATTACCATTACCATCAATACAAAACAAACCATATGTGGGGCAAGTGCAGATCAGAAAACACTCGCCTTGTGCAGCACATAGAAGCAGGTGTAGCATATTTCAATAAAGAAATAACATCAAAGTAACATACCTTTAACAGACTGGAATATTAATTTCTCTGTTGTATGGTAAATAATTTGTTCCTGGATAGTAATCTTTTCCTTCAGATTCTTCTAAATCATTTTTAAAACATGCTTAGACCAGAAAGCCACATTTGTTAACTTTAAACGTACAGACTTGTTTATCTTAAGTGGATTACTTTGATACTAGGAACATGAGGAGGATTTACATCCTTTTCATCAGTTACATGCTTTGAGGCTAAGCAGATGGCACGCCCCTGCAAGTATAGTATTCTACGATAATCTAGGGTAGTTTTAGCTTATTTCTTTTTATAGCTCCATGGGTCGCTCCCCAAACCCTATTTAAAAATTAAGGTCCATGATCTGTATTTTGAGATGTGAATGCAAGCTAATAATCTGCAACCAACATATAATGGATGTAATTGGCATAAAGATTCAAATTACTTTTGTTCACAGCCCAGTGGCAACTTAAACAAATCCCAACCAGATTTCCAACCCAGGTCCAAAGACTGTATACATTTTCTTAAGCTTTTGTTTAAATAATGGCAGCATGCAATATCCAAAGATTCAGATTCACCGTTGTTTCAGACATGTACCCTGCACAATTCTTGTTAGAAATGGACCTACTCTGGAATCTTGCTCTTAAGCCTTTGGGCTGTTTTGTTGTTTTTTTTAAATCAAACAACATGAACTGATTCAAACAAAAGTGTCATGGGACATGTGTCAGCTTTGAAGAAAAAAAAAAATCACTGGAAATTGGGACCCAAGATAGAAGTATCATTCAAAATTAGAGATCATTTAAATACCTTTGCTTTCCTTCTTCCAGATGTGGCACTTAAGTCTTAATTTTCTATTGCATGTCAGACCATTGTCTCCCCAATTACACACTGACTATTCTTGCATGTAACTCACATAGTCTTTCTCACCAAGTTATTTTCATTTTGTTTACACTGAACATAGAAAAGAGTATTCCTTATGCCTCAATTGCAGCTTTCTTTCACTTCAGTAGAGTCATAATTCCCTTCTGACTGGCATTTAATTCATATGCATGAAATAACACCAGTAACAGAAAGCAGAAACAGCCTTCTAGTTAGGGTTCTCACAGCAACAGGAAGCACAGAAAAGCAGTGACTATGAACACAGATCTCTTGCATTACTGAGGCAGGCTGAGCAAGTATGAAAAATCAGCCACTGAAGTTGTGCACTCAAACCTAGGTGCCAATTTTAAACATTTAATGGTCTTTCAGGAAGACTGAGATCATTGTGATTAAAATTTCCCCCATGAGCCAGCCCAAGACAGGGTTTGAAGGTAGAAATATTTGTGAAAAGTATTTACAGATGTTTCCAAACTTGCTGCCAGCATTCCCACTGAAAGATAGTCTTTGGATCTTTTATCTTAACAGTCTTTTTATGTATTTCTTATGCAGTATAAGCATAAGCATCCTTATCATATTATAAATGATTAGGATGAGGGAAAAGAGTCAGAAATTCTGATTAGTTATTAGTATATAGTTCTTAAAAATGTCCAAGAATCTGACCACAATTTAACTGTTAAATTTAGTTTGTTCAGCTAATGAAAGAAAGCCCTGTTAGATTCTCCATAGTTTAGACAGCAAGAAACCAGAACATGTTTTCACCCAAGTCTCAGAAAATAATTTTCTCTGAAGGATGTTGAAGTGACAACTATTTCGTATCAAGAATTTCCCAAGTTCTTGATGGCAGTGCCCAAACTAGGAAAACTGCTGCATGGCTTGAAAGTGCAACTGGGTCCACCACTCTTCAGCATGAAGAAACACTACCACCTGAGTCACCTGCTGCTCAGACTAACACATTCTTTAAAAAGGCACAGGTGAACAGCTTTCACTACCTGACAGGTAGCCTCACAGGCTCTTTTATGAGAGGTCTCTGAGGCCTCTGCTCCAATGTCCTGGGTGTGCCTGCATAGCCTGATGTGCACCTGCACCAGCCACAGGAGTATCAACAGCAGATTCCTGACCTGACTTGGCTCTCACATCTGCCAGTGGCATGCTTCAGCTACACCAGTTACAGCCAGACTTCCCACACAAATCCAGTGTTTCTCCTGTGGACCTTCTCACACCAAAGCTGGGCTCTGTGGAAGAATATTCTCTTCAATCTATTTCCTTCTCTACTAGATGCTGCCACTGTTTCTTACCTGTTTTTCCTGTGCATGTTCTGACAAATTCTCTGTTGCAACGTCAGGAAAAATTTGTTTTTGTAAACTTGCCCAAGACCTCTGAAAAGCTGAAGCCAGGACATTAAAATGGTGTGCCTACAACACATAGTAGTCTTTAAGGGAAAGCCCTGGTGCTTCCAAATTCCACTGAGCTTTAAAACAGACATATACACAAAGATTGTATAGACTAACTATAAGGAAAAACAGCCAACATCAAAAGCTGGGTGATTAAAAGAAGTCTTCCACATGTATGCAAAAAACATGGAGGAATGAGAATCCAGGGTTTCTGGAGTGCTAAGTCATCAAAATAGCACAGCAACTTTAACAAGAGGGTCCCACAAATACTGTCTTCATATCAGCTTTGCAGTACATGCAAGATGCAAGAGAATTTTTTGAAATATTCCAATAGGATTCTCCAGAATGTTAGGGAAATCTGTGGAATATTCAGCAGCATTTTGAACACAACATTCACTGTACACCTTGGCCATAGTGCACTGCCTCACCTCCTCCCCTGCTGCCAAACCACTCAGGGATGGAGAACGAGTGAGGAAAGAGTCACCAGCAGTTTTTCCAAGAACTAAGGTAACTGTAAGTCAAGCTTTTACCACACTGAGTAGCTTCATATGCATTATACATGCAACTAAGTTTTTCTATTCTTATTTTGTCTTAATGTAAGAACTTTTAAAAAAATTGGACATTCTGTTTGAAAATCATGCCTTGCAACACCTACAACAGTAGCATTGTGTGGCACTGTTTATTGTTTAGTTGCATAAAGACATGGAAAACGATCCCTAGAATAGATTTTTCAGTCTGCTTTCAAGATTATCTATATACCCATTAGGCTCAATAAATCCAAATATGACTATATCTGATTTCAGACTGAGACAGGCTTTTGCTCCAAATACACTGTTATACTTCCTGACTCGCAAAAGGAAACAACTTTAAAGACTAACATCCAAAAATATCTCCTCCTCAAAAGTTTTTACCTTTTTTTTACATCCCAAGTAAAATGGGCTTCTGTGTCTCTCCTTTGTTCTGGTGCAAAGTTCTTCCTCCCCAATAAAGCAAGTTTACTGTGATGGGGCAAACAAGGAACAGCACCAAGATGCCAAAAACTTTAATGTTTTGTCACAGACAACAAAAAGGCTCTGGTCCAGTTTTGACTTCTAGTTCCTGCATTGTGCTATCACCCTCAAAGAGACTACTGAAACTCTACAGCCCAGTCAGAAGAGAGAGACTTTTTATTCAGAAGGGCAGGTTTATTTGCAGAGTAGTCAGGCCAAAGCTGAAGTCAGAGTCCCAGAAGTTTTCTCCATGTAGAAACCGGCATTGACAAGAATAAAATTACTGTGCCCCTCGGCCTGAAGAAGCTTTACAGAGACACCAGGGAAACAAGTGACAGAAGGCCCTTCCCTCAGTTCTTTGGCAGTATCACCAAAGATACTAATCTACTAATCCCTTAACTGGGGTGGCACAATCCTACATTGTGCTGGAAGGACACAAAGCAAGAGGCTGGCACAGCTTAGGCTGCAATAACTCCAAAGATGCTATCTATACCTCTTAGGACAAAGACCCAAACTGGAGGGAGAAGTTAAGTCATGCAAAAAAATTCTAAAATGCTCTGTAAATTATACATTATGAGTAAAGAATCTTAACATTATTTAACATTCACTAAATGAATTATTCTTATCATGAATGTGTACCGGTAATAAGCAAGATGATGCAACTACATTAGCATGATTGAAGCATATCTGAGACAAAAATAAGTGATAGCCCTAAACAAAAAGCCAAATTCAATGCTTGTCACTAAAAGTACAATTGATTGAATTCAGTTTCTGTGTCAGAATCACCATTAGAAATTCATTATTCGTACCTATATCATCTAATATTCATAAGCCTATCAGCTGAGCGCTTTGGACAGTTTTCAGTGTTTGTTCCTTTAAAGCATTCACATACTGTCCCATGGGAATCCTGATGTGTCATAAGTTCCCTCGCAGCAATATCCTAACAAATGACAATTCACAGAAGTTGCAGCCCTTTTAGCTGGTTTGGAAATCTGTCAGCTATAGATCATGAAATATAACAGTCAATTATTGAGACATCTGATAAGTCTCCTGGTTTTTAAAAAAAACTGAGAGTTACAGTGGCCTCAGGATACTTCCCCATGGCTCAATGCCAGCTATAGGCCAGTCAAGTGACTGTCACTGCTGAAGCAGTAGTGCCTGAGAACAGAAAAACTATGAGCTCCCAGTATTCCATGCCTGATATTTCTGAAGCAATTACAACCAAAAGTTCCATGGATGCCTTGACATTTCCTCCGTACTACGGTATTTTCATTAATTGGATTTTTTCCTGATGATGGATGACTTATATCTGAGTCTTATCTGAGGTTTGCTTTGCTTGTTAGGGAAGTTAGAGTGAAATACTGTGGGTCATTATTCAGATTTCAAAAGAAGAGGTCTTCAAGTCTGAACTTGAGCTTTACATTGGCAAATTTCTCTGGCTTTGCAATAATTTCTTACTTGCTCACTGTGAAAACACAGCATGTGACACACATTCAAAAAAAGCATATATAGCTGGTAGTCACTACTCCATGCGCCACTGACAATCATAAAAAGCAAAAGCTCAGAATTCATAGGTCTGGTACAAAGGACTATTTCACATTGTAAACAGTGCTGCACCACCTTAATGAGTTAGACAACCACTGCCTTCTGCTTCTTTTTATAATACACGTACAAATAAGCCCCGGTGCTTCTTACCACAACTTGACAGAAATGCAAATAGACACAGATGAAAAACAAAAATTAGTGATTCAGATTTGGAAAACAGCTTGGCAATTTTCTTGTTAAAAGGTCAAGCAGTGAACAACTGACTTGAATTAGCTGCTTAAATTGCCAGCAGGTGATGTAACTTGAAATCCAGGACAAAACTGACTTAGATGAGTGATATTAATCTAATTGTACAATACCCAAAACTAGACACTTTTGTCTTGCTAAGTACAGTTTAAAAATACACAATCTAAACATGAGATCTCTGCTGGACCAAGCACACCCAAAAATTCACAACATCAGCTAGAAGCTAACAGAGTTCTACTTAAAATGCTACGATTTACACTAGGGATTTTGAGTAAATTTAATTAGTTTCCTACATTTCAGCAAAGTATATTAAGAGAAAATGAATTCTTTCAGCATAAAAAATGAAACAATGAAGAACAAATTAGTTAAGTCATCTTCATAAATCAATTCATGCTAAAATATGTGCTAATCCCAATCTGCACTCCAGCTAGATATTACCATGCGTGTACATTCAGCAATTTTAATTTAAATTGCCTGCAGTTAAACAGAAAAGGGCAGCAAACCAAGACCACTGTCACCATTCACATTTGCTATTGCTGCATCTCATCTATAAAGAAAAAATGGCAGAGTTGCCCCAAACAACTGGATCTTCTAAAATGCTATGCTCAATCCTTTTACACAACTCACTTGCTGTATGACACTGATTGAACATGTGCAACCCTCATGTCAGTGAGGAAAAATAGGACAGGAAAATCTTTTTTCCAGATTTACAGAGTCCAACAACTTTATAAGTTTTCCATTTACCTTTAAAATAAAATAGAAGCATGTGGAATTACTAATAGTTTGGCTCTCTCAAGGGAAGGAAGCTGATCGGAAACTGCTTGAGGTGCTCACTCAGAGTTCACTCCATGTTTTGAAATCATGATCTCTCACTGGATTGGACTGGAAATGCTATAATAATGGCTTATTCTCCTGATATTTCATTACTTTTCCCAAGTCAATCTTCTAATTAATAAAAAGCATTAAAAGGCAAGTATTATTTCAATGTCTTTTGTTACGTAAGGATTCAACTGCGCTAAAGAGATTCTGTTCTGGAAAGAGCACATTTCCGCACAAAAAAAACATTTTTGTTGGTGATAATTGATATTTCACTTATTAGCTGATATGCCCATTTAACAAAACATTTTATTAACAAATTAATCAAGATAGCCATAAGATTTTTTTAAATTAACCTTTATCTCATTGATTTTTTTAGCAATCTCTGAATATTCAACATAAAGCATGTTCCAAGGCTGAATTCAGACCCTTAGGTCAATTTAGTGGAATGATGGGGACTGAAGCTGAAATCAGAATCCTTAACTTTTAGTATGAAAGTGAAACTTTGATAATTTCCCTAGATGGAAGTAAAATTCAGTAAAGACATCTGAAGATTGCCACCAAACTGAACTAGCTAGCTCCAGTTAGCTCTATTGTTAATCACCTGTCTCAGGTGATTGGGCCCTTCTCATTCAGGGATACACCCCTGTAAATATGTCACAAAGCCAAGCGCTATTCTGGGAGAGCAAGCACATTTTAACCAAAATCAAGCATTAAAGAAATATTTTACAGGAGAGGGTAGAAGCATCCTTCCATTTTACAGATAAAGGCATGTAGGTGGATTAAACAACATTTTCATGGTAATTCCTGCAAGTTTGCAATAGATCTGTATCTAAAACCGTGTTTTGAAGTGTACTGTAGTTAGTCAACCCCACTTCTTCACTCCAGAGTTGTCTCCTTTAAAAGAAATTATGTGTCCGGTAAAGGAAAATCTGAGAAATTTCTCTTACCTGGCAAAAAATGATGCTGCCACCGAGGTGCCTGTGGATACTTCACTGGCAACATATGTGCTCTGGGAAGCAGGGAAGCTGTACAGGGAGGGTTTATCTGCATTGTAGCGGTTCAATGCTGCTTCAGTCAGGCCCTCTCGACTAGTCTCTGTCATAAGCTGAGATATCTGAAGACAGAAAAAAAACAGAAGTGTCATCAGCTAAAGCTCACTGGCTGACCCGTCCTAATCCAGCAATGCCTCCAGATTGCAGATGGAGTGAGAGGCACTTCACTCACTTCCTCTTTGCTGCTCTATGAACAAGATTATTGCTGTTTTCATACTAATCTATAGTACTTAAGCTCAGCTCTAAGCTTGTCTGTGTTAAAACGAATGGGATAAATTCATCCCATCACAAAAAATGTCAATAATGTATATGGTTTTCCATCCATACAGAAAAGAAAGAGTAAACCATAATATTTGCTTGGTCTTACCTCAAAATAAAAGAAAGACAGATTTGATTTGTGCAAAATATGTGTATTTTACTTTGGGGAGGGGTGAGGGGGAATTAACAACATATTTTTGTCTTTGTAAAATAACACCTCTAGTGTATTAAGCACTTTTGTTGACCTTTCTCCAGCAAACTCAACACACAGCATAGGAGGGAGTGCCTTGGGATCTTAGACAATTTATCATTTCTCTGCAAAATTGGAATCATTACCATTAATTTTCATTGCCTTTCTTAAAAGGTTTTAAACATCATGTGATTTTATTCTTCTGATGGCCCAGCTAACATTTTTTTCCCGTTAGGAAATCTCATCTTAGCCTTTCATTGTCTGGAAAGAATCAGAGTTCCATCAGACTTGACCCAGCTCTCAAATCAACTGAAAGATCTTTGACTTCAGAGAAAGCTGGGAAAGCTCTACTGTAGCAACTCCTCAATACTTTTAATTCAGTTTCTTGACTTCTTCTGCATGAATTTACAATGCTGTAATGTCATCTCCAATACTTAATGCAATTCCTAACAAATTCCCTTTCCTCCTTCCCTCATTTCCATGAGAAATAGCTTCTGTTCACCAATGCATGTCTCAAGATTGTGACATATGCCTAAAAAGAACCCTCTCAGGTTATTTCCAAGAGGTAGTCTCTCACCTGTTCATTTTCCTATGTCTACTTATCACCACAAAAACAATAAAACATCTTTGTGAGGCACATCAAAATAAGTATTTGAAATCATCCTGAAGTTCTTTTTCCACTTACGCTTTATTTATTTCACCTGTTAAACATTTCAGTTACTAAAAGCAAAGTTGAAGAACTGATTTTTATTTGTGAGAGAGAGAAGACATGGTATGGCAATAGTTTTTAGGCCAACTATCATGCAACCTCTGTTTCTCTCATAGAATATTGCTATCCATTCTGCTATAGCTAAGAAGATAACCTAAGTGTTTATCCTTATTTTATATACTTTTAGACCGATCAACTGTAATACTTCAAGAACAGGAATGCTAAACTAGCATTCTCTATTTTTATGAGGAACCAGAAGAATTGCTGAAAGTGCCCCCATCATATTAATCCCATGCTGAGCCATTCCAATATACAGGATTCACTACACTAAATAAGCATTGCTCTCAGAAGGCTATAGCTGAAAATCTGGATTAAATAATCTCATACTACTGGCAGAATGCAGGAATTTAGACTGTGTGCCAGGATGCCTCCTTACATTTCCAGTGTGAAGGCAGAGAGTTCTTCAGGGTCCTGCTACCCTATGTACATCCACCTGGAGCACCCAGCACACTTGAATTCACTAAACAATATTTCCTTAAATAGTACATAATACTAGATAACTCAGCTATTTATCTTTGCAATGAACTAACACAAGATTCTGCTCTGTCCCCTTCAATTATCCTGAAACCAAATTCCTCACTTTCCCTGTTGGGAACTGCTAAACAGACAGCTCTTCCTTCAGAGAAGAGTGCATATATAAACCTAGCCTCATCTTACTTCATCCAAGGCAAATATATGTAATCAGGATGGATTATCATTAATTAATTACCATTGCCAACAATGCCACTAGGAAGTGCTACTCCCATGGCAAATGGACAGCAGTTAAGAAGTTGGTGAATTGATTATCTCAGCTGCAATCATAACCTCCCCATCTTCTGCCAAACAAAGATTTGCAGCTCCAAATAAGAATTTCCACAGCCAGTACAATACACTTCTATAGGCGTCAGCACATTCCCTGACATCATGAGATGGAGGCTGGAGAGAGGCATTTCAGACAACTGTAAAACAGAAAGTACTTGTGTGTCTTGGTGTTTAGGACAACATAAAAGCCACATCACATTGATGACACCATTTCTGCAATTGTGGATAGTTTCTGATGATCCTCATCCACATCCACAAGTCAAACATGAACTTCACAGAGCAATAAAATGCCTCAAACTGATTGTGCACATTGCCTGATTGAAAGTATCACTTTCAAGCTCCCCAAAAACTATCTAGATGCTTGGTTTCTGAGTTTTTTTGAAGAAGTAGTTCTTAAACACAAGCGCTCAAAAATAATCACTTACCAAAGAGACATGAGATTCCTTTAGAAAGATACAAACTACTTCCCCTCACCTATGCACCCAGACAGAAGTAGGTATTAGTCAGCAAATAGAATGTTAATGTTTTCTAATACATGGGGATGAAGATTTTATAAAGCCTGTTATTTAGGTCAAATTTCCTTATTGTAAACTACAAAGGAAATTAAGAAGAAGGTGGAAATAATCAAACATATTCACAGATTCTGTATTTGTGGAGTACCACAAACACAACAGAGAGAAGTAAGAAAAGTAATACTTATTTTAGTAATCACATATACTATGGGCAGATGCAGAATTGGGTTTTTCTATGTAATTGTAGGGGTTTCAGTAATATATAATATCGTATCATATCATATCATTGCTGTTTTATCACGTGTCCTACACAACAGTACTGCAGGGGTGGTCAGCTAAAACTGCAAGTTCTGAAACATCTGCATGTTACTGACCACCAGCACCTGCTGGACAGGCAGCAGCTCTCCCTCCTGCTCACTCACACCACTTGCTTTGTCACAGAAAACAGGGAGCTGTTGTTTACATTGACACATCATCTGCAAAAAGCAGCATCCCTGAGTGCCCTCCTACAGACCTGGATGGACATTCATAAAACAGCATGTTTGGCTTGTAAGAGACCCTCTTGATCTTGAGGGTCCAGCAACACTGCCTGATTTCCTTACTGATGTTGGCACACTTCCCAGGCAAAAATTCTGTTTCTTAGCAGGAACTCGTTCAGAACTAAGTTACAAATGAACATGAAGTCTATCCTTGCGCTCCATTGATTTACTCTTTTCCTCAGCAGGGACGCTTCTTAGTCAAGATTGTATTACAGGGATACCAAAATGGGAACATACCTAAGACACAGAAGAATCAAGATAAGATAAGAACTGGCCTAGCCACAGTTCAGGATCCCCTAACCTAGAAATTATCTCCACTTCTAGCACTTTTTACTTTCTGCCATTGTGGGGTTTTTTCAACAGTGAACTGTCTCCAGAACCAATGAAAGCTGAAATATTAACCTGAATTTCAGACATTGTCTAATTCCTAATCTGGGAAACCTGAAACACTACCTTGTGTTACACAGGAAAAGGCCCACAGAAGTATCTTGTGATATTGCAACACTCATAATCTCTAATTGGTTTTGTCTGAACAAGTTCAAGTCACTCTGTTGCCATCTTTTCCTTACATCCTTTTGGTCATGCAGCCAGTGGAAATGAAAGGGAAAGGTGGTGCTATGCCAAATTCTGTGTCAGGCTGTAAACCTTTTATGTATCCAGTACTTTCCAGAGTATTGTTTATACTTTGTTATACTTAATTTGTTATACAAATTTGTACATGTGGGTTAATCTGCAGGCTGAGTACCTCACTAGACACCAAGATATGTGCCCACAATATTTGGCTGATAAATTCTCATTTGTTCCCAGAATCCAGTACATATACATAAAGCAGAGGGTAGAAAGGAGCCCAAAATATTCACATATCCAAAGACTACTGACTTCAAGTCAGTTATTTTGCATTTCTTTGTTTTGCCTCACAGATTTAGAATGTAGAAATAATTCAGACTATGAAGCCGAACTGAAGAGTGGGATTTGGAGGCAACCTTACCATGTCATTTACTCTGTGCTCCAGTCACAGTACTAAATTAGCTCTTTCTCTTCTGGCCCTGCTTTCTGAAGTTCACACATATACAAACTTGAGTAAATCACCCAGGATATATCATGCATTTAAGGAAAAATACTCATAGAACAGACATTTCAAAAGCTCTTGAAGATTTTCTTTTTTTCCCCACACCAGTTCAAAAGACAGAGTTGAAAATTACACTTGGAGCATTAACAGACTCAGGTGATTTTCATTTTTTTTAAACCTTTCTCTTTTTCCACACTAAGATATGTCTGGCAAGCACAATTCATAGAAATCTGCCTCTTTACTGTCACCATCTCTCTTAGTAGATGTCGTTTCTGTACTTAAAGGGGAAGATACTTGATTCCTAAATTCTCTCTCTTTTCTGTGAGTACCCACGTAGCATATCCATGAGGTTTAAGATCAGTTAATAGTAGATATTTTGAGAAATTCTTTTATAGAATTGTTGGCCATACATCACTACCTGGATAAGCAACAAAAAAACAAAGCATGAAGCAACACAACCTTTCATGCCTCAATAAAAACCTTCTAAGTGCACATGGAACAAGACAGATGTCCTTCCCAAGGCTCCATTTTTTTCCTTCTGTCTCATAAATGCAAAGCAACCATTAACCTACTCTTTCACGGCTTTCTGACACTATACAGCAAGAGCTGGAGATAAATCATGATTTAAATTCTGTACTTCATAGGGAAAAGATGGCACTGCAGTTAAACCACAGGTTTAGCCGGGCTAGATTCTCTTCCCATTCCAATTTAGAGTCTCACTGTGCGTAAGATTTGTCATCATGCAGTATGAGGCTAATTATATTTACATAAGGGCATTTTACAGCCAAGCTCATTAATGTTTCTAAAACTCCTAACTGACGACTCCCAACTGAACAACAAATGAAAGTTTGCATTTATGAAAGACGTGAAATATCCGTTGCTCTGGAGGCAGTGAAGCATTCAGGAACATCCCCACAATCTAGCTAACATCAATAACTGACGAATGAAGTGGATGCACAGAAATGCGTGAAATGTATCCATACGTTAAGCTAAATTAAAAATATAAATCTGTGTTCAAGTTCACTATAAAGCAATTCTCAGTGTCCAGAATTCCTAACCTCAGGAGAGAAGCTCACCAGCAAGAAAAAACTGAAGGTAGAAAGCTCTCTTTCATAAACACATATACACTCATGAATTACTTCTTTGGCAATCCACTCTTTATTCAAAGCAGCACTGAATTTTCTGGCCAATAAATATTGAGTAAATTACTTCCTGAGTTATTTTAGACAATAAATGTGTACATTAACCAATAAAAAGGTTCTTCCTAAATTTATCTTTTAAGGATGAGTTGAGGGAAGCACTAAAGATTATGTCACTCAAAGCTTTGCATACCAAAAACATCATAAATTAATATAAATGTGTTTATAATACAAGCTTAACAACTTAATACAAAATTTTCCATTACACACAATCAGATATTCTGGCTGATCTACAACACTAATCTTTTATCTTCCAACCATCTCCTTTTGGCCCATCAGTTTCTTCTCAGTCATAACAAGATAAAGTTATTCTTCCCGTTTGGCTCAAGGAGGCCGGTTTCTGGTGTATGGAAGTGATGAAACAAGCAGTGGGAGGTACAACTCACAGTACATCCTGCATGTGGTCTTTCTTCAGACACATGCATGGAAAACAAAATCTTTCCTGAGAACTAACCAGCCCTGCTTTTCCTGGGCTTGATCTAGTAATTCTCAAACATTGAGGCAAGACTCTAATTTACAAACTAATTTTGAAAACTGAAAGAATTTGTCTGCTTCCTTTAGTGCATAAAAGTTTGTTGTCTGATGCGATAGTGCAGTAGATTGCAGAATGAGATAAAAGCCTGAAGTTTTTTCTGTCAGGCACCAGCTTCCAGGCCACTAAAATTGTTAGTGGAATTACACTAACTTGCCTATAGGAAGCAGCATCAGAAAACAAACAGAGCAGGAGCTGACATTTCTTAAGTCTCTTCAGAAGGGAGGTTAATGAAGGAAATAGTGGAATTCTACCTCACCTGGAAAATGTATTCCTCACCAAGGGAATTTATCAGTAAGTAGTAGGTCCTCTATCCAAAAGTTAGCAATTTTCTCTGAGCTCTTCTGGTAATAATGACTTCATCCTTTCTGCCTAACACAGAACTACTGCATTAAGTTCTGTGCAGTAACAAAAAACTGCAGCATAAATTTATGTTTGGTACCATTAAAAGGACAAGGTAACAGCTGGGGTTTGTTATACTCAGTATAAAAAAAAATGTGGATAATTTTACATTTATTATATTTCATTTTCATAATTTTACCATGTTGTGGGAGATGTTAGCATGTGAAAATAGGAAAGACAAATAATAATGGGTCAGTTTCAAATATTCTTCTTAAATACAACTTCAATGTTTTGAGGTAAATCTGGCAGAGTGTTTATTGAACTACCATTGTACAGAAGTTGGAATTTAAGTGCAGAGGGGTAGAGAAAAAGAGAAATCTTGTGCTGCCCACACAGCTATCAACTTATTAACATATCCTTCACAGGGCAAAAAGGAACAATTACACCATTCAATCAGAGCAACTTGAAAGTGGTGGTGATTTCCAAAGTCATTCATCTTTTAATGCACAACAGAGTGGTGCATCTCCCACAAATCACTTACTACAACAGAAGACTAATTTAAGAATTATTCAGGACAAAGTTCACCTTTAGAATAAAAAAAATATTCAGAACCAGTAAGCAAGTTCCTGTAGCTAAGGGCACTGACATAATCCTACAGCACTGTGCTATTTGATTATGACCTTTTTCTCTCCCAGTAAAATACTGAGCTTCTCTATAGCCAGAGACCACTGCAACTACTGATACAGATGCTGCTTGAACAAGAGCAAGACAACAGATCCTGACAGCCCTTCCCTTGTCAAAAGAATGTGTTCTGTGAGAAAGAGGCTGACAAAGGACACTCATAATGTCTGCTGCATTCAAACTCTTGCTTGGATGTAGACATACTGAAACTGCTTAGCAAAGGCAACGTGCTGTTCATTATGAATACTGAAACTCTAGGGAGTTCCTTTGGGCATGCTTTGCTTCTACTTTATGCAAACTTGTGCACAAAATCTGATATATTGATCAAGCAGAAGGTGCTGCTGTATCAGCACAGATTGTGTGTAAACACTAAACAAGGCACCTTAGAGTGAGGTTTTTCAAAGGTGGAATCACTGGCATGGCAAGAATGTGGATTATGCTTTGTATTTAATCAGAGTCAAGATTTAGCATAAACTACTTTTATTTAAACATAAATTAGTTACTTTGACAGCATGTAGAGTTTAATTGCAACCTCCAGCTTCCTGCTGTCCAAAAGAAAGATGGCCTTTGACTGTTGCAGCTACCTTCCATGTCCCTCTATAAAGCAGATAACAATGATGATGATAATTATCATCATCACTATTATTATTAACACAGATCCAGTGCACACTTCAGCACAGATGAAATCCAAGTTTTTGCAGGCATGGGCACATCTTCCCATCAAAGCTACTGTTATATTTAGTTCCATGTCACACTCAAGAGCTCATTAAATGAAACATTTTACCATAAATCACTGAAGGTCTCGAGATTAGCTACTTAGAGGCTCATCAGACATCCAAATAATGGTGGATTCCTTTTCCATAAGACATTTTCCTCAAATTCTTCCACCTAAGAGACCTGCTTTAGAAAACAGGGATTTTTTCCAGCTGGATCCCTCTAAGAGGCCTGGTGGGAATTGTCTAAGAGTACTGTTCAAGTGGATGGCTGATGTCATCATGAGACGTCTCATCAGAGTCTTGGAAATCCAGTGAGGTCCTTATTGACTCAAAGCTTGAAAACACTGTCCAAATTTTCAAGAAGGGTAAGAGGAATGACAAGCTTGTCAGTCTCACTTCAGTGCCTGGTAAAATCATGAGGAAGATTGTACTGGGAGTTATTGCAAAACACCTGAAAGACAATACAGTCATTGGTCCCAGTCAGTATGGCTCTGTGAGGGGAATATCCTTCTTGTCAAACCAGACTTCCTCTCATGACAAGGTAACACACCTTGTTAATCAAGAGAAGTCAGTTGATGTAATCTTTTTGGATTTCAGTAGAGCTTTGGATTCTTTCTCTCACAGTATCCTTCTGGACAAAATGTCCAGCATACAGCTGGATAAACACTTCATGAGATGGGTGAGCAACTGACTCATGGGTTGGGTGCAACGGGTTATAGCGAATGGGGTGACATCAGATTGGGGACCTGTCACTAGAGGGGTTACCCAAAAACTTGGTTTATAAATAACTTGGACACAGGGCTCAAAGGAATACTAAGTAAGTTTGCTGATAATACTAAACTGGGAGGAGCTGTTGACTCCCTTAAAGTAAGAGAGGCCCTGCAGAGACACCTTGACAGACTTAGAGGCCTGGGCAATCATCAACCATATGAAGTTCAACAAGGGCAAGTGCCAGATTCTGCAATTAGGACAGGTAACCAAAGATGAACAGACAGACTGGGGAAAGAGGTGACAGAAAGCAGTGCTGTGAAAAGGGATCTGGGTGTCCTGACCAGTGTCAGGCTGAGTATGAGTCAGCAGTGCCCTGGCAGCCAGGAGAGTCAACCATGTCCTGGGGGACATCAGGCACAGCATCACCAGACAAGCGAGGGAGTTGATTGTCCCTCTCTACTCTGTGCTGGTGCAGACTCACTTTGAGTCCTGTGTGCAGTTTTGGGTGCCACAATATAAGATATAAAGCTGTTAGAGAGTGCAAAGAAGGGCTACAAAGAAGGTAAAGGATCTTCAGAGAGGCAGACTCCACAGTTTCACTGGGAAGCCTATTCCAGTGTTCTGCCATCCTCAGCATGAAGTAGCTCTTCCTTATGTTGAGGTGGAATTTGTTGTGTTTTAGTTTATGGCCATTGCTCCTCCTCCTTTCACTGGACACCACTGAAAAGAAACTGGTACCACCCTCTTGGCACCCATCTTCAAGATGTTTATGTGCATTAATGAGATCACCTCTCTGTCTTCTCCAGACTGAACAGGCCCATCTCTCGCAGTCTCTCCTCATAAGAGATGCTCCAGACCCCACATTGTTCTTGTGGCTTCTATTGGACCCTCTCCAGTAGCTCCTTGTCTTTCTTGTGCTGAGGAGCCCAGAACTGGACACAGTAATCCAGAGGTGGCTGCACCAGGGCTGAATAGAGGGGCAGGATCATCTCCCTCCATCTGCTGGCCACACTGCTCCTGATGCATGCCAGGACACCCTTGGCCCTCCTGGCCATAAGGGTGCTGCTGGCCCATGGACAATTTGTCACCCACCGGTACCCCCAGTCCTTCTCCGCAGAGCTGCTCTCCAGTGGGTCAGTCCCCAGGCTGTGCAGGCACTTGGGGTCATTCCTCCCCAGGTGCAGGACCCTGCACTTGCCCTTGTTGGACCTCACCAGGTTTCTCTCTGGCCAATTCTCCAGCCTACTGAGGTCCTGCTGAGTGGCAGCAGAGCCTCCAGGTGTATCAGCCGCTCCCCCAGTTTAGTGCCATCAGCAAACCTCCTATGCCACTGAAAAACAAGCTGAATCAGAATGGACCCAGTACTGATCCCTGGGGAATGACAGTGACTCCAGGCCTCCAACTGCATTCTACTCCACTGAGCACAACACTCTGAGCCTTGCCATTCAGCCAGTTCCCGGTCCACCTCACTGTCCACTCATCTAACACACATTTCCTGGCTTACCTACAAGAATGTTGCGGGAGATAGTGTCAAAAGCCTTGCTGAAGTCAGAGCAGACAACATCCACTTCTTTCATTGACCCATCCTGTATCTACATCATAGTACATATATGCATCAGAAGAAATCAGTACAGAGTCTGAAACAGTACTGATCAAGCCACCTTCTTGCTCCCTCACTTTATTTTGATATATTTATTAAGCAGAAAATAAACAAAGGGAAACAATATTAGAGATGGGGAAATTTCATTATCTGAAGCATTCAGGACAGCAAATATCTACCTCAAGTGAACTCAATCCCTGTACAGAAGTAGATTCTAGTCTTTAGTATTCCTTTAGTCAAAGTGACACAGCATACAAATTTTATTTATTAGCTACTTCTAAATTATCAAACTATTTTCTGAAAGGTAAGGCCTATACCTTGTTACAAAACCACAACAGCTATCAGAACTACCTTTTTCAATACCCTAAAAGTTTTCTCATATCCATTCAGCATAATGCCAGCTTTTTCTACTCCTCTCCAAGTACAGCCTGGATAGCCATCCTGGAGGCTATGCAGGCCCTCCTTGACCCAGAGTGTCCTCAGTGAAGCAAACTTGCCAAAGGCAGACTCCTGGTGGGCTGTGAGCCATCCCTTTTGAATAAAGCAACATCAGCCAGGCCCACATATGCCTCTCATTCGCAAAGTTCCACCAGCCAAGCCTCTGCTGACAGAACAGCAACGTAAGGTTTCCCAGTTAGCATATTCCCATACCAGCTCTGCAAATGAAAAAAAGGAACATCAACTAGCAAAGAGAGGTTCTGTTCTCAATTTTGTGCCTAAACATTTTAGAAATGCAAAACAAGGCACTGCACAACAATACAATTAAACTGCTTCCTTTATTGTCAAGAAGACAGCAATCACACACCAATCTGTTGGCAAGATGAGGCTGCCTATAGCTTTCAGAAGTTTTGTTTTTTTAAATCTACTTTTATGAAGTTGTTAATTCTCTTAAGTCACCTGTATATCTTGCTGCATTATAAAGCTGTGCAGCTGGAAATTAATTGGATCTTTTTCCACTATGACTTACTGCCTATTAGATTAGTAAAGTTTTACAGGATAAAATGCCTTCCTTTTGTGTGACTCAGTTAAAGCTGATTTCATACATCAAGATTCAGCACTCTCACTGTAACCCCTTGTTGCATCAGCTACCTTTTGAGTCCTCAGCAGCCAAGCTAGTTGTGCTAAAAGAAGTAGTGCAGCAGTCAAAAGAGGAGTATGTCTGACTCCTGCCTGTACATGTGGGGCAGCAGTTAAATGAAGTGACTGCATTCTTGAAGCTGAGGCACAGCTCCACTTCACTGTGTGCAGAAGTAATGCATTTGTTATGAAAACAAGCTCTCATTTCTCTGATCAGTTACCAACTGCCAGCAATGTCAAGACATCATAAGAAGTTCAAATCTTACTGTAGCTGTTTTCTTATCACAAACAACAATCTGTGAGACACTGACCTTTCACTTGTCCGTTGACAAGAACAGCTCTAGAAGCTACCAGAGTGTGACAGCATGCGGGCTTAACTTAACTGGCATTATTGACCCAGAAAGGAACCTCTTTCTGTAGCTAGCAAGAGAGTAAGGAATAAAAACCACAATAAGTTTATCCACACATAGGTGGAATCATTAGTCTTTACCTAAGTAAAGACATATGGCTAAATTCTACCATGAAAATACAAGGAGAGAGAATTACTTTATTTACAGTATGAAAAAAAAACCCCATATCTGACAGGCTTAGAGATTCCTGCAATGATTACTGCAGAAGAATGTGGCATAACGCAAATTCAGTCCACAAACATAATCACCTCAAGGTCAGACCTTTTTAGGGGCTAAGATCACACATCTGACAGGTATCTTACCAACCTGTTCATGGAAAGGTGCATGAGTTTGACCCCCAGGGATCAAGAAAGTTTCTATTTGAAAACTAGTACCATTCCAGTGGCTTCCCCATTGGAAAGAAATCCCAAGTATTAACTGTTTTAAAAATTGCTGACACAGGTTTAATTATATTGGCACTGGTTGATACCACAACAATGCAGATCGCCCTTTTCTGTCCCTGCTATAAACAGTCCCTTGAAGATGCTCCTTCCTTCATTGCACCAACATGAAGATGGGTTAACAGCTGATAAGTTATCAGTGCTCATGGGAGCAGCCATGAAAGTGTCTCATTTCCAGAGGAGTCTTTAGCTTTTGCTGAAGAAAAAACCCCTGATTGTTCTGCAGAAGTTATGCATCAGCAAGAGTGACCTCTATAAATTTAACAATGTTGGTCTTTCTAATCTGTGTCACAATACATGAACACATCTTTCTTTCACGTTAATAATAAAAAAATCCTGCTAGCATTTTTGAAGTATTTTATTACAGCAACAATTATAACTTTAATAGGAATACATTAAAAGAATTCAAAAGGATCCAGAACAGGCTTCAAATGAAACCATTAACTGGACAGAAACAGTTGCTTCCTGCTCTGAAGGTGAATGCCTTAAGCCATACATTTGGTTGCCCTATTACCTCACTTTGCATAGCTACAGCTGTAATTAGCAGTCATAAAAATCACCCAGGTGTAAGCATTTGACTTGGAGGCCACTTCCTGGGGTGAATTCCATAAGCTGACAAGGTGCTCAGTTATGCTATGCTGTCTTCTGTTTGCTCTAGATTTATTGCCCTCTCAGCTAATGAAAGGGGGAAAAAAATAGAAGCACATCCTCAACTGGACATCAGATTAAGTTTAGTTGGTGCACACTGTAAATCATTAGTAAGTAAGGGCCTCTCTGTGTTCTGGTTCCCTTTCAGTGGCATAAATGGACAACTTGTGACCATCAGGACACACACTTGGTATGGCACTCTACTTGGAATGGGATGGATTTTTCATACACAGCACTGAACAGCCTCAGCTTTTTATATAGGCTCCTAGACTACTTCTATTTTCCAAGCTAATCATGTTTTTGTCTCCTCTCATTTGCTGCAACTTCTATCATGTTTTGCATTCAAATTGTTTATTTCAGCTTAGATTTGCAAGTCTTTGCAAGCTAAGCACGGTTTTCCAGGCTCTAACTCTACAATATCCAAAGCTGACCTAGCATTTAATTCAAGTGCACACAATGATCTCTCCCCAGTTTATAAATTTGCATTTTGGTTTGCAGGAACCATCATAATCTGTCTTCACTATGACAGCTTTACAGTGCAAAGATGACATTCACACGTGTCCCCTTAGGGCCTTTGTATACTAAGAGCTTTAAACATGCTAACTGTCCATTCTCAGCTTTAATTTTGTGCACGTTCACTTGCAGACTGAGTAATTAATACCAATCCTCATTTCCACTGACCAGCTAAATAAGGTCAGATGAATATTTGGCTC
Source organism: Parus major (assembly GCF_001522545.3). NCBI lineage: Eukaryota > Metazoa > Chordata > Aves > Passeriformes > Paridae > Parus > Parus major. The sequence goes on from NC_031770.1 coordinate 31,670,067, forward strand.
ACATCACAGATTTTAAATTACTCTTTTTAAGAAAATGCTGAGACCATAACTCCTTTACTTCTCTCAGATGGGATTAAAAAAAAAAAAATCAGTGACCAATTTGGAAGATATAGACTACAGACATGCATATTCCCAAAATTACACCATTCTGAAAAACTAATTAGAGAGAGGAAAGGGCTTTACTCTGGCTGTGCTCTACAGATGTTTCTGAAAAGGCAGGAGAGAGAACAATTGAATATCCATTCAGCACTATGCAGCACTAACAAATGGCAATCATTCCTCAAGAAATTATATTCTTTCAAATTTCACCAGTATAACCTATCATGGCAATTTTGAGTGGACAAATAACAACCTGATTCTTCAGGAATTATTTTCCACTAGAAGAGAATTCAGATCAAACCAGGGGTAGACACCATACAGTTTTAATGATTTATTAATCATTAAATTGTGTATGAATTGTAGTCTAGTAGAAGTGCTGTAAAAGAACAATACAAGACAGTCATATGCAAGGTCTTATGCATCTTGCTACCTAATGCATTTAACTCCAGAATGCAGTACACACACTAAATACTACCAGTTCTTTACTCAAAACTACACTGTGTGTATACTTTCACAGCAAAACTTGTTCACAATACAACACATGCTCTTCCAGCTTTTGCTATAAATGATTGCCTGTCTCTGAACTACATTAATCCCAGGTAGATTTATGCTTTGTAAATTGTCTAAGACTCTTGTAATTTTTTTAATTTTTTGCATCATTGTAGGCTTATTATTTTCTAATCTTTACTAGTAGAATTTGGTCATTTTTATCACTGTCTGAAAGTATACTATCAAGTCTTACAACTACATTCATTTTTTTCTTTTCAAAGTCAACCTAAATGAAATGTCACTGTTGTACTTATTATTCTTTTAATCTTTTTTTTAAGCACTCTGACATTGAATATAAACTTTCTTCTACACAGGACACAAACAACAACAAAAATTCATTGCCTCAAGAACTTTGCACAAGAAACTAAAACAGACAAAATGCACTTCACTATTGTTTAAAAATAAACAGTGATTAAAATTAGTGTAGGAACTAATTGGTTGATATTTTTACAAGAAAACTGAAGGATTATACTAACTGGCCCCTTAGGGATGAAACAGATTTACAATAGATTTAATTAAATGTATTTAATGCTATTCAAATATAACAACAAAAAACTAGCACACCATTTGAATTATGCCTGAACTCTAGAAACTATTCTGAACTGTAATAAACACCTCATTGTTAACTTCAGTTTTAATTTTGGCTTACTGCACAGAGAATTCTTCTTTGCATGTGAACTGTTTTGAATGTTTCCCCTTCAACTTATTTATTGGATTGCAGTGTAAAATTTTCATAAGTTACTTTTAGACTAATTTTCAAAAGGAATTCTTTATTCTATTTTAATTATTTTTTTAATAGAGCATCATGGACTGATTTGCTGCTCCATGGTAAAATGTCAAAAGAAGAATCACTGACCACAGGTCAGTGCGAATATAGTGCTGTAATCTGTATAACTGAAGTAACAGGTCCCACTGTCTCTTCACAAGGTTTACTACAGGCACTTCATAAGTCATCCTGCATAGACATTTATTCTAGGACAAAGGGAACACAAGATGGGCATGAACCAGCTTCAAAATGTAGAGCAGTACTACATATGCAGGATAACAAAGAACCAAGCCTTCTAGCACTAATGCTTGCTGATGCTTACTGCAGTATCCCCTATGGACAGTGGTGTTCATTCGCACAGGGTTCAGTGTTATCCACCATGAGCAGATGATCATAAAACACCCAACAAAAAAAATTACTGTTTTTAACTAATTTTTTCCATTTTCCAGAAGAAAAGCATTACTGTAAGGTACCTAGGAAAAAAGCAGAGCACTGTAGAAGAATGATGAGATTTTAATATTTCCTGGAATTACTTTTATAAAGTCAGAAATCAAGGCACAGTAAACAAGAAAAACATATCCCAGACTCAGGAGCTTCATGAAAAAATATGTTTCAATGATGCTAAAATCTAAAAACTTCAGAGGTCAATTTAGAACTTCTGCAGTCTTTTTCTTTCCCAAGGGCATGCTTTCAAGTGAATCCCACTAAAGCCAAGTCCTTATTTGCAAGTTTCTTTTCTTCTCAGAGAGCACAGTAGCAGCTTGTTGTAAAAGGCAGAGTGTATGAACTCTGTGCAGTTGATAAAAATTTCAGCTCAAGCTGTATTTGAAGATAAAAAAACAATCAACCAGCAAGATATTTTTAGTCAGTCCCTTCTGTTACCAATGTTTTTTCAAATTGTTCTGAGCCCTTATGATTTCTGTTTCATAATCCACTCTGATATTGATTCTTTCAGGCAGGCACAGAAAAATCTAACCTCAACATACAAAATGACAAGATGGCCCTTTTTGTCCTGAATGTAACAGGAGAAAAGGTTATTCTCTCATCTCTTCACAGACTGCATAGCAGCCACCTAAGGCATATTCTTCAACTTTCCTGTACATCCACTTCCTAACACATAACAATAAAATTGGTTTCCTCCCTCCACGTATTTTTTATCATTTTAGAGATATGAAATTTAAAGTCTGCAAAATGTTATAGTTACCAATTCAACTAGGTTTACATTATGCATTTCCCAGTAAAATTTCATTTTTCCCCACTCCACACCCATGTAATGTTTAAAAAATCTTGGGAGGAAATTCTCTAATGGCCTAAGCACAAACTCTTGCTGTACTAGAGTTGTGGCTACTGATAGGTGCCTTGGCTTTCTGTGGTAACATCTAAAGATTCTTCAAGAAATTGTGAAGATGCATTTCTACTCAATGTATTCAAACTGGGTAAAAGAATACTAGCAGCCATGGCATTACCAAAGAATTCTTTTTATTGTGAATCATATAAAATTTTCCAGCAGGTAGAATGGTATACTGAGGAATAAAAGGTTGTTTTCCAGTATTTCTGTTAAGCATTTTTAACTTATAAGTACACTCCCACTCTTGCACTCAAAAGGAAACCAAGCCATAATAATCCTCCACTGCCACACTTGAAATCACCATCCCCAGAGAACAGAGGAGGACTAAGGTGCTTTATTATTCATATTCACTGAATCATAAAATGCCTAGAGGCCACAGAAGTAATGGCCCATTGCACTGCTGCCAACTATGCCTGCTTCAGAGACAAAGCATTGAGATGGCAGGGAGAAGTAGCAAATATTCATAATATGTGATTAAGGTGATTGAGCAGTGAATGGAAAAGGAAGCAGAGAAATCCACATCACTGAAATTGGAAAAATCTCATAATCTGCACATTCATAACACCCCTATCTCTAGCCCCTTTCCAGCAATCTTGAACTAAAGCAGGTCTGGTGTCTGCATTTCATCTACTTTTACATAAATAGGAATAAATCTTGATAAGTTGGGCTGTGACAGTGTTTAAAAGGATCTTTACAAAGGTTCTGAAGTGCAAGACAACAGTCAGGAGATCACAAGCATCACTACTAAATCCTGGCTGCAAATGGCATATCCCAGCATTTAGGATTACAGAGGCAAAGACCCTTGTGACAACTGACTAAGGACAGGAAAAAATGAAAAGCTAGTAACATGAGAACTAGATTTTTCCCTCCAAAGCACTTAGCTGTAAGAAAACAACTTGATCCCTCATTTACATCTAAAAGTAAAATAAAATAGATAAGCTTTAGGACACCCTCCGATGCTCTTGTAATTTGTCAAATAAGTGCAGTGGCCAGGTACCTTTTGCTGCATTGTTCTTCTAAGTCACTTGAATAGTATCTTGTTATATTATTTACTGGGCAGGACAAACAATATTATTTTTTGTTTACATTACTTCAAAGCAAAAAAAAATTCGAAATCTCAACAAGCTTGCAAACTATGCCTCCAGTTAAACCTATCTAGCATTGCAAGACTCTTCAAAAATTGCTTTCACAGAAACTGGTCCAAATGCAGACAAAGCTTTCTGAGTGCATTTTCCCTGTCAGTCCTGTCTCCGATCACTGCCCTGATGTATCAGTATCGTACAATCACATCCTCTTCTGCCTCCCGCACTCTGGCAACAAACTTCACACAATGTCTTCAGGGATCAGAGAGACTGATCAATTAAGCATTGATAGTATCTCATTACTATACGTTTTCTTGTGATGCACTCTGTATAATTTCTTTAATAACACCTGAACTAATTTTCCATTTTTTATGTTGCACTGCAATAACTGAGAAAATATACATGAATAAAACAAAGAGATGACTGTGCTTATGACTTGTGTTTAAATCCAGCTACACTGCCTAGCTCCAGTCCAGCAGCCTGAAACCTTTCAGGAAGGAAAGCAATAATAAACCATATCTGTCATCTATCTTTCACAGGAAAGAGCATATCACTATATGCTTTTTTAAAAGTATTTTTTTTTACAAAATGAGGCCTAAACTCTGCTTTTATTAATAGCCTTGATGTAAAGAAATGGCAGGATTCATATGGTAGGTATTTTGTAATTATCCACTGACACTGAGCATGCAGCCACAGTGAAATCAGGGAAGCAGAAGTGATTTCATCAAGCAGAGCTCCAACTTTTAATTCTTTTTCTGCCCTTCCCACTAGCCAAAATCCTTTACATAAATTTAGGCAGCTGTTTAATATGCACAGATACAGGCCACTTTCCCAAGTAAAAAAAGTATCAATTTAAAGTAAAGCTTGACAGATGCATGTATTTGATTCAAAGAGCTCTCACAATAAACATTTCACATGCACACAATTGTGACCTTGCACTGATTGCACTTTAGTCACTTGACACTGACATCTACCAGTCAGAACTAAGACTTTTCTGGTGTATAGAACACAAGCCCTCGGATACCTGAATGACAGATGTGATGATAAATTCAGTGCTCTCAGTCAAGGAGGAGCTATGGATTCTTCTGCTGAGGTTTGCTAGCAACATTAGCACCAACCAACCTCTTGGAAGACAAAAGCTCATTACCATTCCTTTAACCTTTAGAGCTGTTCTGATTCTGCTTGAGAGGTTACATGGAAGTGAAAGTGAAGTGCAATTTCATTTTTCTTCAGTTTGCAGATTAAAAAGATATTTTCATTAACTGAAAGAAGCTTTTCCTCGCCCTTTTACACATGCAATTTTTCCTTTTTCTCCGTAAAACTCATCTTGACACATTCAAAGTTCAAAAGAAGCTGGACAATCAGGTTTCTGCTTTCATTTGTCAAGAGCAGTTCCAACAGACTCTTCAGAGCAGGGTGACACTAGAATAGTATGGAGAAAAAAATTTTCCCGTTCACCAACCCAAAAGGAAAGTGGAGGCCCCTCTGATTGCAAGGTGCCATATATGCTCCCATCACCACAGCTGCTCTCACACTCTGACTGATCAGATCTTAACAGAGCTGATGTTGCTCTCACTCTTCTCTGTATTACACCAATGTAGCCATGTCAGCTGCAAAGCCATTATCGTGGAGTGAGACCGAAGAGGGTCTGGTCCCAAATGTATTCTATCTGACAACACCCATCTTTCAAGTCCTCAAAGCCCCGGAATGTAAGTGAAGAACCAACCACTTTAATTCAAATCTACTGAATTAAGAGAGCTGGCCCAACAGAGAAGTTGATGCTCCCTCTCCGATGCGATTTCACAAGCACTTTAGAGAAAAGAAAACAATGGTTTTACATGCTAGCTCTGTGGAATCACACTTCAGAGTTACACAAGTCTCTAGCCATGCATTCCTTACTGCCCATAAGCACAGCATAGTATCAAAGAAAAAGGTTTTGTAAGTTTATTTTTTGCATAGTAATATAGTTCTTCATATTTTAAGTCTAAAATACTTTTCTAAGAAGCGGAAGAACAGAATTCTAAAAAAGCACAAAAATAAGATGTTTCTAAATCTAATCTTAATCCTATGTCCCATTAATGTAAAGCAATATGAGAACCAAATATCTTAGTCAATGAGACAGTAAATTGATTAGTGTCCTCTTTGAGTGATATCCCTTAGGAATTTAATGGGAAGCTCCTAAAAAACTGCTTTCCAATTCCTTTGTCATCCTCTCCTGATCTCAACTAGAATGTTTTGCCTTTGGTTTAGTATATTTCTTTTTCCTCTCTCTTTGCAACAGATGTTGAACAATTAGTAAAATACAGCAGTATCACCTACAAGACTGAATCTTTATGCAAAGGTAAAGACCATCATGTTGCTCAGATGAATGATTCAACCTAAGAGAACTCAGAATCTTAATAAAAATATTATTATACCTTATCAAAAGTTATAGTGCCAGCAAGATTCAGTGGTAGTTTCAGAAATTCTCGTCCTTATCTGTACATTGGATGTACTGAAAGAAGCATGTACCTTCTCCACAGAATATATCAAATTCCTTATTCTATATAGCAATTTATATCCCACTTTTTTCATCCTAATATCATAAAGAGAGGACTTTTTTATTATTCACATACACACATAATCCTTTTATGAATTTTTCTAAGATTTTGGCCTCAATATTTTTTCTAGTAAGTTCCAAAAAATGGTACATCACGTAAAAAGTGTATTTCCTCTTAGTTCCAAATTGCCTGTACTAGCTCTCTATGTTCTTAAACTGTGAAATAAAGCACGAGTGACCATTTTTCTCTCTAGTTCTCTGTTTACATCATAGGAAATAAAAGGACAATTTTGTCTCAATGTCTCAGTTTGTCTTCCCCATTCTCTATCCATCTCTCCATCAGTTTTCTCACTGTTAAAACACCTCCCCCTCAGTTTTTCAATTAATGCAAGCAATTAGTACAGCTATTATTTAAGAAATGAAACTAGTCTCACATGTGGACAAAATCCTTAAGCTACAAGCAGGGAAGGAAACCAAGACTCCAAATCCTCACTAATTGTGGTCTTCTGGCTTTTGCTAATTTACAGGATTAACTCCCTCCTATAATAGTCCAGATTTCTTCCTCACATCACAATTGAGTCACGGGGTTTTCATATTCACAGGATAAGCCTATTTAGCTCTTTTCAGTCCATGGGATACCCTTTACCTCTTTCTTCCCTTCGTCACCCCAGTATCATGAAGGGGAAAAGTAATGACTCTAAGGTCATTAAGCCATGCATAAAAATGCCATAAGAGATCAAATCATGCCAGAGTAATACCAAAAAAATAAACCTCTCCTACAGTTCACATAGACTCCAGTTTCCCCCCTTGAAGGTATTATAAAAGCAGTATACAACTGGGCTGCTAGTTGAATGGGTAGACAGGAGGAATGAAATACAAATAGACAACTCCTGTAATATACAAATTGGATGATCAAACAATCATGGCAAAATGTCAACTGATGACATACACTGATTTTAGTGGGGTCATATCTAATTATTAGTGACTTGGTTTAAAAAGGCTTTTAGTCGGACAAAAGCTACTTCAGAGATAACAACTAATGCATGGGGGAGGAGGGCAACAGAGATAATCAAGCAAGGATATAATTTCAGTGCCAATGAATTTGTTTGACAATCTGTTTCTTGGCCTAGTCAAACAATCCTTGTAAATAAAATTCTTGCACTTTCAGTGTATAGTCTGATTATGGAGTCACTTTGTTAAGAGTCCAGGTCACAGAATGATTAAAAAAAAAAAATCAGTGCAAGAATTTGCACACATCTGCTCAGCATCATCATTCATGAGCTCACAGTAACAAGAACAAAAAGGTTTTTACTATATTAAGGGAGCCACCATGCTCAAATTTGGATCTCATATACGGTGACTCAAGTGCTTTTGAAACATAAGCCATACAAAACATTCTGGACCAAAGCCTAACTGCACAAAGGCAAAATACCTCCAGCATTTGGTATCTCAGGAAATTGTGTGTGGTTCCATAAGAACACAATAATAGAAAGGTCAGTATACAAATTTCTTTTTTTGTTGTTGCTAAGACGCTTTGATAAAATAGGTCTGGCTCTAGGAAGCATGAAGCAATTACAGAAGATGCCTGTTAGTCTGAAGATGGAGCAAGTAACTTGATTTCTGTACCTTATTTTATATGCTTTAGAAGCTAGTTAAATTACCCTAGCACCAATGTAGCAAACATTAACATTTTATCTTCATCCTTCTGAACACCAAGAAGCAATAGAAGCAGCAGCAAACAGAAGAGAAATAAACTATACAACAAAGACTTGGAAGAAAGCTTGGAATCAAAATCCTGGATGGCAATACCTCCCACACAGGCACTGACTTCCCATCTTGCACCCAACTCTAATCATTACCAGTTTCTTTACAAAAGCCTAGGCCTGAATGGACTGATGTGTTACATGACAGCCATGACCTAAGTAAACTCCAAACAAGCCATTCATCACAGCAAAGCTCCAGAACAAGCTGGTATATTCTCAGAAAACTGTTCTTCTAAACACACGTTATACATAGAGGTAACAGAAAGCACATCTTGTAGGCTTTCATCAATTGTACACAAACAAAGCCTTTTATAATTCTGAATAGGCTTGAGATCATTATGCCTGGGGCCAAGAGGCTCTCAGTAGTTTAAGAGCTAATTTTCCAAACTTTTGGTCAAAAGAGTCTTTTTAAGTGGAGGGGAGAAAGAAACACTTTTTCCATGAATATATCCTGTTCACAATGCCCCTACTCAAATCCTTACGTGCACTGTTTTGTTGCTTACAAAAATCAAACTTCACAGCCTCAAGGTCAGGAGCAGGAGGTGCTCACCCACATCAGCCTCCACATTTTCTGTTACCCATCATTCCCTTTTATGGCCTAAATTGTTCCTGGAACTGTTGACCTTCCCCAGTTCTTGGGCTAATTCTAACCTTCCTGTCACTCAAACCTTCCAAACACACTGTGCTAAATTTCCTTTTGCTTGCCTTTTGAAATTATCTACTTCAAGACATGAAAGATCCTCGTGCAGATCCAAGAGGGGAACTGGAAGACCAAGGAAATGCCTACTGTTTTATGCTCTGGGGTTCCCACCATGATGAAATTCACATTACGTTGTTGGTTTAAAGGCACACCAACATGAGAGCCAAGCAGGTAATTTAATATCTTAGTAAAAACTGGAGGGTTTTGACTCTAGAAAAAGTGCATCCAGCTTAATCCAGTCACTGTTATCAACTCCTTTTGCTTTGAATGCAAACCCTGAATCAGTCTGTATTCCTAAGGACTCAAATCTTATTCTTTAATGTGGTGGTTTTGTTTTAGCTACTTTATCAGCTTGCAATAATACAGTAATAAAAGTGCTATGCATTACATTTCATATTGCATTCTCTATAAAAATTACACGAAGCAATAATTTCATCATGGAATTCACTCCTACATTAGTGCCCCAGGCCCAGAGGGATTTTTCCCCTTTGGAAGTGTTCAGTAAATGTTGGTAAGTAACAAAAGTGTGCTTAACATTGTGGTATCCTATAATTCACACCAGCAGCTGCACAAATAATGACAGCCCTTCTCAGGAAAAACCTCCTAAGAGTTTTCTCTGAGCAGGGAAGGACTGAAATCCCATTGAATGATAAGGAGATCCACCTAAGTCTTTTCAAGTGTCAAAACAGTCTGATCCATAGGGCACTCAAATGCTACCTGCTGATGAGCATGGAAAGAAAACTATTTTCAGACTGAATCAAATTTTAACAAATTTTGGCTTGTATTTTTCTACATGTATTAAACAGAAAGGGATCAGATAATCCTGACCATTTCAGAATTCCTGTTTCCACAGAAGGGTTGTAATGGGCCATGCTCTTCGTTTAAGATCAATCAATTCAATTTCCCTGCCTCTGATTCCTGTTTTTTTAAAAAAACCTACCACCAAATTTGATCCAGCCCCCTTTGAGTCAGGCCTAGGGGACATCACTGATCTACAGAACCAGATTTTTGTTTCTTTTTCAAGGAGTGCCTAAATAGAGAATCACATAAAACAGGGACAGTGGGGACTGATGGGGTCATCTACACCGTCTCCTAATTTACAGGTCAGATCAGTTTTGCCTAAAAAATTCTTACCAGCTATTCCTCTGATATTCTTAGGAGATTCAATTCACTAGTTCCATAATGCATCCATGAAATTACTAGAAACTTTTTACATCTGACATACACTGCCAGTCAATTCTGGTACACTTCCATTTTCTCAGATTTTAAACATATAATACATTACTAAACCTGGTAAAATTCCCATTTTTTTTACTTACTCCTCATTGGAAAGTGCTCTTTCTGCAAAATTAATTGAATAGTGGCATTCCATTTACGACTTGTCCTAAACTACTGCAGCAGTTAAACCTTACAATATCACAACACTCCCTTTTATATTCACTTATTTTTATCCTTTTTCTACTGGAACTGAAACAACTGTAGTAATTAACTGCCCACAACAATTTTAGGCAGTCTGGAAGGGAAGATGATAAAAAAGTAGTAACATCCTACAATTTACAACTGTAGGAATAATTTTTGGTGCTTAAAATTGCAGTGAGTCAATTCTGAGCCACAGAATGTCACTTTCAAACTAAAGTTTTCTCTTTTTTTGATGATACTTTAGGGAAGACATCACACTCAGTTTTCAAGGTACTCAACCATTTCTTTCAAGTTATCTAGACTGTCTAACAGAAGCTGATTTACAATGGGAGGTGTCTACCACAGGTGCCATTAAGTCTAGAGCCATGAGACTGACTTCTCCCTAGACATCTATTTAACAAGATTATGATGTGGAAGGGTACTACTCTTCTCTGAAGTGAAGTGCAAGGCTTTTTATCCCAAGAAATCATTTTCTACTCCTCTTAGCTAAAGCACAATGAAGTTTTTCTAAGCTTTATTATTAAGGTAAGGCAAGAAAATTTAATTAATACATATACATTCACAAGTAAGTAGGCTACCATCACTTTTTTTTAATCGCCTCCAAATCAAGAAGGGTTCTAATTAACATGAGATACCAGATTGATCTTCCTTGTGCTCCTCCTCAGCAGTTTTGCAAATGTTAGTGCATAACAAAAACGTATTTACATGGGACAGAGATGTAAATGTTCTGAAGATGTATAGCAAGTAAAATTGGTTTCTGCACACAAAACAGAAAAACAGAAGAGCTTGCATCTTACCAATATTTGAAATTACAAACAAATTACTCTTCAAAGTTTTTCTTCTTACTTGACTTATTCTCACCCTAATACAGATACTAGGCAAACAAACACTAAAATCGTTTCAGTGTGCTTAAAGACAAAAGCTATTGTTATTATTTCTCAGCTGGAGAATTAAATGGCAACTTGAGTATAGTGAGAATTTTAACATTTGCAAGGAGAATCTTAAAGAAAAAGTTGAAACTTACAATCAACATATTCTAACACAAACAAGCATTGATAGGCTCACTTGGGATTTTTCTTTTTTGTTCATAATTTTCTGTTTATTTTGCTGTTAGTTTGGGCTTTTCATTGGGTTTTGTGTTGGCTTTGAGATTCTTTTGGTTGAGGGGTGTCTTGAGAGCAGACAATCTTTTCTATTTCAAAGTTATTGAAAGTCGAGGGTAGGGAAGAGTCCTGAATTTAACTGGAGCCAAATTAAAGAATCAGTCTAGATAATTATGAATATCAGATTCTTCTTAGTGAATATTTTTAAGACAAAATTAATCATCAAGGAAATGCAAGCATTATAAAAAGTAACCAAAACTCACAGCTTCAAAGAACATGAACCTAAAAGACTGTGAATGCAATAAAATGGAACTAATTTTCCCAATACAAATAACAGTTATTCAGATTTGTTAAGGCGCATTCTTTGTTTAGTTTTTTTTTCCTTACCTGAAACATAGATCACATTTTTTTTCTTAGATCAAAACTATGATCACAGACTGACCTACCCAAATACGATTCAAGTTCACTAGAGCATGAATCCACAGAAACAAAGTCACATATTTTCCAGATAAAATAACTGTACTTCATTTCTAGTTTTACCTAGTTCACTTTGGTGCATGACAATATCTTAATGCTTATGAATAACATAGCAGTTTTTTTCTGGCTGTAATATCAGTCATACTAGTAAAAGTTAAATATTAATTTAGGGATTTATCTTGCAATATGTTCATAATTTAGTAGAATGACTGATTTCCAAAGTTATTCATGTGCCTAAGGAAGCCAACAGGGACATTTGTGAGAACATGTAAAGAACAGGCTTCTGTCCCAATCTGCAAATTGAGTACTCTAAAAATCCCACCAGCTGCAGTTAAGTGTGTCAGAGAGCACACCGCCTGTCACACAAAAAAGCTTCTTCTTCTGTGCCCTCTGGTGTGAGTTCTACAGGTACTTACAGGTGTACTAGAAAACAACAAACCAAAGAAGAGGAAAAGAACACGTTGAAAAGTACATGAAAATCTCCCAGAACTGCTAGAACCTGGAGATTACTGGACCTATTGAACCCACTGGCATCAAAAATGTAGGCAGCTTAAAACATGTCAAAGAAGTTAGTGCCTCCTATATGTACTCAAATGATCATACACACAGAGGATGGAATAAAAGATCATCCAGATCCTTCCTGAATACCAGCTCAGAAATCACTGGTACGCTAGTGCCACTTTGCACTTGTGGCTCCCAGCTGTTGCTCCATCTGAGTATTCTGAGGGAAAGTGAATGAGGACTGTGTGGGCAATAATTGAAAATACTGTATGATTTGTTGTCTGCCATTAAAAACAAGAGCTCAGTTCTGCTATTAGTAACAGCTGAATTAATAGAAGGTATTCTCATCAATAGTGCTTTTGATCTGTGTCTCCCCCAACTCAATCCCCTATCAGGGAGACAGTGATTTACAACACTCCTTATTCTAGTGCTCACTTGCACAGGCAGCTCAACTCCTACCCCATAGGAGCAGTGTTAGTATGCCCATGCCAGCTTCAATGGGAAGGAAACAAGTACATTCTGTTATTTGAAAACACTTACTTGGTAGGGATAGAGAGTGACTCCATTTGTTCTTGACAAAGACCAGGTGCCGTCAAGGTACTGGTGGGCCTGGATAGCCACAGAGTTCAGAACATTACCATTGCTGGGGCTGGTGGCCATTTGAAAGCTGACCTTGGCTTGGTGTCCAGGAGAGCCATTTTTTTTCTCCACCCCATTTCCAATTCCTAAACTGTTGGGCTTTCCACTGTGTTTGTTGGCAACAAAGCCTGTATAATTAGATGGAGCATAAGGAGCAGGCACGTATGCCCAGTCCCTGGGCTGCAGGCTGCCCATATGCCGGGGACTCACCAACGTGGGGACATTGGAGAGAGGTGGGGGAGAGCCTGGTGAGGCATCGTAATGTTCTGAGTTGGCAGCTTGCTCCAAGGTTAGCACCATCTGAATGGCCTCCTGCTTCAGCTGGTTCAGGTGCGTGGCACAAACATCACATCTGCTGTCTTTCTCATTCCACGCCTTACGGATGGTATTGGGAACTTGGAGCTTCTCGTGAATCAACGAAGAGAAACCTGGGTCCTAAAAATCAAACAGAGAAGGGTAAGAGGAGGAAAGGAGAGAAATGTTTAACCATAGTCACCACAGTGAAACATTATTACTGCATTTCAAAAGCAAATTTATGAGATAAGCTTAGAATGTAAACAAAGGCCATTAGATATAGTCAACACACGCCAGCAGCAGAGCTGAACAAAACTAAGAAACTAGATCGTGTTGGAAAGGAAAAATTCTTTTACTGATAAGTGGCAAATATTATAATTCCACTGCAAGCTTCAATGCATGGCAGAGAAAAGGAATTAACCTGCTTCACACCACTGCACCTAATTTCTGGCTTGAATGAAATCTGCTCTTAGTTATACAGGTGAGATTAAGAGCAACTCCACTATAGCCAGTGGACTTGTAGCAAGGTTCACAAATCCATCTATTCACCAACATCAGCTTTTGGTATTTAGAAAACCCAGGACTTACTCTGCAACTAAAATTTAATATTTCAAAGACAGCAGTAAAAAAAAAAAAAAAAAAAAAAAAAACAACACATTAAAAAGTACCACCACTTTCTCAAAAATCCTTTCCAGAATTCAAAACAGATGGGTAGCTGATCAACTGAATTACCAAGAATACACTTTTCAGCCAGAAAAGAAAAAAACGAATGAAAACAAACCACTTTTTTTTTTTGTTAATGAAAGTTCTAGCACTATTTTGGGTATCTGATGATAACATAAAACAAAGTAACAATTTTCTTTAAAAAATACAACATGTATAGAGTTAATAATCTGTAAAGAATTATTTTCTTCTATGAAAGCATAGTTCTGATGCAAAACCACATAATCTGGTTTAAGGCCTCTTGTCTTACAGCCTTACCTCATGTTCATATTTGAACATCAGTGGTGCTACCCACAGGGCAATATGCACCCTGTTCTACCATCACTGAAGTGCAAATTGTGAAGCCAGACAGCAATCTTAAAGCAGGCTTGTCACAAAACTTGCCTGGTTCTTACAGTATCACACAGTTTTAGAAATTCACAGCAATGATGTGCACATTGCACAGAGCAAAAAGTGACAGTTATTTGACGGAAATATTTCTTGGAATTTTCACACCACATTTCTGCAGTTTTGCAGATCAGGCAGGACAGACTTCACCTGCCCCTCCCTAATTTTTAGAGACTTACTGGTGGATTTTTTTATGAGTAGTCAAAAAGTTTTAAAATCAAGAGTATCAGAATCCTTTTCATCTTTGTAGTTTCAACAGCTTTAGCAGAAAAATCAGACATGAGGATGCATGTGTGAGGGAAAAAGCACCACAAGTAGACAGCACTCTTATAAGTAATTAAGTAATTTGATGAACCCCACACATCGAGATACACAAATTTCATGTCTTGATACTTTGCTTGTGCTGGGAAAGTGGGTAGGGGGTATAATATAGGGAGGGAGAGAATTCATTGGTAGAGGGTCATATTCATTATGATCCGTCTTTATTATAGACTCAAGCATTTTATTTTCACTGTTTAACTACCGTGAACAGCTCCTCAGCATGCAGTGATTAATTGATTCATAAATCACGGTGCCTCTTTATGCACAGCAGCAAAAGAGCAGTTCCAGCCACAGAAGCCCAGGAGAGTCATATAAGCTGATGGGAAACAACAGGAGGTTGAGGTCTGATCAAGCCTCAAGCTGGTCATTTCTATTCTATGCACAAAGAGGGTCAGAGCATCAAAGTGTGTCAGGAAGGAGGAACTGGATTCTGCACCAACCCTTCCCCCTTAACCTTTGGGAAAGGGACTGGTGGAAATCAGGGAGAAAAAACAGGATGCAAAATATGTCAAATCACATTTTCCATCCCAGACCATAACTAGGTCAACAGATCACATCAGATACAGGCATCCACTCCATGATGCCAGGTGTGCCAGGAAATGATTCTCTATTTTCCCCATAATGGACTAGGCAAAGCTGACTATATAGCTGAAGTGAGGTAGGAGTCTTCTTTTCAGGCTGCTCCATGTCAGTGAAGAAAAAATCCTTGCCAGCTCTTCCTTCAACTAGCAAGTGCCACAGAGGTGGTTGCTGTTCTTTGAAAATTAACTTCCCTAAAGCAACTGGGCTTGGACCCAAGTAATTATACACAACATTCAGACCCAGCAGCATTTGGAACATGGAAATTCCAGGATACTACGATAAATATTCCAAGGAAATAAAGCCTTCTCTAACGTAAGCAAATGTCAGCATGATATAAATATTCAAGTAGCACACCAACTTTAAAGAGTGCTGGACAGCAGTGAATTCGGCTTCATCTCAGTGTTAAAACAAACATCAGCTCATTCTGTGATACAACAATAAACAGAGAGAGAGAGAGACAGAGAGGGAGGGAGGGACAGAAGAAGGCAGACTGCTCCTCCTCAGGAGCAGAAAGAAGAAACAGGCACAACCTGAACTGATTACTCCCAAGGTTGGTCCTACTCATCTATAATAATCTACTAAATAGATAGTTCAATATTGGATCCATGTCCAGGATATGACATAGAGAAGTCTATGGGACAGCAAATAAATGTGGATAAACTCAGCTTCCAGGAGGACATTAAGTCACATTTTGTTCCCAAAACAAAACTAATAGAACCTAGAGAGTTTACTTTCTTATTCTGCACTAGGCAGCCCTACCATGATTTCACAGAAGTGGCTGACAGCCTAACAACATATTCAGCAGGGAAGAGGCCAAAGCTGAACAATCTCTACACCCTTGCTCGAAGAGCAGAAACACAACACTTGTTGTTTCAGTATTTCATCTGTAAGCAATTGTCTGCACACATTTCCCCAGGAATGCTTATTAGTTCAATAACCAATATCTTGTCCTATACAAAAGTGACAAGCAAGCCTCACTGGATAAGCACTTTGAGCCAGCTGTACAGAGAAGCAGGAGTTGAAAAAGATTATAGACTCTAGTGAAACATGTGAAACACACTCCCTGGCATAGGAGCAGATTTGCTTGTGAAGTCTGAGGTTGACACTGGAAATACCACTTATAATTTGGCACTCATTTCCAGTCCTGATGGAACAAAGCATAGTGACACTGAAAACTGAAACATAACTTAAAAAAATCACAAGAGAGTTTGCTTTGAGTTCAGGGCAAAGGTTCGTGATGGCTTCTCTTCTTGCTGCAATGGTTCACCCAGCTTCAGTATAAACAGCATTTCTGTAAACTCTTACTCCTATAATAAACAAATGAAGGCATGTAAGAGGTCTGAAAGCTTCAAGAGATCAGCCACAACACAGACCATTGCATAAAAGCACAAGGCAAGCTGTAAACTAAAGAGCGCACACTGAGCTATTCTGCAAGAAGCCTTTTCACATTACCTTTGAGTTCTCAAGGTCAAGTAAACACCAAGATAGTAACTAATCTCCCAACTTTGTTCCTGAACTAAAAACCCACTTAGGAAAGAAAGAAGATGGAAGGAAATTTTATGTGTTAGAGACCTATCATAGGTGAGCTGAGGAATTCTTGTTTTACTCAGTGAAAACATACACAGAGAACAGGCACTAGTTAAGAAACACTGAAGTACACAGACAGTTCTACCAGGGTAAATGCAGTCCTGACTTCATGGGGGAGAAGGAACTGCATGATAGGGTAATGCAGAAGCATCCTCCAACTCTTTCATACCCCTTCATAAATCTGTACCTTGCTGTACAGTTCACAGTGTTCTAACTCCATCATTAGAAAAGCAGAGGACAAAGTGAATAATCCTCTCCTTCCTGCCACCCAGCTTAGAGACTACCTTCCTCAAGACAGAAAGCAAACAACCACTTCCAGCATGAAGCACCCTCTGTTTCATACATACATTTACACAAAGCTCACAAGGAGGTACAATGAAAGCAGGATGAGCTCAGCTGATGGACACAGAGACAGGCAAGAAATAAGATGAACAATCTGCACTTTTACATGTTACACGGAACCTAGTTGGTCATAGATGCATATACAAATACCTCATATACATTCTATTCTTGTGCAAGCATACAGCAGGCAGATACTAATATATGTCATATTCACTAAGATTTCATACATAACTGTATTTTATTTGGTCAATGACAGCCTACGCAAGCTAGACATGGTAGCCTTATGTCATTACCTCAGAGAAAATTCAAATATACAATGGACCTCAAGACCTTCTTGAAAAAATTGTGTCCTTCAACACCAATATTACTCACTGCTCTTTACAGAAAGACAAAACAGTCAATACTAACTAAATTACAAAGACCAGCTTCTGCTTGAAGATGCTCACAGAAGACTCATGGAGTTTTTATGTTTCTGAAAGTGTCCATGCCAAAATGACTGCCAGTATGTAATCAATTATGCAAGGTAAGAGGAGAGGTAGGGGAAAGCAATGATCAAAATTTTCCCAGGAAAGAGTGTGTTTTCCAGATTCTCAGAGTCCCCAGGCAGAAAGAAACTTTAGTAGAAGGGAAGCTTCACCCTGATAAAAAAACCCATGTTATTCCATGACTGCACAAACATCTCTGCTCTAAACACAATCCTGTTAGTCCATAGTTGGTCTCTATTTAGGAAAAAAGGAGGGGAAAAAAGAAAGGAGGAAAAAAAAATATCTTCCCATTCTTCTTTCTCTCTTCAGGATGTATTTTCCAGCTCAATAAAGAGATTATATTTGTAATTTACTTTTCAGAGGCACTGAGGCAATTTTCCAAGTGACTCTGCATCCTAACTTAAACATATCCTATCATCTTCTAGGCTACTTTTGAGAAATTTTCTGTTTGCAGCATTCCAGAGCCCCAACAGTTGAAAAAGCACTCCTCACCATTACAATGGCACCACTTCTGTTAAAGCAAAAGTTCAAATATACTGAAGTCAATGGGAGGTTTTCATCAAATAAGCACGACAGGATACACGCTATGACTCTAAATTAGCAGCACTGCACCATCAAACTGAGCTGGGAGCCCTTGGATAAAAATCAGTTCACTTCAGTCAGTAAAGACTGAATCATCTGAATTAAGTTGGCAGGAACTCTGCCTGCACAAGCAGTTTTCTGATAAGTAAAAGCCAAGGTTTCCCATGAGCAAGACCAAGGGGGCCGCAAGGTAACCTCCCTTGTTCTACAGCTCTGTACACAGCAACTGACACATTCTCTGGGCAAGACCACACTCCTTACCCTCCCTGCCACAGAAGTCACCCATCACACCCAACACGGCATCCTCAAATAAGCCATCCATTATCGCTCCCAGCTGAGTGAACAAAACCATCTCCTCTGCTAGAGAAGAACATATTTCACTCTCTTCCTTCTGAAACTCTCTCCTTTCCCTAGCAGGAACATCCCGCACTGTTACTCCACGTTGGGGACAGTAGAGACAGTGGTCATAAGGAAAGCATAGTGGAATAAGAAAGAGCCTTTTTACATTAGCCTGTTTCCAGAAAGCCCTTGTAAAAGCACTGTCTTACCAACTGCAATAAAAACCTCACTAGTATTATTATGCCCCACCTCTTCAACTATTACCATTCTTGCCTGTTGAACATTCTGCTGCTGACTTGAGCCTTTCGTTTCAAAAAGGCAATGAGAATACACCCTGTCCTACAGTCAGTATCTCCAAAACACATCTGTGAGACAGGTTCTTTTCAGAAAGAGGAGGAACTCAAAAATGAAATCTTAATCCTGTCTAGTGTAGCCCTCACAACATTAGTATTTTGAGGTGTTTTTCTTGAGCTGGCACATACAACTGACATTTGGACTTCTATAATTTAACACTTGTCAGTATTAACCAGCCATTCTGCAGCCAGAAAAATGGGTTCCTTTGGTTTAGGCTGTTTTCTTATCTGAAAGAGACAGAAAGTCTGAGCAGAGCTCACGTTACATACTCAGAGCAGCAGGAAGCAGAAGAGAGAAAACCCTGGGAAAATAGGAGGATTAAAAATGGGACAAAAAAAGGAGGAGAAAAAAACAAAAAAGTGTTTTCTAATTGCTCCACAGACTGGCTCATGGCTCTGCTGATGGATCAGCACTGACGGACTTACAGCTGTACACATCTGGCACACAGGTGTTTGTGTTAGCATTTGATAGCTAGACAGCAGCCAGATTTTTAATTGGGTTGGGAGGAAGAGATGAAACAGCAGCAGGAAAATCTAAATACACATTCAGTGGTGCAAATCCAAGTCTTGACCAAAGAGCTCTGCTATGCAATTGTCTAGAGCTCTGCTAAATCTCTGGCCACAGCATAACAGGGTCTCCTGGAGGGAAGATTCTTCAGCAGTTATGTGGCAGACAAACCCAGCTGTTGCTGAAAGGGCAGCATTTGTCAGCACCCTTTTGGTAGAACCAAGAACAGAAAAACTCAGATTTGCAGAAACCTCAACCCTTACACTGGAAAAAGCAGCAGCTCTGTTCTCCCTTGCTTGCATTCTACTTTCCTGACTAGATAATGAAAGACTGCATTTGCTTTCTTAGCCACCAGAGCACACTATGAGCTTGTGCTCAACTGATTGTTCACCTTGACCCCCTGGTGCATCATTGCTATAAGCAATTTAGTGTCATGCATGGAGCCCAGATGTACTTCAGATGCATTTTTGCTCAGGTTTCCAGTCACCTCACAGAAGTCAGTGTCTATTGCTGCCTCTTCACTGAGCTGAGGTCCAGCTACCAATTTGACCCAGCATCAGGATTAGATGCTTTCATAAGCTTATAAACTGTTAGCCTTATCAAATAAATCACTCCCCACCATAGTGGCAGATATGATAGCTTTTTGCCATAAAATCCCTCTGATGCTATTCACAAAGATGTCGTTCTGTGTAGTTCATATCCTTTTTACCCACCCTTTCAAACTCATCTGAGATAAGCATAAAGCATGACTGACCTACGACTACATGGCCCAGACATGCTAAAATACTGAAATAACGTTAGTTTTTCTTTGATCCTTTTATACCTCCCCATTATTAGAAGCCTTGATAAACATCTAATCAACAGATCACTTGAACCTCTTTGAGTAACCAGGCTACAGTAGCAATTCTCATTCTGACACACCCCAAAATTTTCAAAGTTTAGCTTGCTGTTCCTGAAGGAAAGCATTAGAGTTCTTTAACAAATGCCAGCACTGAGCCACTATTGACACAGTAACCAGTGACTTCTGGAAAAGCTGTCATACCTGAAGAGAGGTAACTAAATAACACAAATGAGAAGGTCAGGCCAGTATTTGTGACACCTATATGCTTACTGTTCCCTGATTTAAGAGAGGTTTGTGGCAAGCTAAAACCACTTCTAACTGCTTTTCAAACATAAGAATCCTTTCTTTTAAGCAAACAATCATTAGAAAGATTACTGTGGGGTTTATTTAATGATTTAGCAATCTCAAAAGAACTATTCAATATGTAAAATTTAGTAAACAAATTACTCAGCTTCAGCCCATCTACAATTGAAAGGCATCAGAGAACCAAAAACTTTTGCTCCTCTTCAGCTAACTTTTGTATCCTGCCTTTTTAAACCATTTCTGCAGCTCCCTCTTATGCTTTTCTCTCCTCTCTGAGAAGCATTATTATGTTGAAATTGCATGCAAGACCACTGTTTTGGAAGGGAAGAAATAACCAAAAAACAGGGAAAGGTCAATAGATTGATACAGTTGTTGGAGGCTTATACAACGGGTAAAGAATTTTGCCTTTGTAAAACTTCCTTTTCATTTTGGGTTACTGCGGTCCTCTGTTTAATTCACCTGACTTTTGTAAAGAATTTTACCATTTCGTCCACTTCATACTGAGCTTCCAATGAGGTGCAGCAAAGCTGCCTTTGATACATCTTGAATATGCTCTCCTCAAGCAACATTCATTCAGGTTCTCTTTTCTCGTTTCTTTTCTTCTGCCATCAGATTTCTGCCCACCTCAGCTTGACTGGAGAGGAGCTGGGAACATCAAGGATGTGAACTGATTAGAGTATTGCAAGTCTTAGTACAGAACTAATCATGGGCAGTTAAAACCTGAAGAGTTGCATTTTAATAGGGCCATTTGAAATTCACACTTTCAACTGATCTTCTTTCATGTCCTTGAATATAAAAACACCAAGCAACCCAAGAAATCTTAATCTTAGCAAGCAGAAGAAAATTTCTGCCCACTTTATTCAAATCAGATGGAGCTTATCTGCATGCCATCTAGGAAATGAGAATGAATATTGTTCCTAACCACTAGGAAAGGAGACCACAAAGACAACCTCACAGTAACGATGAAGCCTCTCCCATGCACATTCACAGTCAGAAGCAAATGAAAAACTGAAATGTATTTGCCTCTTCTCTATGTTTCAACTTTGCATTACATAGATAACATTGCTAAGAATATGCAATTTGGAAATAGGAATGGGTCTCCTCTCTGCACTGGTTCTCAAATCCTTGTACATTCAGAGCATTCCAATCTGTACACAAGCCTGCTCCTACCACTCAGTGGCAGTCACATCTCACACTAGTATTGTTGTCTGGGGACTTCCATCAGCTTTTTATCTCAATTGATCTATACATGCATCTCAATACTCAAGGAGCTATTACAAGCCTTTTTTGGAAGTTAGTTCCTTCACATGAATGCACCCAGGATCAAGTAAGTAGGCACTGAGAAATCTGGAGGAGACCTTGAGATGCTGAGAACTGTCCTAAATGACTGCACAATCCTTTAGACTACAGAAGAAAAAGACAAAATATCTACCTGAAGCTGATGGTGAGACTGGAAGGGGATGAAGGATGGAGAAAGAAGAAATCAAGGCAATGACCTTTGAAAGAATTTTTTTCTCCTAATTTCTGACATAAGCAATTTGAAGGTCTATTAATGGGATGAACAATTGCTGACCTAGAAAGAAGATCACAACCTTCGTATTAATGAGTTGTATGCCACCCTGCTTTCCCAAAAGACTTTATGCTTTATTTTGCATGGACAGAAGTTGCATAAGAGCATCCTGTAAGCAACACTGAGGTTCGACACCACCTGTTTGAAGCATTCTCCTCAACACATACCAGGCCTGCAGCAGGCTGCTGCTTTAAGTAGTGGCCGTGTACCAGGTATTGACAGTCACTTGCTCCACAGGCAGTCAAGTCCCCTGCTGCCTAGCCATAGAGGGTCTCACAGTCTCGCTGCCATCTGGTAAATCCCCCCTCAACAACATTTGGCTTGTTATTATCATCTCCTTCTCACCCCAAGCCATTCACCCAGAGAAAGGCTGTTATGCTTCCTTCTGCATCAGGACTCTGCAAACTTTCAACTAGTCCAAAATCAAACTACCTTTCAGTGACTCAGCCTCTTGGAAATCCCCTTTTTACCTCAGAGAGGGAAAAGCACCAGCACCATCCTGTTCCTTTCCTGCCAGCAATACAATGGCCATGCTCCCTTCCTGGTTTACACAGACTTTTCGAGTCCAGCCTCAGGCTCACCAGGTTTATCAGTTGCACAGCTCCCAGATGCAGCAGATACCCTTCAACCTTTCTCCTGCCCCTCTGCTGTGACAACCCACCTCACTCTGCACACTAATCCCAGCTCAGGTTAATTAACACCATACTTACCACTTAGGGTGTGCATAATATTATTTGTTATTTTTTATTAACACTTGGGTTTGTTTTTATTAATACTGTGAACTGAGAAAAGAAAAATCCCAGTGCAACCCAGTGAAATTTAATTCTAACAGTTTTATACTATCTCAGTGTGAGTAATGTTTGCTTGTGAAAGCTTCTCAGCTTTGATGTAACACCAGACAGTAACCAGATATATTGTATTTATAGGTGTTCCATTAGCACAGTTATATTAAGAGCTTGTTAATGATCTAGTTATCAAGTTGTCTAATTATGGTTTTGCTTAATTACTTTTGTGCACATGAAATCACTTTTAACTACTGCCTGTGATCCCTAAACACGTAAAATAAGTGTAACATATCAAAAACTTCTCTTTGGAAGTGATATTTATATATGCATGTACACTTTTTTCACTTCTGATCTCAACATATTTTACAGGTTTCTCATGTACAATAGTTGAGATATATTGATACCATTTTTGTGCTTGCAAAAAATATTACAGACATATTAAAAAAAACCCAAAAATGCACCAGAAAAGTTAACATCTACCTTTGAAGGTGTTACATGGCTCGAACTTCCATGCAGCCAAATCTAAAAGCATTAGAGCAACCATGAAAGAACATCTATTTTACCTAGGATACAGGGGAAGAAGCAGGAGCAAACCTCAGCTTTTCAGCTAGGAACAATTTCATGAGCAAAGTTGTTTGCAGATTTCCACTCCAGTTGCAAAATCAGCTTACATTTTATTAGCACAGTATAAATATTTGTGATATGCAAAGGGGAAGAAAGAGAAGAAAACCGAAATCCTGAAGAAACTCATGAAAGTAACACAAATCTGAACTACTCTCAGAGCAAACTGAGTAACTCTGTCATGACTCCCCTTACATACAGCATGAAGACAAACTGCCGTGCACAGAACACCTTTTCTCAAGCCTTGGGGTAGTTGCACTGCTTAGCCATACCAACATACACAACAAAAAGTGTGTTATGACACACAGCCTTTTTTTTTCTTCAGTCTACTGCAAACATACCTGCTACATTTCATTACACTATGTCAGTGTGTAGCTTTCTACCCAAACTATAAACTCACGTGTATACTTCAGCATATGCTTCAGTTCCAATTCAGCAGACTCTGCCTGCATCTGCTGAGGCAGGAATAGCACAGGTTTTGGTATTTTGTGCCAAGAGTAGGTGATAGAGTCTGGCTTTGAAGGGCTGGTGAGTGCAGGAAGATGTGTGGGGAAGACAAGAAGCTGAGGTCAAGATGGAAGCTGTCGGGCTGCTGAGTGTGGCTTTACGTGACAAGAAGAGAGCTCCAACTCCACTCACCATGGCTTTTGCAGAACCTGCTTTTGGCTGCTTTTGTGCCAAGAGATCCAGAAGGCACCTACTACACCAGCACTGACTCAAGCGGACACAGCTTGCATGCGTGATATAAGGTTGCCCTGAGGGAAGGTACCAGCTCGGGTCCAGAGGCTGATGGGCTACTTGGCTGCCAGGCATCTGGTGATGAGGGTATAGAAGAAACTTCAATGAATCTGAAGCCAGCTGAAGTTGGTATAGAGCACAATATGATCCTGTGGGCCACAGTCAACGCCCTGAGAGCACTGCTGCTTCTGAGCACACACAGCCATAAGCAAGCAACATGGTCTAACATTTACCACTGTGCTTCTCCAGGCTGGTAAATGCTCTATTTGAATGCATATCTTTACAGACAGATTAATGGAGCTTTGGAGTACAGCTAATAACCGTCTGTTGTTGTCACCTATTAAAAAATAGAATAACACAAACTCAAAAAGTAGACATTGTTTCAGTGCAGAACTATTGGGTTTGTTCAAAATTACTCACACTGTGAAACCCCAGGCTGTCACAGCCTGTATCACATCCTCTGCACCCTCACAAAGTCCCAAACAATTTAAATGTTGAAGGATGCAACAGGGCTCAGCTGGAAAGAGTTCTCACCAAGGTCTCAATGAAAGCATTCACAGCTGAAGGAGGCCAAGCACTCCCCTCCCCACATCCATTCACTGTGAACAGAAGCCTCAAGCCCTTGCTGAGGGTCCACAGGGGACAGGCACATAATGAGCCCTCGCTGCCAAACAGCTCAGTGTTGCCGGCCCCCCATGACACCAATCTACAAGTGTGGGCTAAAAACATGTCTAACCCATTCCCACCACAGCTCACGTTCTGTCCTGATTAAGCTGACTGCTGACAAGCCCATGAGGGGATCAGCCTCTTGACTTGTGTGGTCTGATGAAGGCTAAGATTACAAATCTTTTTCCAAATAGTCCCCAAGTGAGGTACACACACACACACCAAAAAAAAAAAAAAAAAAAAGGGGGTGGGGGTAAACTTCCCGTAGATGCTGGTAACATTAGCCAGTCTTAAACAAAAATACAAAGCACCTCAGGTTACAGTTTCAGATGAAAGGCTCTCTAACCAGTGAGGAGGTGCATGGATTTCCAACTTTTGTAAAGATTAAAAGACACTGATCATGACTTCAGACTAATACAGGACTTCTTGTGCACCCAGTCACAGCATTATCAATAGGGAAATGGGAATTACATCTGAATGAACAAAACTAATAGATCTAGAAACAATCACTGCCACTATGACACTGCTCTTCCCTCTCCCCAAGGGCACCTCCCACAATCTACAGAGTAACCCTCTAAATCAAGTTCCAGGTTTCTCCACTACTGATTCAGGTCTTAGATTCAGAAATCAAATCAAATTTAAGAAAATCTAGACATACCTTATGAAATAAAAATCATTTACAATCAGCAGAGTAACCTAATGGCCTTTTAAAGCACTTTCTATGAATTTCAGCAACCACTGATTAAGTAAATACATTTTAAAATCTACATACATGCATAATTCATGCAACCTGGGAAAAAAAATCTGATTTTTGTTATTTATTGACAGACAAACTGACATCTGGATTTAGATTTTAAAAAGCACTTAAACAAACAAAGACAATAGTGCTAACATCATCCAAGCAAAATGCTTCAAGCTATCAAGAACACAAGCTGTGTCCCATAGGAAAATCAAACCGCATTTGCAAGCTGGAAGCTGCATGCAAGGACCTGATTCCTATATGCCAACAGATCACTTTGGAAGCATACAGTGGCTCCATCTAGTATGTTGTAAAGTGGAGGAGATTTTTTTGTCACCCATACTTCAATTTTGCAGATGGATCTGTAGTTGTACTTCACAATCAAATTATCTGACATTTTTTATTAAAAGCATTTTAGCTATTTTTGCAGATATTTGTACAGTTTGATATTAATAACCAGAACTGTGGCTCCAACTCATAGTATATGAAATTATCAACACTACACAAGCCGCATGTAAGGTCTTCTAGGCTTTTCCAGATGTGATACTAGAATACTGGGATCTTTTTGTTTTATTAATGCTTACAGAGTCCCCATTGAGGACTCCACTGATTACCAAAGGGACTGGCAGTCTGGAGTTACTGGGAAGTTCAACTATCCCTCCCTCCCCTAATTCTAAATGCTTTCTGTGTTCTCAACTAAACTCTGCATTTAGTATTGTAATTTAACTTACTCTCCCGAGTTACCATCGATAGAATGTTTTCTGGCATGCTCACAAAATTTCACCAGAGACCTTTTCTGGCATCCACTTCTGTAGCATTTTCTGAATTTATTATGCAAAACTTAAGGGACATGGAAAGGGAAGGATTACAGAGACATCAATTGGTATCCAGTGCAAATATAACTAATGAAATCTGACATGTATATGTATGCATTCAGAGTTTTTATAGCTTTTTTTTAAAAAAAAGAAACATTGAATACACCACTACTTATTAAGTTCATTTTGTTTCTAGGGAGAATTATACCTGCACAGCTAGAACATTCTATACCATCTTCCACAACAGATGTGAACCTCTCATTCCCCACCCAACCTTCTGCCCCTGTTCCCAGCCAGGCTTTGTACAAAATTGGTTTCACACTTATACTTGGCAGCAATGCCAGACATATCAGATGCATAAGGTGTTTTGCAGCCCTCTTCCACACAAGTAAGCACTGTCTCTGTCTTGAACTTTGTTATGGGTAGTTTCCTCATGCCATGTTCATGTTTTTAAAAAATCCACACAGAAAAGTGCCTTTGCTATTTAATAGCATATAAAGACAGCTCTCGGAGGGCAATACAAAAAGAAATCTCAAAGGTTTGAAGACAGCCCAAGTTAATTCTCTCAATGGCATTTAGAAGCATTTTTAACTTCAAGACAGAAATCTGCAACACAACGAATAAAAAAATCTGACCCCTACTTGCAAAATCAGTCCCAAACAGTAATTGCAAAACCATACACTTCTATACTCGCCCAGGTCCCCAGTTTTGGTTGATCCAAGAGTACTTGTAGATTCTTACAATAAGGGAAGCAAAGCAACAGAATCATAAAACAGCTGAGTTTGGAAGGAACTGCTTCCAAAGGGGAGAGAGGTGATCTCTATACAACCTCCCTGCTCAAGTAGGACCTCCTAAAATAGACTTGCCTAGGACCAAGTCTGGCCCAAGCAGCTTTTGAACATCTAGAATGGGACTCCACAACCTCTTTGGTCAACTTGAGCCAGTGTTCAGCTGTCCTGTTGCACTAAGATGTTTACACTAAGTGGTTCGTCCCTGCGCTCCCCTCCTGGGTTTTTGATGTTGGTAACCCTCACCCCACCCCTTTGGTCTCATCCCATTGGTTGTAATTCTACTCTCCCCCTCCCCTTTCACTCCCAGTTTAGAAGTCCCTGTGATTTCGCCCTCGGTCTCTTTTCTCCCAGGAGTGGTTCCAGGAATAAACTGTGGGACTGTGGTCCTGGAAGAAAGAGCCTCCTTCATCTTTTACTTTTGTCCATTGTCGGACCCTCCTCCCCCACGGTGGATGGGAAGCTAGCAGGGTGATTCCTGGGGCTGGGAGTAAAGGTTTATGACAGCCACTTGCATGGTGAAAGTGTTTTCTGATATTCAGGTGGAAGATCCTGATATTTTTCCTCATTTCTTTTGGAGCAGTCCAGATCTGTGAACCTGGCAGAACAGATGTTCAGGTCACCGTCTGGGATGCGGTTGCTAAAGATTCCCCATTTTTGTACATATTCATTACAGATCACAGCAACCACTATTGAAAGTCTTCTCCTTTATTTGCTCAGATGAGGGAATCCTCAGGCTACCTTTACAGTGCCAGAGCAGCAATCACCTACTGTACGTGTACAAACTGGGCTCAGAACTCACATGGTCAAGTCTGCTGTCAAATACATTGTGGCATACTCCAAACCAGGAGCAAATGTGCAGAACAGCACCATGCAGCCCTGTGGGACATGCTCTGCCTGGGTCAGAAGCAACTATGGCCCTGTTGACAGATCTGGGACACTGCCTTAAGCCTATTCTTAATTCAATGCATTAAAATGTCTTTAGGGCTGATCTCAAGAAAGTGATTCCTATGTCATGTTTCATTTGCAGCTTTAGTACATCATTTATGAGATAAATCCATGAAACAGGTTGCCTAAGTCACTACGAGCCACATCTCAAACAGAAAGAATTTTTTAGGGTAAAGTCAGCAGTCTGCAACCCAGTGCTTCTTCACATAGCCAAACAAGGCTGTAAAGGGACTTCAACTGGGACATATTTGAGCCATAATGGCTCATAACGCACAGTAACATACAGAAATATCCCTTTGTCTTCTACAAAGTTCATTTAATTTTAAAACAAGTCTGAAAACAGAAGTAAATGGTATAAGAAACAGCCCAGGTGATATAATTTTAAATAGTATCACAGCAGTCCTATGTGCAGAAAAATTCCATGTGAGGGAAATGTGTGTCACAGCTACCACAGAGCTGTGAAAAGGCTTGGCCAACAAACATGGTGTCTAGGTAGCCGTGCTGCAGACCCAGGGCACCCTGCTCACAGCTGAGGAGCAGCTTCCTGATGTGAGCAACCAAGCTTTGATGCCACTATAAAACTCAGTTTTCAGATGTTTGCAAAACCACCCTCAATTCTGCTCTTGAAGGGCACAGAGGCACCATGCAGATGAAGAGCTGTGGGTGCCAAAAGCCACTTCTCCCTTACCTGCCATCTGCCCAACAATCTCCCACCTCTTTGAA
This sequence comes from Parus major, assembly GCF_001522545.3. Taxonomy (NCBI): domain Eukaryota; kingdom Metazoa; phylum Chordata; class Aves; order Passeriformes; family Paridae; genus Parus; species Parus major. The sequence goes on from NC_031770.1 coordinate 31,699,092, forward strand.
CTCCCCAGGGTTTCCAGCTACCAGAAACGTTTCAGAAGTCAAGATACCACTGTGATATGTGACTAGAAAAAATAAAATAAAATAGAAACCCCGTAAAGCTAAAAATAAATGTAAACTCTTCTGGTATTGGTTGGGTGGGGCAGATGGGGAAGTAAAACACAGTAACAAATCCAGATATTATGCAATTTACTCCATGGAACATCTTTTCTTGATTATGTTTATTAGAGAGCTCCTATCCAAAAGCTCAAATTACCCTAATTTGAAACACATTAGATTTTTTTACTGTAAAATACTAACCAAAAGAAACTAAATCTTGCAAGAGCAAGATGGAATCAAATTTTTTTCCTCTAAAGATAAACAACTTTCACTGCAGTTTGAAAACAAGAGCAGGTCTTTAGCTCTTTCAAGTGCTCTATATCCTTTAAAACATTCAGGGCCTGGTCTTGCTCACACTAATTCCATTAGTACTGAATTTCAGGACTGCATCTTTCCATTTTCCCTCCACACACAGTCCCAAAATTTTCCTTTACTCCTCGCTCTTCTATAAGTACTGCAGAGACATGCAACAAGATTATTTTCTTTCCAGCCTTCTGTGAATTAAGTCCTTCCACAAAACATAGGATTTCCTTGTATATTGCACTTCAAACAACTATTAGCAAACATAGCACACAGCAATTACCATGAAGGAAAGGCTAGATCACTGTGTGCTGAGAATAAACTCCCTTTTCCACTGACTCTGAAAAATGGAGAAAATAGTGCTCTCATTTAAAATTAGAGAAGCTTAAATAAGGAAAAATTTGGTTCTTGGAGCATTTTATTTTCCACTTTCAAAAGGAACAAACACAAAAGCAAGTTTCTGTTATTTTCTCTTTGATCATGTTTTCCTTCTATAAGCAACCTTTGACCAAATATCTGAGCAAATTAATACCATCAAGTTAGTTGTTTGTTTCCTCAGCATCCACTTCTCCAAAACAGCTCATGAATATCAACTTCTCAATTGAGGCATAATTTGAAAAGGTCCAACTTTGAAAGAGCTACTGCTCAAGATTTTAACTTTTATTAACAGTGCTTCTAACCAACATCCTGCCAGCTTAGCTATACATGTAAAGAAGATTTAAGAGGTAATTTATTTCATAGGTATGGGAGAGAAACATTAATAGATGGAGGGTGTTGACTGAAGTGAAGCACAAACACTAGTGAGGCAGACATTATGAAAGTGGGTATTTGGACATTTTGTTCTGCCTAAATTCTACTCCACTCACCACTACAGTATGCAATCATCTTTCAGCTCTAAAATTAAACTGTTAGTTTTCATCTTGTCTCCAGATGGAAAAGCAAATAAAATAGAGTATGAACACTACTTCTGACATACCAGGTGGTGGTCACAACATATTCAGCTAGAGAAAACCAAATCAAAGAAATTACTTTGTTTGTGAAACAGGGGACAGGGAGATTTGCAATGCATTTGCTGAGACTCACCCTCAAGCTAGGTGAACAAGGGCTGTATTTCAATCAGAAATACGCATTTTTGTAGTTTCACTCTGACTAGCCTTGGCTATTCAGTTTCTACTCCAGAGTTTTAATTAATAGTTCAGTTATGCTAAGCCCACTCACTGAGCACTCCAGCTTTGGCACTGTGTTTCCCTGGAAGTCATTGCACAGAGGGGAGAGCAAGTTGCATTGCCAAGGAGCTAGGTTTGAGCAGTAGCAGAAATGCTTCTGCAGTATTAGAAATGCATCAGAACGAAGGCTCTGTGCATTGTATGTTTCTTCATGTATAGCCATTTCACCTTTGAAGCCTAATTTAAATCTTTAAGGTACACACAAAAGCTCAAGGTACAGATTTATGCCCCCAAGCTATGTTCCATGCACTACAGACTAGCTGACAGATACCACTCAAATTCGGCTACTTCCTCTACTGAATTAGCACTCATAATTAAGAAAAAAACAAATCTGTTCTCTGCTTTGATCATCCTAAAGTTAAGTGTCTCACAAACCCATGGACTAGCAAGGGTACACTGAAAGTCCTCCTCCTGTCTGTTACCATACAGATCATCACTGTGTTTGACAAGTGACCAAAGCCCAGCCATGAGGGAACAGAGGGAGATGATACTAAACACAAAACTAGAAGCAGTTACACCCCACCTGAAAGCCAGATCTTGCTCAGATGGCTGATCAACTAGCACTTGCGTGAGGTGAAGGAGTATATTATTTTTTCCCCCCTACTAAGACTTCCTTAGTGAACTGATGAGATGCTCACATTTCTCCATCCAACATAAGATTTAGCCTATCTTACGAAGCAGGGTGTTAGCCTAAGACCAAAAACTCAACATGATGAGAATGATCCAGTAAGCCAGTGCAAATGTAATTCATGCAGAAAGTTGAAGCAAATGCTAAAGAAAATAAAAACAGCCAGGAAAGTGAAACTTTATTGACCAAGGAAAGGCTCATTCATCACATAAAAAGTTCAGCATAGAAAACATTAGCCTTCCTGACCTGGAATCTGTGATAAGGTCAGGATCCCTCATTTAGGGATCTCTCAATGACAAGTCCAACTACTGCAGAGATAAGATTTTATTAGTGATACTAAAAGACAAATACCTGGAACTGGGTTTTCTGGTGCAAGCACACTTTTTGACTTAGGAATCCATGTGGAGTGTGAGAACCAGATCTTTCAATTACAGAAGTCCACACACTGCTCAGACTTTGGAGCACAGTTACAAGTACAGTTGAATAATTTTGTGACTTTCATAGTTCTGTACCACAACTTCGACCTATTCTGAAAAGCTGACAATTACACATACCTCAAAAAGACAAACCCAAGAGTATTAACAGTTCCTCAATAACACAGCAGTATATCCAAAGGTATCATCAGGCATGAAAAGAGAATATGATGCAAAAGATTTCAATTCATTTCGTATCTTAACAGCATTCAGACAGCATCATAAAGCCATATACAAAGATGGGATACTCTGACACCACGTGAGCCTAAGTACACATTACAGTTAGATGAGGAAAACGGATCACCTTTAAGAGTGTCTGAGTTGGTAAAGTCACCTTTTGAGGACTGTGCTTGCCTTCACTTCAGGGTATAAAAATACCCTAAATACAAATGGTTTGGCTATGGTTTATCAAGGCTAAAACACTGAAATACATTCCAAGTCATTTTTTCCACTGAAAAAGCGAAATTGTTGCTAGTGATTTATTTACATGGATTCCTAATACAAATATTCCTGAAATTCCCTAAACACAAGGACAAAGACTTTGCTTTAACTAGCTTTGCTTATATTCTCCCAGAAGTATGGGCACTCTGTATGAACACTCCAGATAGTATCTACGCAGAGGGAAGGTCACAGGTAATACAAGGAAAAGTACTCACAAATTATGATAAAATGTAACAAGATAACACAGCATAAAAGAAATACTACACTTCTCTCTTCCACAGGCAGTTTGAAAAGAAGCATGGATTAAACCTGATGAATCAGTCTACCAGCAGATAAAGTCCACAGACCATGTCACTTTGTTTCAGTTTAGACTTACCTTACAATTGTCTAACCATTTCTTCACTTTGAAAAACATCACCAAAATAAAGGTGCTCTTAAGATCACCACACAAAGCATATGTTTATGTTCTGAAGAATCATACAGTACTGTCAAATAAAAATCACAAACAGGCAATTCACTCTTACCTTAAGTACAAAGAAATGTGATTTCTCATCCTTTAAATTAGCTTAGGCACTAAAGAATAATTCCATCTACTACTCAGAAGAACAAAGGGAAATGGGGTGATTTGGGGCTTGGCTCATGCAGTTCCTGAATGACCAGAAAGCTATTCCAATGAACATACCCTTTAAAGTGTTTGTAATAACCAACGTGAATGACAGAAGTGTAGCAGCACCCCTGAGATGACAGAAGAACAACACACTAGTAATTGTTTTTCTCCATTAGCCCATAGACTGAATATCAGCCTTGGACTCCCCTTTGGTAAAATATTGGTAAAAAAAGTACAATCAGGCATTCTCACCCCTCTGGCCTAAGTAATGACAGGTACAGAAAAAAAGCACCATCTCTCTCATTGGAGGATGAATCTGTCACTGCTGTGGCAGATGTATTTATACCCAAGAAGCATACAGAGAACACAACCAGGTTAAACTGAGAGCCTCTGCAGAGTCAAGAACCAAATCCATGTATCCCAAATCCTGTAAAAAGGCATCAGTTGTCTTCAGCTAGGGTAGGAGGATGTTTTCAAGATTATTCTGAATAATCTTGTTAATACCTAATAATGTTAATACCTAACAATCAGGGAATTAAATGTTTGTTCTTTGTCATTTCTTAATTCACACAAAAGCCATTTAATTTATGAAAGAAATACAGTAAAAACTGTAAATATGTTAAAATTAGATATAGATTTCTGAACTCTGAAATGAACAACAGTCTCACACAAATCTGCTTTATGAAATGATGATGGCTCCTTGGGATGTGAAAGCACAATACCAAGCAATATAGATGCTATATAAGAGCATAAAAGAAGAAAAAAATGCAAATAACCCACACACACCATCCCATAGAACAAAAACCCTCATGGTAATCAAAAAACAGTAAAGCAAACAATGCTAGTATATATTAAAAAAAACAAAAAAACACACACTGTAAAATTGAAAATTTACAGCAATTTCTAGACCAGTGTGGCTAAAACTTCTGCAATAAACAGAGCTCCAACCAACATGGAAGTGGCCTTTTCTGCTGGCTGTAGATTGATTTTCTTTGGGCTTATCCTTGAAAGCAATATATCTTCCTGAATGGATCTTTTTCAGTCCTGTTCTCAGGAGCAGCAGATAAACAATTTATCAAGGGTCTCCAGTAAAATGAAACTGCTTCAGGTTTAGCTTCATTCACAGGATGGCCCCTTAGAATTGCTGAGACTTCAACACCTACTTAAAAAAAGAAGAAAGACCATTGAATTTTTTGATCTGAAATTCACTAATGACCTGCTTGCCCTCACAAAAGTGTTTCTGACAGCTGATACAGGGAGTTTAGAATCATAGAATCATTTAGGTTGGAAAACACCTTTAAGACCATTGAGTCCAACCATTAACCCAGCACTTCCAAGTCGACCACTGAACCATGTCCCGAGCTGCCATCTTTGCATGTCTTTTAAATACCTCCAGGCGCAGTGCCTCAATACTTCCCTGGGCAGCCTGTTCCAATACTGTCAACCCTTTCTGTGAATAAGCCTTTCCTAATATCCTGCCTAGACCTCCACTGGCACAGCTTGAGGCCATTTCTTCTTGTCCTGTCAATTTTTACTTGACAGGAGAGACCACCACCACCTCACTACAATCTCCTTTCAAGCAGTCAGTAAAGACTGACAAGATCTCTCATGAGGCTCCTTTTCTCCAGGCTAAGCACCCTCAGCTGCTCATCATCAGACTTGTGCTCCAGACCCTTCACCAGCTCCGTTGCCCTTCTCTGGACACTCCAGCACTCCAATGTCCTTGCAGTGAGTGGCCCAGAACTGGACCTGGCAGTTGAGGTGTGGCCTCACCAGTGCTCAGTAGTGACAGAAAATCACTGCCCTGGTCCTCTTCCCCACACTATTGCTCACAAAGCCAGAAAGCCATCGGCCTCCTTGGCCATCTGGGCACATGCTACATGACTGAAGTTTGGCCTACATCTCTTACACATTTTGTTTCTACAGTTCAGGTGCAATTTCTAAGATTCCTAAGCTGAAGATATGTGGCTCTTCAATAATTCAATAGTGGAACGCATTTAGAAAGAGGAAAACAAAATTAATAAGCATCGTTATACACAGTCTACAACTGAGTACTTCCTACATCTGCACAAAGCACAGAAACTGATTTTAGAAAGAGCTGATCTAGGTAATACTCAGATGGGGAAAAGCATGGGAATCCTGTTTTGGAAAAAACAATGTTTTGTTTTTGGGGAAGCAAAAAACCCACATATGCTATTGAATATTGGGTTACCAATAAATATCTGATGTAAAGGAATTAAAACTGAAACTGTCTACATGCAATGGCATATTTAGCTACAGGGATATGAGCACCACACTTTAAGACACGTTAAAACCTTAGCCTATCATCTTTGCCATGCTAGAGCAGGAACAACAGTATTAAGGAACAGAAGGGTAACCAATAACACCACCAGAAATCAAGATTCCACTCATCTTCAGGTCGTTATGAAGAGAGAGCATGATCAGAAAAGTCAGGAAGTTAAAATTGTCATCTTCCCCATTTCTTTAAACAGAGCACCAGGACAACCTAAATGGTGCTGAGAAGAGTAAAGAAGAGGTATTAAAAATCAGGAAGAAGCAACCTGGAACACTTTCCCAAGGGACAGTTTTACTGCCAGCTCAGCACCCAAGGTCTCACTCTTACTTGCCGAGCTTTTTTTACTGAGCACCATGATACTTGCAATCCTGGGCTCTTCCCCAACAGAGTTTAGCCACCCAAAACAAAACAGGAAAAAAAACCCCACACTCCAGAGAATGGAGGTCGGGAGACAAAAAATGGACCCTCAAGCTCTTAGCTTGACAATTTAGCTGAATTTGGCCATAATGGCAGCTCTGCTACTTGAATACTTGATACACTGCCCTACACACTTAAAAGCAAATGGTTAAAATTAAATAATAAAAATTATTTCAACCAGACACCTTGTTGGAGGACATTAAACATCATATACCTGGGCAGATAAATATAGAGCTATAAATCCCACCCAGTGCATTATTAGTGACAGGTCACATCTCTGAAGTTACCTTATCCTACATCCCAGCTGCAAGGCTGCAATGCTCACAAGTCCCCTGTCAGCCCTCAGGTGGGATTTATCCTTTCCCCTCCTCTCTTCCAGCTGCATTAAACCATCTGTGCTAGAGCGAAATGGCTCCCTGCTTCTGATAGATTGCATTTATGGCTGCCCCTGGAATACACTAGTTGTACCAAAGGGATGTCATTTCAGCATCTCCATCCCTTACAATTTTATTAGCATCTGGCAGCTACTGTCTGTCAAGTGCAAGAAAAAATGGGTACAAAAACATACCTCTGAAACACAAAGATAAGCTATAAGATGGTTGGGCTTTTTTAACTAAAAGACAGTTTCTGAGGTTTCTTCCCATAAACTTACCAGCAAAAGATTTTCACTTGTAGAAACAGAGGTGAATTACCATCAACTTTGAGGTAAGTAGGTACTTTGAAAGCAGCACAGAGAAAGTTCATGGAATCTGTTCTCTACCACATGCGGAACACAGCCCAGTGGCTGCGGATATGCCTCAGCCTCCAGAGGCAGGGGGCCTTGGCTTCTTCAGCTACAGGGAGTTGTCAAATCACTGAGAAAAGTCAAGACTCCCACAGTTAAACGGCAGTTTCATCCCCACTACCACCATTCTGCATACATCACAGTATTCAGCAGTAGCTCCTTTAAAATTGTCCACATTTCTGCTTTATTTGTTCTGTTTCAGCCCTTTGACTTCTCTCAAAACCGCAAGAATAGTACAAGAGTGACCAGAGCCAGAGCCAAATCTAGGCTGCTGTGCTTCCCAAGAACAGGACATCCAAGAGGACACAGCAACTCCAAGTCAGTGAAATTCACACTTCTGCCAATAACTGAAGAGTTTGGTTAATAGGGAAAGAATCACCTTATTTGTCTTGATGCAATACACACCCTTTTTTGAAACCTCTTCTCCCAGAACTTCCTGCTGGAGAGATCCTGCAATCGGTATTTATACAGCACGCACCAAAAAAGCCTGTCCAAAATGCTTGGAGGACAAATGCAGAGGATCAGAGCTTGCAACCCCATTTACAGAGCAGCAAGTTCCACAGAGGATGCATTGCCAAAACTACAACATTTCAGACACCAAAATCTCTACATGTTGTAGATAATGTCTTTGTGCCACTGCTTATCAGATGGAATGAGAATATCTCTACAGAGTTTGAAGAGTCAGAATACTTTAATTCTTGTTATACATGCCTACAAAATACAGTATTTTGCTTCTATCTTCTTTTGTCCTCGCCCCATAAAAGTCTGGATGATAGTGTAAGGCATAGGCTATTTCCTACCGTCAAACTGTTATGCAAAATACCACTGTCTCAACACCAAGCACATATACTCAGTTGCCCAGGGAGAAGTTTAATCTCCTCAATGGTTCTAAAATGGGAAACTTTCTCTTAAGTCCTGTGATGGCCACTCTGCCTCACTCAGACAACATGATTTGAACCTATAAGTTACAAATACACTTAACCAAATACTCTGACAATGCATTTTGTTCCCAAGAATCTCTTATGTTCCCAGATGTTGCACCTCAGACTCTAAGAAAACGTGTTCCCCATGGAGGCTGTGCAAGCACTCTCTACATCAAGTTTGTTCTGACAATGGCACTATCCCACTAAAAGTTTGTTGAAAATAAAAGTAGCTTAATATTTCTGACTATACAGGGAAGGGGGAAAGGAAATCAGCAGTACCCAGGTGGTCACGGATCAGAGGGGTTGTGAATGGCCAGTTTTCCCTCCAATGGCTACAAAAACAATAGAATTTCTTCTATAATGGACAGTTTGAGGACTAGAGTCCTCACATTATAATATGATTCACATTATAATAATAATGTGTAATGTCCTACACATTATTGCACAGGCAAAGTTCTTTGCCTGAACCCACTAATTGTAATGCTCACACGTGGCACATTTACATGCACATATTTGTGGGATGTCTCTCATATCCCTTCGCTAAGGTTTTTTCCTTATTTTGTCTTTGCAAGATGCAATTGTGAATATATAAAAATCAAAAAAACTGCTGATAGGATATTACCTTTTTTTTGCCCATCCCCCCATAAGCTCATTCTCAAATGAGAAAGCTCAGTTAACCTGATGGAAAAGAACACCATAACAGGATTTGATCTCACTTCCTTTGATATGTGAAACAAATACAGTTATTCAAGGAGTCTTTGAGAAACACTTATGGAAAATTACAGGTGATGAATAACCCACAGGAAGACTTAGTTTGTTCCCTGAATGCAATACTGAAAATTAAAATAATAGAAAAGAAAGGCTACTAGATCAAATCACACTTCGGTTTCTATATTCATTCCAATTCCCATGATGCTTTCCATCTGTTTCTCTAAGCTTTGCTTCATCCAGTACAAAAAAATACGTGGTGAATCCATAAGCAGGTCAGATACTGTAACTGCTTTTTGTTCAATAACTATTTCTGTCACAAATTCAAAGAACAAACCCAATTTGTCTGGCTCATAAACACTGTCCTGCTGCTTTCCCATGGATTAGCCACACAAACAAAGAAAACAAAAATTTTCCAAGATAAATATAAAATTAGTATTTTATTCTGTTTCATTATATTTTTATAAGCAACTAAGAACCAGAGCAGTGCCCATTCCAATACAAAACAGCTACTGCTGAGAAACAGAGAGCAAGGAGCCCAGGACCAGTCCTTGCCCTGTTTTTTGGAAGAAATGGATCCATCAGGCTTTACAAAAAACAGCATAAAATATATGGCATGTCCTACCCTGTCTGACAGTTAAGAACTCCTTTGACAAGAGATTTAAATTAAAGTTTTGATTTTAAATTAGAAAAATTTAGGCCTTTAATGTTTGTTGCACACTAGTGCATATACTGTACATACTTCTGGTGTATCTGTCTTTCTTAAACAATCACATGAAAGACTGCACAACAAAATTTCCACTACTAGAGAACAGAAATCCAAACATGATCTGACCAAGTCATATATCATTTGCTTGTAATAGATCCAATATACAACTCTGACAAAGTCATCTGTTACCAAGCTTGTGCTGAAGACTTCAGGGATCACCTTCATCACAGCAGTTAACGGCACAAATAAATCTTATGATGAAACTCACAGAAACTTTTTTTATCATCATTTTTTAAGAAACATAAAATACAGCAATTCAAGGTTTCCAAAAGGCTTTCACAGAACAGTGCATGGCTACTGGAAGGAACTTAAAGATACAGTCCCTACCACCTCCTATTGCACGAAGTCTACATCTCTCCAAGCCATTATTTTGTGACAGTCCAGAGATGATAGAAACCACAGATTTACGCTAGGCATGGGCATCATGTGTGTTGTGCGGCTTTCTCTTAGTGTGAGTGGCAGCTGGAGACAGTCATTGCCACAGAACCCTACTGCTCCTTTCTAACTACTAACAAGTACACTGTGAGCCACAGCTCAGAAACCACTGTCAAATTTAAACCTAGCAAAGGCAAAAAAGAATTTGTTAACACCGTGCTGTTATACTAAGCATGCTCTATGTGTTTAAGATCTGTGATCTTAAGACAATGAACTATGTAATACATTACATAGATCTGCATAAAAATAATAAACTCAGCTTAGCAGAACCAGTGCTGTGTGTATATACATTTGACAGAAGTCTAGTCACAGATAACTAGCAACATAAAAATCAGGCAGCCAGCTCAGTCTAAGGTAGCCAAAGAAATGCTAAGTCACATTATGCCTACATCTCCTGACACTACTGATGCCTCTGTTCCCAGTTCAGATTTTAACTAGCATTGTGCAAAACTATCACAACAAACTGCAAAGCTAAAGGAAACTGTAAGGGACAGACACAAGGTTAAGTTATGGAAATCATTTAGCTTTGCCCAAGCCATTGCCATTCCATCAAGAGTCCAAAGCAAAAGGTATCCTCTTTAAGTTAGTGTATTTTCAGATTCTTTTTATCACAAACCCAAACAAACTGTGTTTTGAGCAGCAAACCAGATGGTTTTATCATCTCTCCCTGCTTAAGATTCTGGCCACAGTAAGCAGACCACAGAATAATTTTCTTAAAGCAAAACAAAAGCAGGCTGCTATTAAAAGAACAAAGGAGTAGGAGCCTAGATTTACTCTCCCTTCAGAGAAAAAAATTATTCCCTAGTTTCATGGGCTCTCCTGCCTGACACCCTGCTGCCAAGTTAGAAAAGCTGAGCATACCCTTTAAAGTCGTTTCCATTTCAGAGGAAACCACACAGCCTCACAGACATGTACACGGACACAAGGGATATCTAGTTTTATGTGAATATTGGTTTTGTTATGTGGGTTTATACACAATAAGTAAAATCCCACAAAAAATAAAGGCACACACTATCCACTGCTATGCAGTCTTATAGTGAAAGGCAGCAGCCTGAAGAAAATGAGACACATCCCTTTAAGCAAAGTTATTTACAAGGTCAGCCATAAAAATAATTTTTGTTATAAGCCATTTCAATATTAAAAACTGAAAACACTGACAAAAACTTCTTACATGAAAATGGGTGAAGTCTCCAAGAACACATAAAATGTTAAGTCTCCAGACCAGCATTCTTTAGCAAAACATATTTCAAATCATTCTTCTTATTAATGATTTAAGATCTAAACTGGGAACATCCATCTTGTTTCCTAGCCCTAGCTATAATCAGAGCTAAAATGCGTGTCAATGGAGCAAAGCACACCAGTTGCCACTACATGTCAAGGATGTTCCAACAGTGTCTCTCACTTTAGAACTTAACTCTCTCAAAAAGAAGAGTATTGAAGTGAGAGATATTTAGTTCTAAATTGTGGGTTAATAGAAATTTGCTGTCTGTGATTATATTCAGTACTCTTGAAGAACCCACAGCTCGCAGAAAACTTCCACAGAAAGATGCTATGAGCCAGAAATCATGATGCAGAAAGCTGCACATTTGACTGCATGATTTAGTTTCAGATATATCTTTTACATGCCACCTCTAACCAACTTGAAGCTTCCCATTCAAGGAAATGGGAATGTTGGGTGTTGGAGTACCAGCCACCGGGATCTCCAACCAGTTCAGCAGAGACTTAATTTGAGAAGGATGACCTCTCTCAGATGGTTGACAACTTTTAAGACGTTTATCTCTCAAATTGATGCTAGTCCAAACAGCTGTAGGATATGCTGGATGGCATCTTCTCCAGCTGCACACTGGCAGAGCCCAGAACAAACCCAAGCGATGTACGACTAAGGCTATGATGCTTTGGTTTTGTGAGAAGAGCAATGAATATAGCCAAGCATTTGAGAAAAGTTTTGTAAGCACTTTAAAGGAAATGCAGACTTAGTCATAATCCTGCTTAATTTACTGCAAAATAGTTCTTTTGATTTGTCCATACACACACACTCTTCCATTAGGGGGTCAGGATTCACATCATAATGACATATTTCCAAGGCTAGTGCTTACTCAGATGTGGTTTTCAGTTAAGCAAAATCTGATAGCCAGTCAAAAGCATATATGTAGATTTACTCCCTCACTTATGCAACCATTTATTACAGGGAGAAACAAAGTTTGACCCTAAAAAATTTCTCTGAAATTTTTAAGGCTACAAAAATAAGAAACATCTAACAAGTGCTGACTAGCAATAGGTGCAGTATTAAGAAGATCTTTAATAGATCAAATATGACATTGCATCAACAAGTTTTATCCATAAAATAGTCTCTAGATACTTTTCTTGTATTAAATCAATCCAGGGTGCTAACTCACAACAGATATAATCTGACAAATCTACTTCACAATTTTTTAGTGCATATCAACTATGATTCTCTTTTAGAATTTATTCCATAGTGCTTTGTCAAGATTCCAGCTCAACAGAATAATTAGCATGTTGACAATATTTGATGTGCAGAGACTAATTCTAACCCATGCTGTGTAACAAAGATTGGCTAGAAAAGTCACTTGAAATAGTTTTTGGTATCTGACTGGACTGAATTTTTAAAGCACTTCCAGCATGAGCAATCAGGCTTAGTAATTCCAAATAGGATTTCCGAGAACTGCTATGGATGTGATTTTCAAATTAAAGTTGCACTTAAGCAGAGAGCACAGTTACTGGATTATTTCAGTGTCCAGAGACAAAGCAACATCAATATCATGAGAACTATTAACAGCAACTTCAGTTTGAGTTTTGGTTGCATATATGGAAAGAAATAAAAGGAAGAAAGTTTTCTGTATTTTCAGCTGCCTCTATTTTTAATTGATAGCTATTTTTTTCAGAGCTTTGGTGAAAAGAGCTGTTTCTTATTGAGAGTAAATCCAAATTCCTTCAGTTTTTTTTCGAACTATTTACATATAGAACTATCTAGTGAAACTATAAACTCGCACCACTGTACTGAAGTCAGACTGTTAAAGAAGCAGAATTGCTAATACTGCCTACTGAAACATCAAATTTCAGAGTTGAGTATTAAGTGAGCTGAAGTGGCAAAACACTGTTAGAAGCTTTGCTAACAGTCCACTCCTGCCCAGCAGGACCCACCTTAGGTCCCTTGGTACCTGGCCAGTGCCAATGTAAGAGTGGCTCAGGAGCTTGGATAGCTGTCTGTGCTTTCTGATGTCCTCTTCTGGTTAAAATCCTCAATGACATCTTCCCAGCAGTACTCTAGTTCTTGTTTCAATTTCCCTCTCAAACATTGATCACTCCCTCTGCTAGTGCTACAGAGAACCAGTACTGTAAACTCCAGCTGCTTAGTTATAATTCGAGATCTGAAGGGACGTGAGTTCAGTTGACTGATTTTGTTACTTTGCATGGTTGCTTCCTTACTTATAAGTATGCACCTAAAATAAACGAGGAGTAAATCCAAAGAAGGTCATCTTTGCTGCTTTGCTCTCCAAGATATGTACAACTGGAAACAACAACAAAAGGAAGCTTATTCCAGCAGAAAATAGTAGGAACCCCATTAAACGTTTAACAGCAAAATGTATCACAGCAAAGACACACACTGGAAGCTATCATCTTTAATTCTAGAAAGAAGAATTCATGGAAGCCTGTCTCTGTTGAAAACTCCAACACTGAAAACTGAATTTATCAAACTAGCAGAAACTATTAGTTGCTGAAATTTGAATTATAGTATATAGAACAACACAAAGTATTGTGGGAAGGTACCCAATAGAGAAAAAATAGTGAAATAAATTAAAATTAACAATTCACAAAATATTTTGATATGGTAAACATTTGCCAATAAGGTGAACAAAGAGAGAATTCTGGCACCTGAATAAGAATTTTAATCCAAGGCACTGAGGACAAAAAGGGGAATGATGCTCTCATTCAAAGACATCTACCAGCCATGTCATCTCCAGGAGTGGAGAAACACTGCTCAAGCCTAAAACAGCAGTGCTTGGATCTGCCACTGCCGGATTTAAAAAAAAAATAAATAGAGCTGAACCACTGCAGTAAATGGTTTCTAAGAAAACCAGACAGAGCAGGGAATCTCACAAAAGGTGGCTTGAAATAACCAGGTGACACTGCTCTTCCCAAGACAGAAGTTCTCTTTGCTATCTATTTCTTCATTACTTCTCTACCTTCTAAAGCTAATACTACCTTGCTCCCTTTTCAGAGGGACTGCCAGGCACCGTTGTGTATTAGTGCTGGAGAACAAAGCCAAAGGAAAAGGGACAAAGCAGTAACAGCAGCTCCACACCCTGATCCTCCCTCCCACTGAAGTCACTCCAAAAAACAGCCATTTACTTCCCTGGGGGGATATTTGACCACAATAAACTTGCTTATATTTTTCCAAGTTTCCAGAACCTCCATTTGGGCACCATTCACACCTATGTCAAAAGTACAGTATAGTCCTACTCCTTGTAATCCATCAAATCATAGGAATTTTCAGCAGGACTATTACAATCACAATCCAACACAAGAGTTGCTCCCTGTGCTGCACAGCAGCTGTACTACACCACCAATATTCCTGGGTGTTTCTGTAGAAATAGCTGAATGCTGCAGACCCACACCGAGAACCACCCCAGGCAGATGATGCATTACTCTGCAAGAAGCCCCAAAAGACACAAACAAAGTAGAAGGAATAAAATAAACAAGATTTTCTGTGACCCTAAGGATGGGATTATAACTTCTTTTTTTTTTTAAGCTTGAGCAGGAAGCCTTTCTAAATTACATTTCTTGGATTTTATTGTATTATCTTCATGGCACAGTTATTACACATTAAAGGTAATGACTCTCTTCTGCAAGTAACCTAATATTGAACATGATTGATAACCCCTATCTGGGCTTTAGAGAATGTTGAATTTTCTAAATGGAAGGAGGGAACTGACTTGGATGAGGTGAATAGGGAATAGCTTGAGCGGATTATGTGCATGCATATGAAAAACCAACTGCTAGGTTTTCATTAGAAAACGGTATTTTCTTGAAAATACTCACTAATGGCAAACAAATGGGAAAAAAATCCCCAGATCTTCCATTTGTGGGTAATTCTGCTCAGACTCCAAACATATATATTATTGTTTTTCTTATCCATTTGATAATTTTGTAAACACACACAACACAAAGACACACAGTACCTACATGTGTGCACACACATTGATGAGAAATTCAGGGTCAGAATTTATATTTCAAGGGAAACATGTCCATTTTGATTTATCTTGTTCCTTTAAATTATGTTTGTGGGCTGGAATCACTGAGCAGATTACTGATGCCTGATTTTCTTGAGACACTCTAAAGCACCAGGTTTGTTCAGGCACTGAAGAAGACATGGAGCAATGTGGGGTGGGAGCCCAATAGGGGTGAGCATGCAGAGACTTTCACTGCTTTGCAGGCAAGACAGAACAAAGTGTCCACACTCACAGAAACACCTTATCTGCAAGATCTAATGACTTCTGTCCTTTTAAGACTGGATTAACCATTATCTCCTGTGAGCAAGAGGCAAAAACAAACCTAGAGTCTAAGGTGGAACTGCTTCTTCAGAAACTGACTACTTTTTCTCTCACACCTGATGTAAATAAGCAAAGATTTGCCTTGGTATTCCTCAGGCCCTTGCTCATTCCCACAGTAGTTTTCTGACTCTTCAGCCCTTCTACTTAGTAATGAATCATCTCATTGCTCCAGCAAACCTGGTCAAGCTGTCTTGGCTACATTCATTACATTGCTTTTAACTGGGTGAGAGGGAAAAAAAAAAAGCCACAAAAAGTATTTTTTAAAATAGCAGTTAAATTAAAATGGTTCAATTACAGAACATAATTGTTCCTTTGTGAAACAGAAAAGGTATTACTTGAAGGTGTGGAATATTTTTTTGTTTGTTTGTTTGTTTGGGAATATGTTTTGGTTTGGTTTTTAGTGGAAGTTAGACAAAGATCTGATAATCTTTAAAAGGCACTATACAATCAGTTAATAGCCTCCTAATCATGAAACCAGAGCAGGCCACTGACAAGAAACAGTCTCTGGTGTAACTGCAAAATACATCTGTGTTTCTAGCTGCTGTCACACTTCTTTGGCAAAGTTGTCCTATGATTTTTAAAGCTATTTTATTCATTCAAGCACTCACATTGTTAACTTTGCCCTCAAAAAAAAAAAAAAAAACAACCCAAAATACAGTACATTAAACACAACAAGTCACTAGAGAAACTTTAATCTGGTAGAATCTGACTGTCAAGGCTTTGGGAAGTGCATTTTCCCTTATTGCAGAAGGGAAGAACATTCCTCTTTTCTGCCCAGTAGAGCAGGCATGGGGGGAAAGGACAGAGAAGATTACCTGGAAGTTATTCCTTTCAGGCCTGCCATTTGCCAGAGAAGGAACAACCAGCTGCTACTCATCCTTCCTGAGATCCCAGCAAGCTCTGGGAGAGCAGCAGGGTGGCTGCAGGGGGCAACACATTTGCTAGAGCTTGTGTGGGGTCAACATGGTGGTACTATCAGGATGTGGTAAAGGCTATTTTAGAGACACTGTACCAAACTCACAGAAATTCTGAACCCCCTGAATTCTGAATTCCCTCCTCACACAGACACTGATAAACAGCAACATTTTCAAGGTACATTTTAAAATTAAAGTGTCATATTATGGAAGTTGGTATTTATCATGTCAGTCTTTTGATTTTGAAGGCTTGGCAACTCTTGTACTTGACATTCTAACAATCAAGTTGTGGAAAGACTTTTTTCCTACTTTGAAACTGCTTCCAGTAACAGTTTCCTGAGATAAGTCTCCATCAATAATAGCCTAGAATATTTCTCCTTTCTTCTTAAACTTGTGTCAGGCACAAGCTGGGGCCTCTATGACATAGAATATTTTCCAGATTCAAGAGCCAATAAACAGAACAAGCTCATGTATTCAAATACTAAAGAAGGGAAACAATGAAAAATAAAAACAAATCAAAAAGCAACTGCTTGGAACTATGGAGAAGGAAATAAGTCATCAGTTCAACAGCTCTTGACATTATTTATTCTCTCATTGATGTTTCAAGGGAGGACACCACACAGAAGTGGTTGAACAACCCATGACCTTCAATAACAGAGTCAAGGAAGAAGTTTTGTCCCACGCAAGTTCAGTAGATTGTCCATTTTCACAGACATTTTTGCCTATCTTTCAGCACAGTAGTTTTACATCTTTACTGTGCCAGTAGTATCTTTGAACACATCATGCCCCCTAAAATAAAAAGGTTCAGGGCTTCTTCTAAAATATACTTAAGAGCAGGAATTCTCACTTTTTCTTTTTAAACTACGTCCAGAATGAATACTGTCTTCAAAACTTCACATCCCAATAAGTCCCTCAGAGGAAGGCTAAGGTCTGAAGCCCAAAACATCAAATGCTTTGGGTTTACCTACAGCAGCCCCTAAGCAGCCAAGTAGTTATCTTTGCAAGCAGATCCAAAAAAATCAGTAAAGCATGAAGCAGGCAAGAGATACCACGAAACATATGGTTTGCAGTTTACCTGTAAGGCTAAGTGGAGCTTAAAATCTAATATTTGTAAGTGAACAGAACGAACAGAGAATGTTATCCCATGATAATGAAATTTACTTCAGTGACTGAAAATCTGTCTACATAAATGATATGCAGACTGCTGAACTAAAATTTTTGCACAATGACTGAAATGAAGTCTGTAGCATAGGTTAAAAATTACAGCATTATAATTCTGCAATATTTCATCCTTTTGTGTTTTGTTTTTTTCCTTGAACTCTTAGAATCATTTTTCTTGACATAACTTGTCCTTTTAAACTTGACTAACCTCACTCTTCTAAACTGTCTTTCTGAGCTTCTATTCCAGTGCATCAAAAGAGCAACACATGATCATGGCAAGTAATTTGCTCTAACCATACTCTCACTACTCAACTTTGAAACAAATATACTCAGGTATATGTTACCACTGAAGATCAATAGATCACGTGGACACAGGTCGAGGTGTGGTGAAGAAAGAGCAGAGTTTATTTTTCTTCCCAGGATTTATAGGTTTCTGACCATGGCCAGGGATTGGATGGTCAGGATAACACTTTCTCACTGCACTGGCCATGATAGATGTCCATCACAAGACGTGTAACAGAAAGAATGTACACATATCTATGTTTACAGTTACTGTCCTGGGAAAGTCCTTAGAAAACCATGTCAGCAAGCTCAGAAGCTGAGCTTTCAGGGCGACAGGTATAAGTTTCTGAGAATTTGTTTTCTTCCTACACAGGTTTTAATGTGGTAAACTCTACACAAACTTTGCTGCTTTTAGCTTCCCTTTCTATTAGCTCAGAATCAGCCTTACACTACAGTGAAGAACAAAGCAACCCCCAGCTAACCTCCTTACCAGAGAAGCAAGAAGTAAAACTGTACCTTCACACACACTCAAAATGTACAAAGACAAAGAAGCAGTGCACAGAAACAGGGAGATCTAAACTATCCTCTAATACGCTGCTAGAAATTAATCTGAAAAAGTACATTTTTTCAGTACTAAAAATGTCAACATTCAAAAAAAAACCCCAGAAATATCAAAGCAACAAAATAAAACACCCACATCCACCCATTTCTGCTCCTTGAGAAACCTAAGCAATACTCGGCCCCAAAATAAGAACTATTTTTGAATGCAAGTCTTTCCCAGCAAGGGAGAAACAGAGGAAATAAGAAAAGTTACATACAATAGAATTATTTTTCCCCACTTCAGATGCAAATAATTAACCTACAAGAGCCTGTAGTGATCAGTGCAGGACATTCAACTAGCTGTTGAACCTCACAAGTTAATTCTACTCCTAGATCTATTATTAAACTTAGTGTCTGAAGGAGTATGTATTGGGCTTGCAATATCCAGAGTACATTTGATGTAGTTTGACATATATTTCATTCATGCTAAGAACTACTGTAACTTTTGAAGTAAGCCAGTGTATTGTAAAGGACTTGTAATTTTGGGAATAAGGGAAGAAAACTAACCAAAAGGTTACCAATATTAGCTTACCTCACTAAACTCTTGTTTCCAAAAATGATTTAACAAATGCCTCCTTATCATACACAAGCAGCGTGTTTGTGGGCAACTGAAAGCGAGTAGTTGAGCTCTCAGACTAAAACAAGTGATGAATGATAAGAAAGATCTTGGAAAGGGGTTAATCTGTCTTTCTGACAGCTGAGTTAAGATAGGGGTCATTGAAGTCTCTCTCAATCCTACAAATTAGCCTTACATTCTCAGACACAAAATTTCAAGGTTAAATCTACCAAAGACATTATAAATAGCAACTCGGTAGAATCCTTTACTGAGTTTTAAGTAGTTTTCCTACCATACACACAGAGCCCATCTACAGGCACCTTCTGCTGAGAATTATTTTGACTCATGGTACCATTCCCTGTCCCCAGCTTACTATCCCAACCAGGGAAGTTCAGACACATCCTAATCAGCTCAATGTATTTTCCACTCCAACAAATCAGTTTTGAGGACCAGTCAAGCTGCCCACATGAAAATTGAATGAAAGTAAAGAAAGATTCAAGCAAAAACTCAAACTGAAACTTGTCTGGTACACAAAAAACAGGGATTCAGAGCTTGGAAGGAGGAGTCAGAGCAACCTGGAGACACGCAAGCTGGGGGACCTGCAATAAATAGTCATTTGTGGATCATCCTACTTGGACAGGGAAACACAAACAGTAAGTAGGTTCAAAGACTTTGAGCTGCTAAAGAAGGAATGACTGAAATCAAATATTGATAAATATTTCTAGCTTTTGCAGAAAACTGCAAAAGGAACCCTGAAAATACCAGTTAAACAACTTTTTTTCAAGTTTACTCTTTCTTAACATACTTATATACAACATCTCTTGCTTGTTACACTTTTCTCAAGAATGTTCTGAACTCGAACTTTATAAGAGGAAACAACATAATTTCAAATAATTGACTTCAAATCAGCTTTTTATTATTCTGTTTCTCACACGCCAGTAGTTTTGTTGAGAACTGTCAGTACTGACAAGAACAAAACTGTACTTCATTATCAAACAGAAAGCTCCATGCGGTATTTGTATTTTCTGTAAACACAATACCTTCAGCATGCTCTCTGATTTTAAAAGATGTATCTAAAACTCACAGGTTCAACTCGGACAAAACCCTAGACCTTTACATTTATTTCTACTTCATTCTCATCACCCCTTCTTCAAGAGGTTACAAACGGGAATTCGCCTAAAAAAAATATGAGATTCCATAAGAATGGAATGCCATGAGTCACATTTTTAATTAGCTTGATCTTTTCCATACAAGGCATTGCCACCATCTCACAGATATCCCTGAACCACACAAACTCATTTTACAGCTACTCTGTAAATCAGCTCTCAGATCCCTACACTTTCCTTGAGGAAGTCAAACTTCTCTTCAGGACATGTTCCAAGTATAGAATATGTGCATGGGTACTTACAATTGACTTAGAGCATTCCTCTTCTCTTTTCTTAAGATCTATCTAGAACTGTAGCAGTGGAAGAAAATGCATTAAAAACCATCTCTAGCACTGAAATTGTGACCTTTTCCTTTATCTAATAATGAAAGCCAAACAACCTCATTTGCTTTAGAAAAAGGAATAGACACCTAACTGTTCCAGAGTGATTTGCTTTTTCAAATGCCAACAGGCATTCTGGGATAGTAAATAGTCCCTGATGCTCCCCAGTGCCACATCTAGTAAAAGCGGATGACTTAGGAACAAAGATTGGTTTTGATTGTTTGGGATTTTGTTTTGGAGTTTTTTGTTTGGTTAGGGGGTTTTGTTTGTTTTGTTGTCTTGGGTTTTTTTTAAATAAAATCATTACATCAAAATAATATTTGTGCTTAGTAATCAATACCAGTGTTCCTAACACAGGAGAAACTAAATCTTTTCTTATATAATCAAAAGCCAATCAAAGATTAGTTGATTGGCTCTTAGTTCTAGATATACTACCAACAGTTCACACTACCACAGTAGATCTTGCTGACAAGAAAATATATCTATAACCTAGACTTCTACAGAACATGTAGATTTCTCAAAAGTAGAAAGCATGCCAGAATTGCTTCAGAAAAAAGGGCTAAACCCAGCTGTGGGTTTTCTTTAATTTGTTTGGCATTTGGTTTTCCCTATAAAAGGAAAAGCTGACAGGAGGTGGGAGAGAGGAAGAAAAAAGAAACCCACCAGATACGTGAATTGGTGCTGTGATGGTCCTGGGAGAGCAGTCTCTCAATGAGTTAGGTAACAAAAAGTCCAGATAAATCCAATATTTAATATGGAATGAACTTTACAATGAAGATACTGTGTACAGTTTAATCTTCCACATGTCCTATTTCCATTCCTTCCTAACAGGGAAACAGAATTTGATGCAGAATTTCTTTTTCGTGTGAGGGGCCACCAAAGGTGTCACACATTACACCAGCTCTTAGTCCCAGTTTTGATTCTGACTCTGCATGGCATTATCCATATCAATTCAGAATATTCACCATGCATGTGATAGGAGTGCCACAGGCACTATGTGACTTTCACAGCATCCATTCTACCAACAGGCTTGTCCTGAGCCTTAGCATCTGGAGGCTGCACTGCCTATCTGCCCTATGGATACCTGAGAGAAGATAGATCACAAACATGGGAAGACTTCCTGCTAGCAGTATCAGATATTGGGGTTTCCACTCACATAGGAAAACACTTTGCATTTGTTTCCTGGACCCAAGTGTGTGCCATTACCATTTGTTCTGCAGCAGAAGGAAGACTCCAGGAAAACCACACAGCATAGCATGCCAGTCAGTACAGACCATCCAAGGCCTTTATTACCACCTTTTCAACCTCATCAGCATGTAAATAGTGAATGAATTGCTAATTTCTCATTTATTTCTAGTTCAAAAAAAACCACTGTCAGAAAAGTTTTTTTAGTAAAGGTTGTTGAAGAAAATTAATCACTAAGTAGTAAAATATCTTGGATCACCAAGGAACCAACAGAGAAAAAGTAGACAATTATCCAGTGCGGCAAAAGATCAGCTGTAAGGTTTGAGGTCTGTTGGCTTATTTTAAAGTATATTTACCTGCAAGTGAATGTCCAGAATCACATTTGCTGAACATTGTCTCTTGCCACTTTGAAAACTCAGTTGCAGAAGCTGTACACCCTGCAGTTTGGTAGCCCAGCATGAAAAAAGTGGAGCCTAGAAAGAAGTCTGCTGCTAATCAAGCAAACTTGGAATTACTAAAATGAATTTTAATCCTAACCTGTTTATTCTTTAGGTATTTAAAACAGAAGAAAGAACTTTGATCCAGCTCCAAGAAATATATTGTTGTTTACATAGAGCGTCCAATATATTCAGCCATGATCTGGAATTATTTCAGAGATTGGCTGCATATTTCACAACTCCTGCTATTAACGCTCAAGATTCTTCTGGCTCAGAAATGCTGGACTGTCTGTCTTGCAGGTAAACATTCATTTACCTGTAAAGAAAACAAACTAAAAGCTACTGCCATATCTACTGAAAAAACTTTTAATAATAACTTCTCCAGAGGCTGAAGAGTGTCAAGACATGACTGGTACCAATGACTTTTAGAAGGTATTTGAGTACCACAAATAAAAAAAGGTGGACTGAGCTTGGTAACTATTGTTTGGAAAGCTGTATTGAGAAAGTCTCAGATTGGTTTTATTCCTTTCTTTAATTCTATGAAACATTCAATACAATATGATGGAAACAGATACTTCTTTTAAAAACACACCTGGAAGGTTGTTAAGTATTTTACTGTATGGTTGGTATCTTGGGGTGCAAGCCTTGAACACACCTTCATATTGTACAGGAACTGGTGGAAGGCTTGACACCCATCTATTATCAGCAGGTGCTGGCATTTAGTAGAAGCACAAAACATTTATTGCATCAGGAATAAAATGAAGGACTGCAAAAGAAAGCTATTCCCTTTTTTATCTAATCTAAACCAAAGAAGATTTTACTAAAGCAGAAGCGGTGCTTTCCAAAGATTTGGGGAAAATGCAGTTCTTACTTGCACCAGACAACATATTCTGGTGCAACCACAATCTCAGAAATGAGGGTGCCCCTCTGGGCAGGGCCTTGCACATTTTCAGGACTTGCCATCCAGTTCCCACAGCAAAACTGAAATTTGGCATCTTGAGTCAGGAGACATGAGGCTCTATTTCCTCCCTCACCACGCACACAAGTCCTGGCAGCTGTACAGCTGTAAGACCAGCTTGCACTGGGGCCACTCCTCTGCAGAAACTGATCTTTCCTTTTCCCCGGGAACACTGCCCCTTTCCTCTCCACAGTCCTAAACACCAGTCAAAGCTAAATAATTGCTTTGTGCCTGCAGCCAACTAATGGAAAGCCTAGAAAAATATTTTTAAACTCCCCATCTGAGCACAGGAGATGCATGATGGCTTGACCACTACTCTTTGCTTTTTACAGTTTGCTTATAGCAGGAAGGAGTTCACAAGATTTAGCCAGACAAAACAAACAAACCAGAAAAAATACATATGCTGTTTTCCACTTCTTTAATCACATCTAGTGCTGTACCTTTTAAGTTCTTAGGTGGAAAACTCTTCCTATTACTCAGTCTTTTTAAACTTGCATATCAACCATCTTTGGGGATATACAATTACACAGCATTTCATGTACTCACTTTGACACTAAAATGCATCATAAAGCACATTACAACTCTCCAGTATCCCAAACATATCTTACTACCATCTATCCTGACAACCACAGACAACAGCCAAGAAGAGATTATGGTTTAGGTCAGACTACTTTAGAAGTATTTTATTTACATTCAGTTAACACAACCATACAATAAAAATTTTAGACAAAACATCTTTGGCAAAGATTTAATACATTCAATGAGTGCATCCTTTTGCCACCCTAGAACACACATTTCAAGCTTGGCTTTGATAAGATAGCTCATAAACTCAATATTCCCAACACAAATGAAGAGTACAGACACAGAAGAGAATCAGGCAAACTTAAAAGTTTGTACTTAAAAACAGAAATAAATAAATCAAAGGCACAAATCCTAGCTGCTCAAAAGCCACTTCAGAAAAATCATAGAACCATAGGAAGGTTGTGTATAGTTCATCCTGTTTCAACCCTCCTGCCTTGGACAGGGACACCTTCTACTACACTGGCTTGCTCAGAGCCCCATCCAACCTGGCTTTGAATAGCTCCAAGAATGGGGCATCCACAACTTCCCTGGGCAACATCTAGTGCCTTACAACTGTCACAAAAAAGATATTTTTCCCAATATCTAATTTAACATACTCTCAGTTGAAAGACATTACTCCTTGTCCTGTCACTACATTCCCTTGTAAATAAGGCTCTCTTCCCATCTTTCTTGTAGATGCCCTTCAGGTTCTAGAATCCTATAACTGGGTGACCCCTAAGCCATCTCTTTTCTAGACTGAACAATCCTAGTGCTCTCAGCTGGAGACCCCAAATCAAGATGCATCACTCCAGGTGGGGTCTCACCAAAGCAGAGCAGAGGAGCTGAATCCCCTCCCTTGACCTGCTGGCTACTCTCAGATGCAGCTCAGGATAGAATTGGGTTTGTGGACTGTGACTGCACCTGGCTGGGTCATGTCCAGCCTCTCATCCACCAGGATCCCCAAGTCCTTCTCCCCAGGGCTGCTCTTCATCTGTTCATCCCAGCCTGTGTTGATACCAGGGGTTTCCTCAACCCAGGTGCAGCACCTTGCACTTGGCTTGTTAAACCACATGAAATTCCCATAGACCCACTTCTGAAGCTTGTCCAGATCCCTCTGGATGGCATTGCATCCTTCAGGAGTGTCAACCACACCATTCAGCTGGGTAGCATCTGCAAATTTGCTGGGGGTGCACTTGATCCCTTTGTGTATGTCATCTGTTCCCTCTAAACACTTGCTCAGGCAAGAACCTGTGCACACAGCCTTGGCAAGGAGACACTGATGTCCTTGCCGTCAATGTCTGTGCCAGTGAAACACTTAAGGTTTTAAGAGCAGCTGCTGAAATTGTGGATTTGACTTTTCAGTTATTTCATAAGATGGAGGTGAACAAGAATTTAAACAACATAATTTAAAAAAAGAAAGGCCATGCTGACCTCTTCTACTTCTCCAGCCAAACACAGGATGTCTGTTAGATTAGCCATGGGGCATGCTGCTCGTTAAGTACCCAGTGTTTTAACACAACATGCTTTCATTCTGTTAAACACTTAATAGCAAGCACACATCCCAAGACACAGTAGAAGAGCTCCCCTACTGGGCTGATTGCTCACCATTCAAAAGCTTACAAGCCACTTGAATTAACTGCTAAATAAATCTCTACACCTACCCCTTTACCCCTCCCACTGTAACCCCCAGTGGCTGGCAGTAATCCAAGCCAGAGCTTGTATTACTGCAGAGCCCAAGAACCTCTTCAGTTCATACCCATTCCCTCTCTCCCCTCCCTTCCCTCATCCCAACTTACGGCTGATCTTTTTTGACTGAGAATATGAAATGTTGTTAATAAACGGATAACTTCCTGCTTCTCCAAGCAAGAAGGGGAAAGAGGGGAGTATCAAGAACTGGAAAGCAATAATTACAAAGTGTATTTGGAAAACCACAGTTGGTGATAAACACTTGCCTTCTTTGTACTTCAACTACCAGGTGTTCTCTGAATTTCAGTTGAAACACAAAGGGTTCACCATAGTGTGATGCAAGAAGATGGAGAGCCTGTTTGCAAAGTAAATGCCATTTAACAGATCAAAATCATACTGCAGATTGAAGCTATGTAAGATCTCTCTCTTGCACTGCATCAGTGTCTTTGGAGTCCCGCTGCTTTTTGTAGTTAGTCATGGTGCATAAAATAAAGTAGGTGCTTAAGTACTTCCAGGATTGACAGCTAAAATTTCAAAAACATTTTGTCATTATCTGATGACTATTCAGATCTTTCCACAGCCTTCCTTCTGCATTTACACTAATCTTTGGTACTTTTACCTAAGGCATGCCTAGTATAAATGGAGGCCAAGCCGCAGTACAATTTGTAGAGAAACCCAGAGGAAAGAAAATCTTCCAGGTGTGTCACCAAGTTCCCAGATGCTCTGCAGTGTGTTAAAAAAGACATGAAAAGCATCAAGGAATATCTCTGGACTTAGCTTCAACTGTCCCAAGACAGGTGTTATCAACAATACTTTAAAGAATAACATGGCAGCCAAACAGACAAAACATAGGAATTCAAGACTAAAAGGTACTACTTTCTAAGCAGCCCTCATGGATGGATTCCTCAACAGGCATGTTCTTTGGATACAGTTTATTATTAAAATAGCACACACTCCCCATTTATTTGAAATCCTTCTCACACACTACTTGTCCAGCATGCATTTTAAAACTTCAGTGATCATTTCTTTGTTAACTGTTTCATATTCAGCCACTAAATATAAGTTAAAACATAGCATTAGAACTATAATTTAAAAAATATTACACCAGAAACACAGCCCAGCTAGAACTTCTGCTCTAATTAACTAACTGTATCTTGTTGAGGAAGATGCAAAGCACTTCAAATTCAGTCTGATGTACAACATACCATAAGTCACTTTCCCCTTCCTGCAGTGACCAGCCAGTCCTAAAAAATGAGGACCAACATCACGTAGCCAATTAGAGAGCATTTACATCCCTGCTTACTGCAGCCACAACAAGTTTCTTTCATAAAAAAAAAATTCAAATCAAAATAAAGGAGGAATATCTTCAGAGATTGTTTCAGTATTTTATCTTTATATGTTCTGTAAGTTACCTGCTGCAAACTCACTGTAAGCTTGTTCTCATTTTTGTTTCCTTTGTATTTCAATGGTTAGGAAGAGATTGACCTAAGAGGTAGTCTTTGGTGCTGGGATACATTCAAAAAAGCGCTGGGAACCCAGGGCAAGGCAAGTACTAGGAATGCAAGCACTAATCAACTACTGGATGCAGTTCCACTCTGTTCTTTCAGTTTTTCCCACAAAACCACAAACACTGTGACATCCCCTATTTCTGAAAGCCCCCTAACCAAATCATCTGCAGACAATTAATACATCACTGAAATTTTATCTATTTCCAAAGTACAATAGAAGCAAGCTTGATATGTACCAATACAAACACAGGCAAGGTTTAACTCCCCTACAACACGTGAAATCCCCCCTCACTGCCTGTATTTCCCAGTAACTGACAACATTGAAATTCAAGACATTGGTTAGCTACCACTTTTTGCAATCAGCAGTAATAAGGAGATTAATATGACATAGTTAATAAAGTTGTAAACAGAAACTCAGTTCTTGCCCTTGAATGCAGATTCAAAACATTAAGAATAACTCTAGTAGCACAAAAATAATTGTTTTATCAAAAGCCAGGCCACATTTTTCCTCTCTTTACCTATAACATGGGCTGAATCCTACTAATGTCCTGATGGACTGATTTGGATTTAGACACACATTACAAGCATGCTGGCAAGCAGCCGGAAGAGATCATCAGCAGATGGCAGAATTGACTACAATCTATTTTGTAGTTAGGCAACACGGCTGTATCTGCATCAAGTGGGGAAATAAGACTTTAAAAAGGGGAGGAGAAAAAAAAAAAAATTGGATTCAGAAGGCTCTGTACATTGTTGCTCTCCCCCTCTCCCTCCCTCCTAAAAGGACCAAATAAGAAAGATAAAACACATGTGCTACAGAGAAACATCTTGAATGGAAAGCTGAGATATAGCCTGCTAGTATTCTCTAATTAGTGTGTTCCTGATTTCCACTAAATTGCTGTAGACCTATTCCTGGTCAATCAGATGATTCAGGTGTCTAGGGGAATTACACAGCAAGATACCCACCCAGCACATACAAGTCAGAATTAACAGGCTCCAACACACAGCAGGCAGCACAATGACTGTGTCAACTTTGGGTCAAATATCAGAAAGATTCTACACCAACTTTTGAGGCGGCAGTACTAGCTGTCAGAAAACAGGGACTTCTAATTATCATCTCTCCACAGAAAATCCTTGCTCCTATTCTAGAACCAAGAGATACAAACCATCATCTTGAGTTACATCATGGTTTAGAGAAATTGGTTAAAGCCAGCAGCAGGTGGTCCACATACTTGTTCAAGTGTTCATCTAAAGATCACACCTTCCTTGGGCTGCTTGTAATTCCTGTGAAACAAGACAGGTAATATTTCATTCCACCATTTTTTCAGTTTTTCACAGATGGAGGAAATGAGGCTCAGCATCACTGTGGCTTTCTCAGCTTAACAGCCTGTCAGAGAAGGTTTTGCTACTAAATCTCAGTGACATAGCTCATCACAAAGCCATGCCCAAAAACAAATTCAAATAATCTAGAGGACAGATACCAAGTCCACAGATGGAAAGAAAACCCATGAGTAGCTCCATCGTGCCAAGAGCTACACTACATGTTGTTGCAAGTAAATCTCCCCTCTCAAGAAAAAGAGAGAATGGGAAGATTGGAGGCATCTGTGAGTGGGGAAGAGATATTGTTAGCAACGTTACCACTGGCTTTCCTTAAAACCTTTCCCAAAAGCCTCAGACATGATTGTCTCAGTTGATATTTTTCAGATGAGGTAACAAAATCTTGCTAAGCTAGGGATCATAAACAGCGTACAACCAGCCGGTCAATTTATACCATTATTTGCAGTTTTAAGCTTAATCAGCACCATGTGTCCCCACAAGATGACTGAGTAGCACTGCACAAGGTTAGACCATCTGGAGCTGGGATTTTACTTTCTTTTGATTCTTAACTGTTGCCACTAATTCTGGTGTGCCCGCTGTCTCCCTGATCTTTAGCCCCTTCTGCCAGATCAAGATCCTATGTACAGATATAAACACTGACACAGAGAACATTTTTGCCTCCCACCTCCACAATAACTCACAAGCACATAATTTCTCAAACACTTCTATGCCTTACAGAATTCCTTTGTCTTCTTCAGCTTACTCCTTCCCCTCATCTCTTCTGACAATTTAGGGAAACAAATGTCAGACCAAGAAACCTCGTGTCATGTCTTCTAATGACAGTCAATATTGACCAGGTGACCCTTGCTGAGATTACGTAAACAGAATTCAGCATGGTCACACCTATTTTCATTCCCCAAAAGAAGGCCCAGTGTCTAGGAACCCGAAGTTTTTTCCCTACTCAATAGAAGAGCTCCAATAAAAACAAGAGTGCACATGCTGCTCATGCATCTTGCTCACTCCTGCGTGCACATGCTGTCAGCCATCACCACAACTTCTAGAGTGAGTGAGTTAAAAAACAACAAATTGCATATTCTGAAGCAGGACTTAATACTTCAAAATATCCTCCTTAGTCTAAAACTAAAGACAATTATGCTAAAGTGCCCAATAACAAAGAGCTGTGATAAATCAATTTTCCTTGCCTGCAGTACAATCTGGATTTAGCTACTTAGTACTTTTTAATAAACAAGATACTCATTCAAAGCATAATAAATGAAATGCTTTGCCTTGAGGGACAGTTTTACTTAATACTTTGGTGTTACAATGACAGAACATGTGATCTGTCAGTATGAACATCTTTTGTTCTCTGAAAATGGGTGGTCTGTCTGCTTCACACTAGATCATGCTTGAGACACACAGCACCCTTCACACCCACAGTAATATGCTTAACATAGGAAAAGCATTTTGCTTTGATAAGGAAATCAAACAGAAATCCCAAAACAAAACAAAACAAACAATGCTTCTGTGGAAAGTGATTCCCTAGTTTCCAAAGTCTGTGATGTACTTTATACCACGTCACAGAAAACCCACACACAGAGAAAGCTATTTGGGAACATGATTTAAACTGCTGGGAAAAAAAACCAAAGAAACCACCACAGAAATACAAACCAATAAGCAGCTGAAAGACAGGTGGTACTTTCTTTTTCTCAGCATTAGAAAGTTTGATAAAATAAACTTCAGAGCAACATTATGGCTGACATTCCTACTTGCCATACACTTAACAAACACAGACATGGGAAAGACTGAGTAATCTCAATTTCTCTGTGCTCAAGTAGTTGTGTCTACAGGTATCTACAACACAAATACCATAGAATGGACAATAATCATGAAGCCAATCCAGCTGGTAAATGGAGAACAAGTGGTAAATTAAAATTACTCCATCTTCAGTTATCTGTCCCCACACATACGTATTTTCTATGGCTGTATTACATTTATAAGCAATATGAAATGTTACCAGGGTAGATTTAAAATAATTCCACAAACCTTGAATAAATTCCTCTCCATGGACACCACCATTAGAGATATTGGCAACTGATCCCATACACATTTATTTATACATAAATAATTCCCTATCAATGCTAGTTGCAACACTGACATTTATTACGATTATTTAATCCTTATCCTCAAAAGACACACATCTTGACAGGCAGTGGAAGAAAAAATTATTTTCTTCCCTCTTTCTGACAGACCATACACCAATCTGCCACCTCTCAGGTTATCAGCCAAGCACAGAAATAGCTGTATCTGATCAGAGTAATGGTCCATCCATCTCTTCTATACCAATTCATTTAGGGGTCATTTGTCCCCAGTGCATGAGAGTTTCTCTCCTTCTAGATTTTTGATCTGATTTTGAGTAACATAAACCGTACTGGGCTCAGGTTCCCTTTAGACTCTAGTCACTCTAGTTTGTCAATTGTATCAAAATTAGTGATCACATTTGTAACCCCCCTTTGCAACAAATGCCTCTAGTTGCCAGACTAAGCATAAAAGGCATTTTAGATTGAAGTGATTCTGCAACAAATAGTATGAATAGGGAGGGGAGGAAGTAGTGAGGGAGTTTGTGATCCCATAGGAAGCAACTCAGAGGGGAAAAATGAAAAGCTGGCCTTTTCTATAGGACAGTAGCATTAAAAGATCCAACAGCAAAATGTTCTTCTGAGGATGAAAGTCAAGATATATAACAGCAGCTCAATAAGGCTTCATCAAGAGCTCTTTCAGGATCGTAGAAGTCAAAAAAGGAGCGGTACAAAGATACATTGATACAAGTGAGTATAAAAAGACACATACAAGCAGGAGAGATGTAAAAGTCAGAAAGGCTAAAGCAAGGGCACACTATGAGTTACAACTACCAAGGGAAATAAAAAGTTACACTAAGGAAGCTAGATTAATAACCAGAAGTAGAAAGATGCAGAATAGTCAAATTCATTACTGTAGGAAAGTCTTCTATTAACCAACAGAGAATGTTAAGAAATACCTGATGGCACAGCTCAGACAATTACTTTTACTTTGGGCTTTACATTATTTTTAATAAGAGTTAGGAACTAGAATTTTAAGATAAGAAAAAAAATAGGAAAGAAGAGAAATTAATATAAGTAGGTACAGACTATATGTTTAGACTGGCATGGTTTAATGAGATGTATCAAAAAAACTTAAAGAATAAACTAGTTTTTACAAATTCATTCAAAATAGAACTGCAAAAGGGCAAACTGATTTACTAGCAGTAGAAAGGGAGAGATTAAAAGGGATGGTCAGTATAGCTTTGATACTCATAGCAATGCTGCAGTGAAAGAAGAAAACTTAAGTTCTAATCATGTAGGGAATACAGGGAATAACAACAGTCAACAGAAAGCAAATACTGTTAAACCAATATATGACTTAAACTATGGCAGAAAAGGATTAGATGTACAGCTTAACTGCCTGAATATAACTGAGTTATACCGCATTGTGGTATATAATATGTTATTCCACATAGTCATCTGTGGACTATGGAAATATAGTCTATATCAAATTACATCCAAAAAGCACATAGCTGGATGAAAAAAACAAAACACATTTTTGATCAATAGTTCTTGGTAATTCATTATCAAGCTAGGAAAGCATGAAGCATGGCACAACAAGGTTTTACTCACAGTCCAGTACTATGTGGTAGTATGAAAGACTGTCCTCACTTGCAGATTTAGTGGAACTTATCAGTCCAGGAAAAGTATTACAGGCACCTTAAAGGCCACGGCTATCATGCAACACCATTTCTCCATTTCCAAATAAAGATTTTTCATTATTTCACCAACTAAAAGTGGTTGATCCAGTAAACAGAAAAAGAAAACCCTCAGATTCAAGAAGAGTCACAAGTGTTTGAGCAGTAGTCTTGCAGCACTTCAAGAAGAAAGACTCTAACACTTTCTAACACTCATCCTGCTTTTTTAATGTTGTTCTTCAAGCTGATGTCGGAGAAGCACAATGTTTGATGGGCTCAGGTTGGGAAATCATTCTGCCAGGCAATAGTAATTAATAACCTGATTTAAGTCCTGAGTCACACTTTTATAATAAAAGCTTGGGTATACAGTTTCAGGAAGTTAATAATAACTGATCCTTGTATTGACAATTAGATTGACAGCCTAGGCCCAAACACATGTTGAGAGAGCTGCTATCAGAACAGAAATACTAAGACATAAATAGTTCCATCACATTTTTGCAACCATGAGGGTTTCAAGTCTTCAGAGGCACTTAGATATTAAGTGTGATGATGTTGTTTAAACTGGCCTCAGAACACCTCTGAAGGGCACCTAAAAACATGCCAGCAAAAACATGTTTCATGTGCTCATTTTCACATGAACAATACTGACCAGAGGCAAAAAGGATCACAGCCCAAAGATTAATGACCACTTGGATGTATCAACCACAAAGTTTCATTTCAAGCATCATCTATGTCTAGGTAACACTCAGCGACCACCGAAATTTCTCACTTCTCAGCCATTAGAAGCAACTGTGAGCACCCCTGTACCTCACTAAACACATCACTGGCTAAAGGAGATAAGGTAGAATAAAAGGATGGGTTTTGCAAAGAAGGTGGTTGCTCTGAGACCCAGAGCTCAGGACTACAAGCTGGCAAGCCAGCTGCTACCAGACAAAAAATCCCAGAATGAAATAACAGCTTCCACAAAGCTTTTGTTAGGATTTCTTTCCTATTACTCTGTCCGCCACATCAGTTACTGCTCCTGAATGAAACAGCAGGGACAAAACCATCAAGCTTCTTTCAGATAAAACAGTAATTAAGCATAAGAGTTTTGCCTCCCTAAGCAAGATTTGCACATCTCTCTTCCCTCAAGTATATGCTTAAACTCTTATCTCCTCTCCCTCAGTCGTGGAGGGTGAACCATTTGAAGGTCAGGTTCTCCTTCACTCCTGAAATCAAATCACTTTTTCAAGGTCTCATGTCTCCCTTGGGGCAGCAAATCAGAGGAACAGGCAGAAAAATGTACTCTGCATATAACCTCATAAGAAAAACAGTTAACACTGCTTCAATAAATAAAGGGAGAATGAATTTACTATCAAGTCCATTCTACAGTTTGAGACTCTTGAAGACTTTTGATTCAAGATTTTAGAAAAGGGACATATTTCCTCATGATAGTAATCCCAAGACTTCACAGAACCTCCAGACCGAGAAAAACTACACGCGAAAACTCAAGTTTATGAAATAATGAAAAAAATTTACTATAAAATAAAAAACTGTGACACAAGCTTTTGGAAATTTAATTCTTTTATACTGTTCAGAGACAGCATCTGCAGGCCATGGATAACATAGAACATGTCTTATCTCTCATCCTACAACTCCATTCGTTCTTGGGACCCATCAGTTTTTGGAAGGGCACATTTTGATGGGGCCTCTATCCAGGGCTGGCTTTTTGTTTTCAAATGCTGTATCTCCTACTCGGTGCCAACCTTTTTAAACTTATTTTTTAATGTTGAAACCATTATAGACTGTATAATCAGCACACTAATACCAGTAAACAACCGCAAATTTTTCTCCCAAACAAAATTGCACAGCAGGATTATTGGGGAGAAAATCTTATTTGTCAGCAGTGTATGTGTGATACAGTACAAAGACTAAGAACAATATGATTCCCTGATTCCCCATTCACTTATTCAACTTTCTACTTCACTACAAATCCATACCATCACTGGGACTGGCTTAATTTACAAATCTAAGCCCCCCAGGAACTATTTTAAATGCTACACACAGAGACGCAAAAAAAGTAAACCATGTACCACAGAATGAGTGGTATGTACCTGCCCAAATGGAACTTGATTCTTCCATATTTATGATCCATCTCGCATTCACATCCAACCATAAGCACAGCTGAAATTATCTTACAAATAAGATGTTTCTACCTTTAATACTGAAATACTTTTCAGGTTTGGCAAGAAGACATTACATACTATGACAATGTTATTCTTAGAAACAGAAAAATTAACTTTTTTGTAAAAAGGCATAGACTCATGTTTTACACATCAGTTATGTGTAAAAACAGTTAACTTCTATGTGACAAACCATTCTGGCCCCACAGACCTCCTGAGGACACTCATAATTAAGATTTTTGGGGAGAAAAAGTGGGAAGAGGGGAAGGGGGTGAGAGTAGGGCGTTTAAGGCAAGCATACATATCTCTGTTTAGGAGTCAAAACTAAGCTGAAAGGCTTCAACCCACTTCACACTAAGGTAAGCGTATCATAGAGATGCCTTGTGCAGAAGACTACTCAATTGTCCTGCAAGTACAATAGCTGCATGCTCACTATGCATAACCTCTAATGGCTATTAATAAAAACAATCCAAGGCTTGCTTGATGGACAGATACTTAACATTTTGAATGTTAGCATCTGGCCCTCATTCTCGTCTCAAAAACTGATAAAGACAGAACTCTCCAAAAGGAAACTGAATAAGAATAATACAGTGAACTTGGGAGAGAAAAATGTACTATGGTTTGTATTTTGTTTGGGGGGAAATCTTCTGAATTTTCTGGGGTTTGCTTTGGTTTTTTAATGAAGGATTAATCCCCCTTCTCTCTTGCCCATGTACACTCAAGGTGTCATTTTCCAAACATCACAGCAGGTTCTAGCCCACCCCTAGCTTCAGGGATTAATTAGATATTCCCTGTGTCTGAAAGAGACCATAATTTCTTACCCAGTGATTACTATTTGCAGGCCTGTTTGATTACAGGTCTCTTTAATAGCATTGCTTCTTCAAAACTGACTGAACCAGATGAAGTATTTCAGGTGTTGCTACCTGCAAAGTTGAAAGAATTCCTTCCTTTTTACTGTTACTGCAGCCTCCCGAAAAAATGAAGGAAACCATGATTAAATGAAAAGTTCAGTGTTTGATTAACTAATCCCTGCAGTCAGACTTGCAAGTTTTTTGTGTTTCACTCCATTCTTTTCACCAGCTCAGAACAACATTTTTTCTCATTTAAGGTCTACTTGCTCTTGAGATCCTGTTTAAAGAAGGTAAGGGACAAGAACAGTTAAACTCACCATTGAGAGACCTCCCTAATGAGAAAATGATCAACAAATTTATTCATACATTCACAAGTAAAAAAAGGTGACAACCTATCTTCTATCATCAGCTTCAGAGGTGCAATGACTACATTGAACACTTTTATTATGAGCATTAGTGCAGTTCTGAATCTCCTATTTCTGCTCCTCCTGAGCAAGTCAGCCAGCACAAAGGCAATGACGGGTGAAAAGAAAGCTGAGAGAGAGATGTACCTTCCCTTCTTAATTGCACCAGGTAACATCTGTGGAAAAATTCCTGTAATTCATGAGATAAGCAAGAAATTCAACTGTCTGCTAGACTGTGCTGTTCACAAGAGCTGCACAGTGACATATTTGTGTATCATTGAAGGAAGTGAGAAAAACTGTCTTCAGTTCTTTTTCCTCAACCCTATACTACCCTTCATGTCAATTACACAGGAACTGAGGTATCATCAGTTGCTGCAGAGGACAGGGAATAAGAAGATGAATTTTCGACCATTTCCTCTGAAAAAGTATCTTTGAATTGAATTACTTATTTGATTAAGCAAAGACTTGAATTATTTCATATACTACTCCTTATGGTAATATTTAGACATGTATGTTTTGTACAAATACACAAAATTTTAGTTAGCAGGAGACAAATCTGAAGAAGACTCAGCAATCAAGATAGATTCTTCAAGTCAGAAGATTCCTGCATGCTCTTTTACTATACAGGGTAATATCAAGTCTGTGGATGGAGTTCCATTAGCCCTAAGTAGGTATTTGTTGGCATTAGAATTCACAATGGAAAAATTAATTGTTTAATTGAAATATCTTTTCCTTCTCTCCTGCAGTGAGACAAAACATTCTACAAGACTTAACACCACCTGCAGGAAACCAGCAGTAATACCTCCCCAGGTATGGCAGCAATTGATGGAGACCAAACCAAACTAGAAATCACTCAATCATATGCATTTCTATTAAACCTGTCACAGCTGGGGAGAAAGTCAACCCAAAACCTTATGTTTACCTCAGCATTTCCTCTATCCCAAAACACAGAACATTGATGAACAAAGCAAGAAAGAGTGGAATTGTTCATTTTCCTGCAATAGACTTTATTTCCTCAAACCTATAATATTTGAAAATATGTATGGGAAGAAATGATGCATATAAAAGCCTTATCTGTTGCTCTGCTGGAGAACTGCTTTTCCTAATGTTTTGATCTCAAATGACTACTAGAGCTTCAACCTAAAATAAAATTGCTAAAGCAAGGCTACAAAAGAAGGAAAGCATTACATATAACCTAGCACAGTAATTCCTGTTCCTCAGATTGGAGTCAGCATCGCTGGAATATGAGGGTAAAGCATGCATTAATCACAAAACAGGATCACAGCATCCCTCAGACTAAAAAGGACATCAAGAAGTGCCAGATCCCATTTCCTTCCCAGAACAGGGCCAGCTGGTAGGAATACACTCAGGTGAGCTGATTTCAGTAGCTTTCAGGAGCTCTCATATCAACTTGTGCCAAGCTCACTAAGGATAGTAATTCCATAACTTCACTGCAAGGAAGACAGTAGGGAAGAAAGAGTGGGGGCAGTGCTGATGAGCCCTATTACCCAAAATCAGGACACATCAACAGCATTATCCCTCCACCTGACCCCTTAAAGTAAACAGTAAGGTCAAAGTTTGGGGAGAAGTTTCTCATTAAATGCAGGACACACAAAGAAATCTTATTCCTCAACAGATAGGTGGAAGTTTATGTCCCTGACTTTGCTTGCTATGTAGGTAACAAGATCAAGAATTCCCACAACCACCTCATTGTACCTGTCATTCCTACTTGCTTGTTCCTCCCAGGAGTAGAGCCAAACCACATCATAAATTGACATGACAATTTAGAATTTTTCTCTCTGCTAAGATTTGTTTCCTCCATTTTTTTAACTGCACATTCATTTTTCTTTATTTAGTCCTAATGAAAGCATGATATAGAAAGTTGCATATGTAAATCTCTGCTGAATCAGGATCAGAAAGATTTCTACAACTCCCCACTATTTAAAAAAAACACTTCCCTGTGACCAGCCTTACCACTTTAATTTTTATTAGCATTATTCTTGATGCCTTCAGCTAGCCTTCCCAAAATGTAGAGAAACAGATGCACAATAAAAACTCTGCTTATACCCTGGATGAGACTAATCAATACAACACTAAATTGTGTGTTTATTTCCACTTCTTTTAAGGCAAACAGCAACTGAAAAGCAACAACTTGTATCTGGAGGATGGGTAATTATGGACAGCAAGTGTCATTTCAATATAAATAGGGGAAATAAATGGAAATTACACAACACTTAACTCTTACGAATTGGCTGTTAACTGAGACAATAGTCTACAAGATGTTGTTTGGAGTATCTCATTAATAAAATTCAAAATTGTTTTCAACAATTATGTGCAATCATTGTCATTTTATCACTGGCCAAAAGTAGTCCCTCATTGCATGCTTCAAGATGTAATTGTATCACAGACTGACAAGAAAACCATCCTGTAGGCAGGGGAGATCTGGAGCTGTACCACACCAACAGGGAAGTGTCACACATTCGCAAAAGAAAGCGCTAGTTCAGAGAAGGGCCTGCTGCTAGAGAACACCAGTCAATGCTCTTAAAAGACCAAGAACAGCATTTTCAAACAGTGATGGGGGTCACTTATCTAAACTAATTTTAGCTGGTCTAGAAATGTATCCTTCAGGCCTTATTTTGACTTAAGATATTTGTTGTATCTTAACAAGGGTTTTTACTCTCAAGATTAATCTTCTGGTGTGGTTTATAATATTAACCACTTCACACTTATTTGTGAATTACCTTGACAACCTGCTCTGCAGAAGGCAAGTAAGACACTGGCTCTGCAGCAGCACCTTACTCAGTCCCTGTACTGGCATTTTTGGAGGGACATAAGCAATAAACACCTCTCCTGCAGCCTTACACAGCTACTTACCCAAGAGACCAATTACCATTTCCTTGATTACTATGGAGGCCATGCTACAAGCTGTCCTTGTCTGCTTTTAGCTGTAGGAAACAGAGCCAGAGCTCAGTCTGGGACACAGCAGTGTGGCCAGAGGCCAGCACAGAACCTGCTGAAACCACCCTACAGCACCTGGAAGTCTCCTCTTCCTCTCACCATAGCTGACATCCAAACCCAATGTTTGTCCCACACATCCTAGCTGTATGCTTCATGCTTCCAGGCAACCTGAATCATAATTCCATCAGTCCCTTCATCTTCCCTGAAGATTCCCATAGCTTATCCTTCCCCTTACACACACCTTCACATCCTATCTTGTCCTTGTCTGTTACTGGCACACATCAGCCTTAGAGGCACAAAGTTAGTGACAGACCACTTATTTCTCTGATTTTAATACACTGCAATGTCAGAATCTCCTCAGTTGGAGCACAATTCCAGCCCTTTTTTGGTAGGGACTTATGCCCACTTAGGCAGAAATAGTAACAACACAAATAAATATAAATTCAAATCAGAGAAGCCAGTTACTTCACCATCTCCTGAATACACATGGGACACACAAGGGCTTGCTCACATCATTGACAGGAGCTATTCTTGTCTGCCTGTGACATCTCTAGACTACCTGAAACCTGTCACAGTGGAAAGATGGAGGTAACTAAGCCTGGAAAGTTGGGTGGACATGTATTTGGAAGCCAAATTTGCCTACAATTTTTGTTTGCGTGTGTCTCACTGTATCTTTTATTCTTTACAATACAATTGTAAGAAAGGTCCTAGAATATTCAGCAAATATTACCAGAAAACTCACCCTGTGTCCAGCTTTCATCAGCAGTGAAACTTCCTAGCTTTTGCCATCCACTCCCTCCTCACAGATACAACTTGACACGTCAAAGAATGTAGGAAGTCTTCCTCCTCTGTAATTTGCTAATTTTCTGAGCTAAAAATCACCAGATTTTTATGAATTTTAACGGTGATGAAAATTTGTTTTTACAAGCGTGAGTTTAAATACTTTTAAGAGCCCAACACATTCAACAGGGTTTCTTCAGACTACCCAAAGCATAAAATATACATGTTTCTCAGCCAAAGTGTACAGCACTTTTATAAGAGAACTGAAAATGTTGAAGTTCTAACAAAATTAAAAGGAATGTACAGAATAAAGGGAAAGATTCACTTCTCCTGTCAGCACTCAACTCTAAGTTAATATAGCCATTCAAGTGAAGAAGGAAACATGACCAGCCTTCTCTTGCTGGTCCAAAAGCACCGAAGTCTTAGCTTACTAATAGATCTCCAGCTCTGCAAGCAATGCTCCCACCAAAAGTCAGCCAATGCCTTTCAGAAGAGGCTATTTTAGGCATCAGTTAAAACTGAAATCCAAGTCATCTAGGCTGTAACTCCTGAGGGGAGGGGAAGAGACCAAAGTAGAAGCAGACAGAATAACTGCCTTACATGGGGGATAATGACAAGGTAACTTGACAAGTAGTGACTTTATAAATTGCTTCACACACACAAATTATGCAATGCAGCTAATGACTCAACAGGGGTGGAAGGAGGCTGGGAAAGCAGAACACTGCTCATTCATTCTGATGTCATCTGACGTTGTTCATACCTTACAGAAGTACCCGTCTGTGTTTTGACAGCCTGCCAGTCCATCACTACCTAAAGCACACAATTTGCTGTAGGCGATTTGACCCTTTTCTTCCTTTCCTACGCCCTCTTGCTTATTCTGAAGAATACAGACTTCTCCAGTAATAGTAGTTGATGTTTTTAAAGGCAGGCCACAGTTCAGGATTATTTTGCATGCTGAGGAAGCCCACAGGCACTCTTGGTATCTTGTGTGTAATTGCAGCTAGTTCTGTCATGAGGAATAATTAAAATTATTATTTTGTGATTCAGATTTTTTCAAAGTCAGGACTAAACTGAAGGTGGGTCTAGAGCTTCACCCAAAATAGAAGTTTTCAGCAGCTTTGGCTAATTAGGTTAACTAAGTGTGGACTTGAGCCATGTTGTTTTACTTTTGCTTGTTCACATGGTTTTGGCTATAAAAATAAAATTGTGCCTCCAAATATAAAGGTTCACATGCCTTATTTTTCCCACTAGTTTTGCTACCTGAGTAGATTAGACAGATGAAGATAACTTGGCTTTATCAAGTTCTTCAGCTGCCATCCAACAGCTGGTTGGATGCCTAACAGGGTTAGACATGTGGTGGGAGCCGCTTGAATTACAAGACTTAATATAAGGAAAAAGTAAAGGGTGAGTCACAATCTAGTATTTTAAGGGAAGATAAAGTAATGGGCAATGCACTTTCCCCCTTTACTTTCTGTACAAATCAGGTATCTGCGGTCTGAACCCACAAGAACCCTCAAATAAAAATCATTACCCAGAAAGAACCCACTACAACATTTTGCATGGTTTGTTCTTCATTGTGGAAGTGAGGGGAGAGCCTTTTAAATTGTCTTTATCTCATCCCACAATGTTTCCTCCTTGCCTTTTAACCCTTCAATTCTCATCACCATCCTGCTGGAGGCAAGCTGGTCCTGAGGGACTGACCTTCCATCTAGGATCAACCCACCACTGAGGGGGTCGCTAGCCTGCATTTCTACTGATAAGGGAAAATTGGAAGTGGGGTACACCTACAATTTGAAATCCAGAAAACACCATTTGTTCAGTTTTACTCACATAAGACTGAATTTGAACTAGAAATTTAGCTCATCATTGCACCTGATTAGGCACTGCCTCTCAAATCAACAAACCCTTTTCAAATGCATGCCTACCCTGAAAACAACTGCTTCTGCCTTTTCCATGCCAAGTACCCTTACAGGAATTTAGGGCAGAATTTATAAGTGTTTAGTATCCTGAAAGGTGTTAATATTTAGTCACTCACTCAACACCCTGATTAGAGATTCACATCAAGTCAAGTCAAAGCTCCCTTTTACCCCTTTCTGTCATTCCCTTCTACTACTGTTCACACAATAACAGCATAAAGCGCTAAATGCTGTTTTACACACAGATGAAGCATAGTGCATGAAATAATCTTTTAAAAAGCACAAGCAAAGGCAACTCATCCCTGGCTCACATGAGCTCTCCTCCAAAGTATTTCTTCTATACCCATATCCACCAGACTAAATGCTGATATCCTCATCCAAGCAAAACTTACTTGGAAGCCTTCAGAATTTCTCCAGACAATACTTGAGCTTGACTAGGTGTTAAGGTCAGCACAGCACTGACTTCAGGAAAAAAAAAAAAAAACAACAACTCTATTTTATAGACATTTGAAAGAAAACAACAGAAAATCCAGCAGGTATGAGTATTAAAAACTCATGTGATTACATTATACCAATGATGACAGAATCTACTCAAGCTGAGATGACCTTGTGCTCCCTGCTGCTTGCAGATTACATTTTCACTAGGACCAGGCTGTCAAGCAAGCAAAATATGGAATTAACATTTCCACCCTTTTCCATTCATTTTCCTCTAGCCCAAGTGACCACAGAGAATTAAGAACCAAGCTGTGCCCAAGTCTAGACAAAGCATTCTTATTCACAAATCAAGGATTTCCTTACACAGCCATCCTACCATTTTAAAATTTAAAAGACTGGATTTTAAAAGTCTGAGGAGAGTCATGCTCCTATGACCACAGACTACAGAATTTAGCTGAAATTCCATGCACTGGTTCACACAAAAGTGAGAAGCAGGAGAGGGGCTTGTGCACTGGCATCATAGGAGTAACACATATACCACATACCTTCCTGACATATCAAATGACAAAACAGATGCCAAGACACTGCTGCCTCTGAATACAGACACCAAGGTGACATACATACGTGGACACAGATCAGTCCCTCAGTGCTTAATGGAAAGACCATACATTAGAGCTAGCCCACAGCCAGCAAAACTGGCAAAAGCTGTGGAATGCTACAAGAGAAGCACACCAGGCTAACTGTGCATGTTCAGGCACCACAACAAGGAAGGAAGAATGGCAGACAGAAGTGCTTGATGGCAGAGCAAGTTGGCACTTGCACTGACAGCACAAGAACCACTTACCTACACCCAGGAACCCATTACCAATCTTCACAGACACACTGGCACAGAATTACCCTGCCAGTTCAATTGCTTGCAGGATCAGAGTTACAGCCACACACACTGACCACTGAAAAACAATCCCCAGAAAAAGGCTGTCACCACACAAGCAGAACGGTTTGATTGTGTTGACAGTTTTAGCTAATCTGAAAGCAAAGTAATAACCTCTGAGAGCATTTCATGATGTTTTCTCAGCCAACAGCTTGTCTCCACCTGTGTCTACAGAGGAGAGCACTAAGAACAGGGTAGGGTGAAAAGATGCAAGACCTAGAATTATAAGCCATTTACCAAAGTTACCTCCTCTTGCCTTTGGGTAGAAACATCCTAGAAGTTATAGGGGTATAATGATCTAGGTGGTAAATAAACATTGCAGGGTAAAACTTCCCTATAGTCATGAAAACCACTGCCTAGAGGAAAAGAAAAAGAGGTAGAGATGTTTGAAGAAACATTTTCTTTCTGTACAGTGCTTTACTCATTGAAAGTTCAAAGACCTGGGGAAGTTTTTATTCATATAACATTTTATCCCTCATTTGCTTCTACAATAAAAACAGAATAAGCAATTGTATTTACAGATTACAGCTTAGAAATATTTTTTTTATTACAATGTGAAATCATTCCTGTTGACTTAAACATCAAATCCATTTATGCCATTACAATTGTGGTGATAAGTTAGAGTGATAATACAGTTTAACCACAGCACACATCGTAATTTTACAACTTTCACCTGAAGAT
This sequence comes from Parus major, assembly GCF_001522545.3. NCBI lineage: Eukaryota > Metazoa > Chordata > Aves > Passeriformes > Paridae > Parus > Parus major. The sequence goes on from NC_031770.1 coordinate 31,742,288, forward strand.
TTATGTAGAAAACTTACACCAGCTTAAGTTTCCTTTGGCCCTTCTAGAATAGGTTCTCCGCTTGTGGTACTTCAGGCAGTGAAACTCAGGCATTGGAATTTGTAGAAAGTTCCATGGAAATTCTGTGAAACTCATTTCCATCCCATTGCCTCAGTCCTGAAATCCTTCTACAGATTTTCTTGCACACTCTGGAAACATACAGAGACAGCTTGGCAACCCCTTTTCTGGGGCTACACAGTATGTGGAAGTGTTAGAAATCTTTCAGAACAGAAAACTGTCTGGGTAAATAACTACTAGTGTAACATGATTAAACAGTACTCCCATGTTGCAAGCAAGAGAATAAACACTCAGAGCAACAGCCTCAGACATATGTAGTCTAAGTGTTGTTGCTATCATTATAGAGCAGAGAGCAGTCCTTTCTTTTGTGTACATAGTGCACACCATTATAGGACCCTATTTCCCTCAGACAGAATTCTGCATAAGATGCAAATAATGAAATACAACAGCCAACATGATGGAGTCTGCCTGAGAGGCGTGAGAAGGTAAAAAAGAGCAGGAGACAGCTCAACCAATACTAATGAAGCAAGAAAGGACATTACCCTGTATACAAACTTTGTTAAACAATTTCAATGAGCTGTATTTTTTTGAGCCCTATTATGAACAGGACAATCTCATGTAAGACAGTAGATAACAATCAATTTGCCCTTCAAAATATAACAGCATTGTTAAGGAGTCTGTCATTTTCCTTTAATTAATGCCCTGCTGCATCTGACAGACATCAAGTGCTCCTAGTTCACACCAATGAATTTCAGATTTAAGTGTTGCCTAGGTGTCAGCAAATACTGTTTTTTAATGGCAAAGACAACCGAAAGGAGAAACATTATTGTAATCAGATGAGTTGTTATAAGCTCAGTGATGGCTACAGGTTAGGAGGCATGCAGGGGAAATCTGAATGCATACGAGAAAGAAGGTGCCAATTTTGTCAGTGATGTCAATTCAAAAATAATATTTCAGAAGAAAGTAGGTGGTAGGTAGGTAGGAAGTTAGTAACCCTGTGTGATTGTCATTCCAACCTTATGTGCTAGCATAAGGTCAAGCCCTGGCATGCAAAGGCCTTGGTCCATACCTGACATTCTGCCACTGAAAACTTCTCATTTGTCCACTTCCACTCAGGGCCAAAACAGCCACCAGCCTACAGAGGGCTCACTTACAACCCCAGCTTTCATGTGAACAGTCAAAGTACAATTTGAAGTGCAACTAGTGACTTGGCAACAGCAGAAAACAGCACGGACTCTTTGCAAGAGTTAATCTTGCTAATGCCACAAAACAATAGCAGATATCAAATAAATATTGTGCAGTGACTCTCAGATGCAGACTGATGAAGAAAAATCATCACTTCATCATAAAGCTTTCTGATTTAATTAACATATAAAGATTACATTGGGAAATTGCAATCCAGATGCCTTTGAATTACTGCACCAGAAAAACTCAGTTGTAACTGAAGTCCTCTATCATCTCAAAATCCAGAGGAAATGCTCCACTTGAGGTTGACAAATCCTCTACCCAAAGTCTACCCAAAAACCTACTCATCCTGTTTTATTCCAGTCAGCATTATCCTCTGCAGCAAGTTTAGGAGAATTTACACAGGTTTGTATCTTGGGCTGCATTCTATACAATACATGAGCCAATCTTCTGACTCAAATACATCTGCTACACACTGCACGGAAGAAAAACAGAATGAGGCTAGGGAAAACTTCTCTTGCCAGATAAAAGCAGAGCTGTGTTATTGACCTGCCAGCCAGAAAAAGCTCTGAATTTAACTGGTCCTTCTGCTCAAAGAAACTTGCTACTCAGCTAGATCTGTAGCTAAATAACACATATATGTTATATGTATATATAATGCACATAATATAGACACACACATTATAATATGCATCTATTAGGTCCCAGTACATAGCAATGTGTTAGAGCATACAAAACAGTAATAAACTCATCAGCCTAAGAAGATAAATAATGACATACCAGCCTTTGATAGCCTGGGATACAACATTGTAATGTGCTGCTCATGGGTGGGGAGATGAAAATCCACGACTCATGCTCCAGGCTGCTCATGAGACAAAACAGCCTCATTTATTATTCAGAACTCACTTAAATACCCAATTCAAATCTCCTGGGCTTTACAGCCATTGGCTGATATCTCTCTCCCTGCCTAGCTTCCTGGCCAGTGGTGTGCTTACTTCTCAGATTGGATGGGGCTGCCTGAGGGTCCCCTATAACATTTCCAGGGACATGTTCAGGCATGAACTAGGTTAGCTGAATTGGATTTGTGTTATGGTCAGATTTACTTTGTCCAGTCCAGGCCAGCTGCACTGTGAAAATACCAAGACACATTATGATTTCATTATGGTTTGGTCTTGGCTTCCCTTCCCCCCCAGCAAATTTTGAGAGGAGGTTCATGGATCTGACCAAGAATCTAGTTTATCAGAATGCCATGCAGATAAAAAAAAACATGCCCCCATCTTTGGGAACCAGCTGGTTGGTTTTTTTCGTTGGTAATTTTTAGGTATATTTTTTTACTTTTCAAAAAATTATAAAACTCCTCTACCACTAGTGAGAGTTAAACTGTAGGCATTTAAGAGGGAACAGTGTCTGCTCTTTTTTCAAAGTATCACTCACATTGAAACGTGGATCCGTTTCTCCCCTGCTACATGCCTCTGGATCCTTCTTATTAGGAGTATAGGCAATATCAGAGTGCTGAAGGATTATAAACAGATTTGGTCAGTCCCACAGGCTATTCCACTGGAATTAATAATGCTTCCCTGCAAGGTGTATAATTTGCAGGAGACTGGGCTGCTTAGGGGACAAGCAAGTCTGTGGAGAGTTTTCCACACCTCCGATAACAGCCAACTGAGACATTTCCAAGTTTTTTAAGCAGCATACAAAGAAACTCTGTTTCTAATACATACACAGAAAGCCCACTCATTAGTTGTGTTTATTAGTTATTCTTCAAATGGCTTGAAGTTCAAACTTGGATTAACTTTCATTACTGTGATTAGGTACTGGAAAACAGATCTGCTCAAATTTGTCAGTATAGAAAAAAATTGCTCTGTTGTTTTAAGACTTGTGTAATTTAAAACTGTTTAGAAGTGTCATCAGCACCAGTTTGTACCAGAAAACAGGAAAGAAGTTATTCAGTGCTTCCTTCAATGTCTTTTCATCCAAAGAGTTTATTCTGCAGTCAGGTATGGGGGACATAGAGAAAACACCTGAGACCTGGTCTCTTTTGTGTCCAGAGACTAGCTAGTCTACAATCCTTTTATCTATGTACAAAATTATTTTTTTCTTGAAACATTTACAGGGCTCTATAGTGAAAAAAAATCCACTACTAACACAAACAGTATAGCTTGCATTTATCTGTATTTTAAATACTGTTTTATAACAGTCTTTCCACTTCACAATGAAGAATACCTCTTACTCAGTGGCATCCAACTCTCAGTTAAAGACTCAGGAAATAAGAGTCATCGGAGTAGCTCAAATAATTCAATGAGCAGCTAGACAGATGTGGTTGTAACTCCTGCAATTTCTGAAAAGGAAACAAAAATATCTCAAATAATTTCATTTCCAGGAGGCCATCCCTGTCTGTGCTGCACACAGCATTCACACTCCTGAGCAAACTGAACAAGCACACGTTCCATGGACTGACAGGCAGCTGGCTCACGGGAAGACTTCTGTCTCTGCCGCTACCAGGGGCACACCAATGCCACAGCCTAATGTGCAGCCCAGCCCTTCAGAAATATGCTGGCATATGTATGGGGACCCTGAGAGTACAGCTGCCCATCTCAAACACGGTTAAGGCCACAGAAGGACTTTGCCATGAGATAAGTGCAGAAGGGAACTTGGACTGTAAGATAAGCCCCCATAGCAGGAACTTCGGATTAAAGGTGCTACTACTGTCTAGGTGTTATCTCAGACCTGGGGGGAGGCTAACAAAGCTGGGGGAGAAGAATGTATCACTGATAATGGACAGAAAAAAATGCAGAATTTATGGGCCACAAGGAAAGCCAACTCAGCAACTGTGCTGAATCAGCTCTGACTGGGTAAAATGTAAATTCCCTCAGGGTAAAGCACAACACCAACTCACAGCCCACTGACACTAGAAATCCACCAAGAAAAGAGAAAGGCTGAGCATGTGGACTAATTAGTGTAACAGAACTGTGTATCCAATGAGTATTAATTCCTCTGTTAAAATGTATTAATAGGTAAAAACTTTGAACAACCTCATGATCCCCCCCACCAAGAAGTCTAGGATGAAAGAGGATCAACAGGATGCCACTGGATCCACAGGTGGTGACTGTCCTCTACATAATAGATCTCTCTCTTCCCACCCACCCCAAATTTCTATTTCTCTCTACCTCACATGTACTGTTAAATATAATCTGTACTATTGACTTCAGCATATGGGTCTCACTGGCACCTTAATTCAGGCAGAGGCATCTCTCATTAATTGTATTATAACAAAGTTACATGTGCAACATTCCACTAAAGTTCATTAAATTACTGTTGACTATCTTGTACTATGACATCTTATTATATAGCTGAGAAGGGATGTACTAGTTGTACACCTGCAAAAATTCAGAATCAGATCAACTATATAGCACGGTAGTATCAACTATATAGCAACCCTGACATGCTGCCATTTACCACCCACAATCTTCTCTCTGTCCCCAGCTGTAGATCTTCATGTCAAGAAAAAAGCCGTAAATCTTGTTATTTTTTCCAGACTAATTCCACTACATTCCCAAGCAGGGTTTTCTCAATGTGAAAGAAAGCATTAGCTATTTCTAACTGTTGTACAGAAATGGCCAATAAACAAGTGTTGAAGAAGAAACTTCTACAGAAGTACAATTAGTTTGATGCTCAAAACATATTTCTCTGCAAAGCTGCCAAAGATTCTATTAGGATTTCTTTTCTGTAGTTAAGATGCTCCGCAGGACCATCTGCTGTTTAACTTCAGTTCAAAATCATTTAACTAGAACATACTGAAAAACTCATGTTAACATATATGTATTTGGCCTTACACTTATGGAGAAATCAAAGTGTTTGTAAGATTTTTCCTCAGATTCCTGCAACAACTGCAACACTTTATCAGATGTATGAAATGCACATATGGATGCAGAAAGCAATTTTGTTTCTTGGTCACAAATATTGACTGTTTAAACTCCATGTCTGACCTGGAGTTCTTCAAAGAGATTTTCTTTTAATCTCATCACATAGAAACTACAACGTTTCAAATGAAATCATTAATGAACCAAAGTCACCTCCTCCATCCAAAAGTACCATTTCTCCTATTAGCTCTCTCATTTAAAGAACCTGAGAACAGCAGCAGCCTTTATATTCCTCTCTGAGCTACCTCATCCCTTTTCATGAGCTTAACAACTATGGTAGGGTGTTGACTGGCTCATAACCATCATTCAGAAACTGAGCCTTTACCAAAAAGAGTGAAGTTAAAGAGTATAAACCGACGGCAATCACTGCTAATCGATCCTCTATCCAGGTCTGCCTTGAACTCGAGAGCAAAGCAAAACACTCAACACAGAGTGAGATATCATAGCGGGGGCAATATGGAGTGGGGCACAGGGCAGATTATAAAGAACACCAGTCCAATTAGGGAAGTTTGAGTGTCAGGATGTTGAATTCCCTATCATTTCCTGGCACCATTGCCTTTAATTAGGCCTTGGATTGATTACTGCCTTTGTTCTCCATTGACCCACCACTGGCTCTGACAGGGGTTGTATATTCCCCTTCTACAATTAGAAGACAAAATTCTGAGTGTCAGCAAGCATTACACAGGCAACCATGCTGTTCAAAGCTACAGAGCCCTTAAAAAAAGAATGTGTTTGTGACATTAAGACATTCTTCTTTCTTTACAGGATACAATAGGATGGAGTGGATCCTAGTCCAACAGTAAATTACTGTTAAGGCTCATTTAAATTTGTCAGTGCATTTATATGCAGTGTATAAAAAAAACAAAACCCAACAACCAAAAAAAAAAAAAAAGCAAGAATTGCTAAGTCAAATCTACCTGGTTCTTCCATAATTCAAAACAAGAGGTAGGTAAGAGAGAGGGTGAAATACACCACTGTCTGAGCATTTAATTTGTATAATAGCAGCAACTAGACTGGAGAAAGTAATATTCTATGCAAGTATGTAGAATATAAAGCTTTATGGCAATCTGAAGCACAATAGACACCCACAGTGCTAAAGCAGCGATGCAAAAAATACATTAACGAAAGTAAAACTTGAAATAACATTACACAAAATCTCTTTCCACATTTATTTTATGTTACACATTTTGATAGCACTTAGAGGCAACAGCTAAAACAATAACTAAAAATACCGAGATCCCTTATGCCATGCACTGTACAAGTCAGTTTTTTCCCAATTAGAATTTACAGTCTTAGTAGAGTCACAAAGGAGTCAGGGCAAACAAAGGCAAAAATAACTTGTAGGCAACACATTTTTTTCATGTCTATGAGATTCGTCTATGCTACTGTAAGAAAGATTTCCACCTTCCATATAGAAGGTTACGAGCTATCCTCTGTGACACATTGCTTTTTGTCATTAAAATACAGGTCCTGGAAGTCACACTATCATGCTCTCTGTGACTGTGGCAAGCCTTTTCACTTCTCCATGCCTTTGATCTCTACTCATATATCCCCCAGGGCAGACAAAAACCTGGAAGATAATTCATTAATACTTGTGAATTATTTGGGTGCACTTTGAAAACTGAACTAATGTATTTATTACTAGAAGTTGTTCTGATATTTTAAAAGTCTTATTGCATTTTGAATAATTAAACTGTCTGAACATGGAAAGGTTCCTATTAAATATGGTTCCCATTACCACAAGGAGACAGCTCAACAGACATTAGAAACTGACAGCAGTGAATTAAAACTTGGAGTGGATTTTTCTCCTTCTCTGGCCATTTCTTTTTCCATCACACATACCCGCCAAAGTCTCACAGTGCAAGACAGCAGCCATGTGTGGAATCAAAACAACACCAGCCAATTCGACCAGCAAACCCAGGCAACCAGCCTCTAGAGGATTTGCCCAGGTGAAAAAAAGGGTATCTAGTATTCCTAGTATTAACAGGTATCATATTCCTTTACTTTATATATGTGTGTTCCTGCAGCAGTGGAAGAACCAATATCCACTCAGAGTGAAAGCCATTGTCAGGGCTCATTTCTACCTTGCAACTCCCTACTTACTCTTTTGTCCCAAGAGACAATTGCAATATGTGAGCTTTGGTATTTGTGCTTGAAACAGACCAGGGTAGAGCAAGTTCAGAATCATTTGAAATTAAAAGGATACTCACTCAGTGTCTGGCAGCCAGGTCTGAGGTTAGTCCCATCATGTCTTTAAAATTTGACCATTAGAGGTAAGGTTTTATTTTCACCAAGAGGGTTACTTAAAGAAACTTTGGGTCTTTTTGTAAGTTTTCAAAATAGCTACAATAAAAAAAAAAAAGTCTAAACAAAAGGGGAGTGGATGATGCAAAGGAATTTGATCAATGTTTACTCTATTCCTAGGATTCATCCAACTTGATGAAATACCTCTAACAGGTAGAAGCACCCTTGTACTGTACTAAACTCCAAAGTATGATTGGTAGTGAGAGCCAAGGGACTTGCACCTAGTTCTTTTTTCCTATCACAGGTGAATGAAGAGAGTAAACAGAACAGGCTGAAGCCTAGAACAATTAAGGGACATGTTCTAGAGAAGCTTAATGGCTCACTGCCTGTGCTGACAAGAAACAGAGAACCTGGACAAGCCCCATGCACCCCATGCACTCACAAAGGCAGGCACCTTTAGAAGAAGACTGTTTAGCTACAGCTAAAGCAGATCAAGGTAAAGTTCTGCATGTTGCACAGCTGCAGAAAAGAAGCTTTTTGTGTTGGTAAGGCTGGTAAGGGGACAGACACCAGTACAACCCAGCACAAACACCTTGGTGTCAGCAGAGTTAAATCCCATTTTTTCATCATGTGAAGGAGGAACTCAAGTGTGTTTGTAAGACCCATTTATGGATTTCAAGAACCTTTCTCCTTCTTTTAGACTTTCTTCGATTAGAGGCTATATAATCCACTATTTGTCACTGCAAGTGGTCACCCAGGACCACACATCAGTAGAGCACGAAACACTACATTTAAACTGCTACTGTCAATACTGCACTTGTCCATCTACTTGCATTGCCATACAAATTCACTGCCTTCACACCAATTCTAAGGGTAGGCATTCTCATTTAAATTGATAGTCTTTCTATCACCTTAAAAAAAAAAAGTAACCCAAAAAACTACCATGAGGAATGCTAGCAGAAGTATAATAACTGAGACTGCAGTTTGTGAGAAGGTTGGCTTTTTCCCCTCTAGTTACAAACGCAATTTTTCATCCCACACTCATATAATGTGGGGGAAAGAAAAAAAAATTGCTTGTCTATGGCTATACATAGAATCATAGAGTTTATGTATAGTGATGTAAGGTAAGCAGTTCATATCTTGATCAGTCACCTGGGTATAGATTTGGCTCTAAAAAACACAAATACCTCCAGACTGAAAGAGATCATAGGTGAAACAAGGTCTGTTTTGCTGACCAACATTTAATGCATTAAGGTCCCTTTTTGCCTGTACCGTTAAGTTCAGAGAAGGGTTTGATTTTGCCACGTTAGCTCCAAACAAGTTCACTGAGAGATGAGAAAAGTAAATGCTGGCATGAGACAGGGCAAGAATGTGCACTTGAGAGGACAGGATTAAAAAAACAAGGGCAACAGGGGTACAAGGGGCTATACAATATCTGGCCTTGTAGATGCTCATCATTTCACTGCATGAGCCTCAGAACAAGTTGATTTAACACTGAAGTCCACCCCGCTTTGAAATGGAAGCTGGACTAAATAACTGTGAGCTTGGTTTGAATTTTCTGTCTGGGCAAAAGAATGATTATGAGGGCTATGGAGGTACAAAAACAAGTTGTATGTTTATTAGCCCCATGTTTGTAGGCAGATCTCCCTCTCATGCAGCCAATTCGGCAGGCTGAGGTTAGCCCTACAAAGATTTAATTGTGCCATGCCACCCCAGTTCAGACAGCTTGTTCACATTATTGCCTCTGATGTTAGTTGAGAGGCGCTCTTTGATAACACCTGGTGCACAGAGTGAGGCCTGCTTTCAGATACCTACACACACACTGCTCAATTCCAACATTCAAAACTCTTGCTTACACATCTGGTGTTAGTTACTCATGTGTGAGCAAGCTTCCTAAAGACAACACCATATTCCCAAGGCCCTAACCTCACTTAAAACTGGATTTTCATTACTCTACACCACGAAGTGAAAGAAAACACTAAGGCTTTGCTAAGCACCACTGTAGAATCAAGTCTAACATGCAGAAGAAAATACTGTTATGACACTGTTTCCAGCTGTAGTTCTCAATTCCTTTAACCCTGTTAAGAAGCCTTGTTTACCGAACAACCAAACCCACTGTTATATGTTGTAAGTGTAAGAAACTCACAGCAACTCTGAAAAACTAGTCAAGTCAACAGATTTTGGAATAACTTAGCAAACCTGAAAATGGACAAGATCCTTCACAGTAAGCTGCTTTCCTTGAAAAATCAATAACAAGTTTAAAATTATAGTAAAGTGAAGTGCAATTCATTCTTTTTTACCAGCTCCTGCAGACCCTGGCTAACAGGCAACACAGCAAGGGTTTCCTTAGGGTTAGAGTTAATTGCTATAATCACAGTGCCAGCAGCAAGCCAGGTGAGCCATTAGTTAGGGAAAATAAAATTATCAAAAGGGAGCAGAAAATGGGGTAGAGAGGTTAAAACAGCATAGAAGTTTTTTAAAGGGAAGTGGTATACAGTATGTTTCCTGGTTACAGGAAAAGAAACAGCAGTATGTAAAGAAAGGACAGGGCTGTAAGCCAATTAGCAACTCTATGTTTTGGGTGCTCTAACAAGTCTCAGACTGCCTGAATGGATCCTTCAAGAGACAATGATAAAGGGAGGCACTAAGTCCAGTACTGCTTCACCCTTCAAGAGAAGGGTTGTCTTCAGCAAACACTGGAACAACTACAGATGCATTTCACCCTTTTTTTACGCCCTGCCATTTCAGAGTTACTACAGTTGACAGAATAAAAACAATGATAGGGTCTGATGTGGGATGTACAGTTAAGAAAGAGCATAATTATTTTCCAGTTAATTGTACATGCACTGCAATATGTTTCCCATGGATTTTCTACCTTAATTCCCATGTTGGTCTGCAACTCTCTCACAGCATGCCACTGAGGGTCTGGCATAAAAACAGTATTATAACAGAGCACACAGGTTGCCACAGATGGTTCAGATTAAAGGCAGCCTAACAAGCCATTCCACAGACAAAGAGGCAGCACATCCAGCACTGCCCACGGTATCTCCAAACACCTCCCTCAGGAGACACTGCAGCACTGACACCCAGGTCACCAGCACAGCCACTTGGCTGGGACCCATGAGACAGAGCCGCAGGAGAGGGCGTTAAAGGCCGAGCTAACCAGTTGTCCAGCAACACTGGGCTTGCCTTTGGGGAAATTATTCCTCTGCATTCAAGGCAGACAGCATCAGAAGCACCTTAAAAGACCCTCTGCTGCCTAGAGGGATATACAACATTTGCAGCAACACATGCAGCCCAGCAACATGTAGCGGACTCTGGTAGGCACCACAAAAAATAGATGAAGACGAACAATTTGGAGAACTTCTGGAGAACTTCGGCAAAATAGCTTCGGCAAAAAGTGAAGGCTGTTAGAGCAGCAACATACATTCCAGCACTCTTTAGTTATGGATAACAAATGTCAGTGTTACCTCTAAAAAGTTACTATTAATGTATGTAACAGCTAGCAGAAAAGCAGGCATTAAGCAATTCAGCCATAATAGAAAATGTTTATATTTCTTGTTCTTAGCATAGGATTTTTTTCTGAGAGATGAAATTTTGTCAGAAAGAGACAGTGAAATCACTCCACTGAACTGCAATAAAACAAAAAACTGCTAATTTTCTACCTAGTTTCCCAGTCACTTGGCAGAACTGCAGACAACAGTATCTGAGAGTATGCTTTTTGCCTACTGTTCTCAGGGTCTCAACCCAAGGCTCATGGAGGTTACTGACAGGATCTAATAAATACCTCATAAAGATGCTTATGTTTGGATCAGAAAGGATGGAAACAAATTTACAGATGCCTTTTTTTTTTTTTTTCTTAACAAGTATCATGACAATAGCAGTTACAATCCTCAATGAAGACACAGAACAGAAATCTGAAAAATAATATTTATGCAGTTTAAAACTTGTGAATAATGTCAGTATAAAAGAATGCCTAGGGAAGGAAAACAGAGATGGAACACATTTGAGATCTCATGTAAGCCAATATGAATTGTTACTTATAAATTCTAGACATGTTCTCAAGACAAACTTTACAAAAAGTAGAAGAACACTTTCACAAACATTTACTTCCCCACTGAAAAGAAAAACACTGAAGAATCTATTCCAATTAATGTTCTAACTAATCAAATGACAAAAGCCTCCTTTTCTGTTCATTCAGATCCAGTTTAATAGCATTTATATGTTGTCAAGACTTGCATCATCTATTTGATCTCTGGAAAGGAGGAGAGGCAGAATACAAAACAAACATTAACAAATACTACATGAATACAGAATACCTAAAAGCATGCCATTCACACCAGCAAACAGACAAGGACAATTATTCATAGACATGAACTGTCCAAGGTAGGAAGAGAATTAATGAACACACTCTTGAAAAAAACATATAAAACACACCTAACCCCATTAGCAATTTTGTTGTTATTGTTGTTAAACAGCCAATTTCTGGTACCAGACAAAGAATCAGAAGTCAAAGTCTTTGTAAATAAATTTTTGTTATACCTGGATAATTAGTTACCATATATTCAACTGCCATATTCCAATTCCTTTAAGGCTGACAGCTTTGAAATGCAACCCACAACTCCCTTCTCCCTCTCTGTACAGAGTCAGAAAAGCCAGCACCTAGTCAGCATAGAACTGCTGGAGAATGGGACAACCAACATTAGCAAGAAAGGGAAAAGTCCCTTAGTCAACATCACAAGCAGATAAGAAACCTGGACATCATTTTATTCAACGAGTAAGTTCGCCACATTGCTCTGTAACTCTTCTCAGCTGTAAAAACAGAAGAGGCAAATATTTCACTCAGATGAGATCTATGCATGTACTTTGGTAATGGGCACATTGGTGTGAATATTCGCAGTTGTGTGAAATCCTGTGACTTCTGTGAGCATTTTAATGTTACAAACCACCAAACTACCTCTAAGAGCATCTGTCCTCTTCCACTGAGTGATTTGAAAAAGGTCTTTACCTATGGAAAATTACGTGGGCGAAATCCCATTCCACATCACCAGCAAATATCCAACATTTTTACTTAAAGCCAGCAAGACGTACAGAAATAGCCCGAGGGCAAAGGCTAAAACAGCAAGCAGCTAAGGGCTCCAATAATGAAGTAACAGCTTAAGAGAGCTGCAGCAGCAGGGTGGAGCAGATAGCTGGAGACTGCCATCAACACCACAGCAGGGTGGTGGGACAGGACAACCATCCTCGCCTCAGCTGCACCCAAACTCCTTGTAAGATTTACGCCCTTCCCCGTGAAGGCAAACTTCGGCTAAGGCACTTGTTAGTGTAATCCAGTAGCTAAATTTTGTTTATGTGCTAAGTCCTTCTGGCCTGACACAGCGCTACCTTTCTGCTGCTGCACCAGAGGTTATTATTTTACATCCTCGCAGGTAAATTCAAAGCAGCTTAGAGCACTGAAGCTTGACATATTGGCTGGAATTAAGAATGGGGAACTTATCAGGATCTTTATGTACTGGGAATATATCCTAACTACAAAAAATTGCCTATTTTTTTAATAGGTTGGCCAGAAATTTTATCCTGATCTCAAGAGACCTTTCCATCAAAGCTTAAATTACCAGAGTTCCAATGATAAGTTATCCTAGAAAATCACCTCAAAGACAAAAAAAATAAATACGTTGAAGAAAAGCAAAAAGCAAGTCTGATTCTTGTCATGTGACATCAGTGATGTCCAGTGATAACAAGGAAAAGATGAGGCTTTCCTTCTATGCAAAATATATTTGAAGACCATCTCACTGCCTTTTGAAGACAGTAATCATGACTCTTTAAAAAGGAAAACAATCCAAGCTTTTCCCTTTTCCAGCCACCACAACCTCTACTAAAATAGCCACAAACAAAATAAATAAACAAAAACCAAACCATGGTGATTATTTACCTTTAATTAAACACATGTCTATTCAAAAACCAGAATAAATAAAACACATTCAATTTTAGGTTTCTAGAAGTAAAAGACACATCCTTTACCCTGAAAGCCATTTTATCCCATTTCAGAAAGCTGTATGTCTAATCAGTGAGAGAACACCCGGAGTTCTGCAGCCATTGCTGCAGAAAGTGCAGGAAAATAAATATATACGCACATATATACATAAAGAGAGCAAACTCATATAAAAGCTGCACTGAAGCAATGAATCCTATCCTCTCATTTCATATGGAGGTGGGTAAATAATGGCACAACAGAGATTTCATTCATGCAGAGGTCTAGGGTATGCTGGGAAGTCTCAATGTGACAATTTGCTGCAGATGCCTGCTTAGAGGAGCCATTTATCAGTGTCACCCATGCGCATTACTACACACAGCTTCCTCAGCAGCATGATTCCACACCAGCTTTCCACACAGCACACTCTAGTCCTTCATATTTCAGGCACAGAAATAACCCTTATCTAGGCCTTAGCAGTGTGCTCATTGAAACAATTTGTATTACCCAGAGCACATGGGTTTGGAGTAGGAAAGCTACAAAATTTATTTCCTTTGCTGATAAAAAGAACAGCAAATTAAGAGAAGTCACAACAGTTTTCCTCCTGCTCCCTCTCCTCTTTATAGCCCTGTTTAGCTCATTGCTTATAAACAGCTAACACAAGTATTCCCATCAGCAGTGCTGACTCCTGGAGGATACAGGCATCTTGGATGTTTCATCTCTTGTTATACTTAAGTGGAATATTAAACAGGCAAGACAGTAGCAGACCGGCTAGGAAGAACCAAGTAACTAGGACTGACAAAGAAGTATGGCAATTTAAAGAACTTCAGTCTGTAAAGTGCTTCATTTAGAGCCATCAGTGCCAGTGCATTCAGCCTTCATGCATACCCCCCCCAGCTGTCCTCTCACAACTAAAGTCTATTCTAGTCTGGTTTTAAAGTATAACATTAACTGCTGCTTAATAGCATGCTTTAGAGTGTCTAGTATAATAATACTACAGAATTAGTAATCTTAATACTATAAGAACTCAAATTAATCTGGAAATCAAACATTTTTTTTTCCTTCAGAGACAGGCACAGGGAAAGGAAAAGTGAGACAGAATTCATTCCTATTGCTGATGCACTAAAACATACATAATTTATTTGTTATGCTGGGTAAAATTGCTAGTGCAATGAACTGAATTCCTATTCCATACCAAATCTCAAATTTACATTATAGAATATAGATGTCTTTGTAATTGGTAAAAATAGAAACAAATCAATTATATATAAGAAAGAAAACCCAGTCACATCTTTAGATTGCAGGATACACCAGCACCTTAGCCTTTGGATAAAAAAATAAATTTCAGAATGAAAAATACCAAATTGCATTAAACCAAAGACAACTTTGAGTTAATGCTTTCTACTCTTCTAGCTGCTTGCTAGTTTCTGTTTTGAGAGAGAGAGTAAATTTTAGGGATAGCTTTTTTAAGGAAAAACAAAACACAGTCTTCATATGCATAATTTCTGCAAGACTTTAAAGTGAGCTCAGGCTTTTACAGAATTGTTTATTACCCATATCTCCTTGCTTTCCTAGCATGCCACCTGTCTCATGTAAGCACTGCTGCTTTGCTGCCTGGACCAACTTCATTTCTGTCTCCACACCTTGTATTCTCCCTCTCATATTTCTCCTTGGGTCCTTTCTATACACAGAGCTGCTCAAGTCTTTTAGGACACCAAAATGTATCCTACCTTAGGTGTCTGCCCCACTCTTTGCAACTTTGAAAATTGTAAAATTATTGTGAAGCCAAACACTGAACAGTTCAACAGTGGGGAAAACAAACAAACAGGACAAAGGAGAGATGTGATTAAAAATACCTGTAACAATTAAGCTCTTGTCAAGAGCTTACAAGAAGCAGATCCCAACTGTTCATTTAAAATGAGAAGGTATTTCAATGAGTTGCCTGCCCCATCTCACATTCCTCACCAAACAGCCTCTTTGCCAGAGCACTGAAATCCATGACTTTATAAATATCAGCTCTGTAAAATGTTGCTGATCTTTTTTTTCAAGGTGGTGGAAAAGGCTCCAAAAAAACAGTTTCTTCTCTTACCCACCATGACTTCTTTCACCCACCTCTAAATATAACCCAAAATCCTGAGAATTTTTGTCAAATCCATTATTCAGAAATGGATTTGACACACAGGGAAAAAGAAGGAAGTCTTATTACGCACACTAAATGTACAGTTCTGTATTTAGGCTTACCACCCATGCTGCAGAGCTGCTTACAAATCCATCGTTAATGGCTTTCCAGCTACCCATCATTTCCCCATGTTCAGTCTGCCCAGACAGCTAGCTATTCCTTTCTAACAAATATCATTTTAATTGCATCTCCCACTTTGTTAGCCTTCTAGACCTCCACTAAAAGCCATCTATGGTCTAACAATGTCTTAAATCTGACACTCACACGACCAGCACACTTGTCTGCCTTCCTGCTAGGTTCACACATATGCAGGCTTATTGTCAAGAATTTCCATTAGAAACCTAACAGCAGATGAGATGAACTGACAGCTAATGGGGAGAGAAAAGCAAGGAGAGTGTGAAAAGGGAGAGGTAAATAGCAAAGAATATGTATGTGTATTGTAAATGCCCCTGTCACCAAAGACTTGATTGTGCCTTTCTGGTGCCAGGGCTTCTCCAGTCCCAACACCTCCCTCTGAGCAACAAATGCCACACAGCCTCAGCCACTGTTAACTCTTCCTGTGGGAATGCTGCCAGCAATCTCAGCATATTAACCCTGGGAATACTAACATGATTTAGAGGA
This sequence comes from Parus major, assembly GCF_001522545.3. Classification (NCBI taxonomy): domain Eukaryota; kingdom Metazoa; phylum Chordata; class Aves; order Passeriformes; family Paridae; genus Parus; species Parus major. The sequence goes on from NC_031770.1 coordinate 31,758,468, forward strand.
CTTGTTAAATTTTAATGATACCATTAGCAAAGAGGAAAACACACTGGTCACACTCCTACTTTGGTGCATTTGGCTGCTGGATAGGATATTAATGTTTTTCTTAGCCCATCACTATTAAATGAGCAGTGAAACTAAAACAAAAATTAAGAGTAATGACTTCTATTCTCACTGTTCAGCACCTGCTTAAAGCCAAGGCTGCCTTATTGCCCACTAGGCTTTCTGCTGGAGTCCATCAGGTGGATGGAGTAAACGGATAATTCTTTCAGCATTTGGCACTTAACAGGTCAGAGGTTCATTTAGCCAAGAGGCACAGAAAAATAAAGCTGTCCAACTGAAATGGTAGCATGTAATCACCCAGACAATCAGTTAGCAGGCAGAAGTCTGCTGTCCTGAATAACTTCAGCATAATGAAGCCTGAGTTTGGCTTTGGTAAAATGGGAGCTTGCCCAGGTGACTTTCAGGAGCCAGGACAGAAACATGCTGAGACCAGTTCTGCCCTGCTTTTAATAATGGGCTCCAAGTAACCACCTTCTTCAGCAGTGCAGGACTCTCTCTCGTATCTTCAAGTACACCTGCAATAAAAGGAATGGGCAATTCCCACCAGAGCAACACAGAGGCCCACAGAAACTGGGGGTTTGTATTCCTGAATCCTCATCGTTCATCTTCAGTCAGTTTTGAGGGTGGTAGAGAAAGAGGGAATGAAACACGCACAACTCAGGGAAGATTAACTCCATCCTGAGGCAGTTCTCCTCAGACAGTTCTGAACAAAGTTGAAGCCCCAAAACCACTGTGAAATTCCACTTTTTCTTCAGGAAAAGAAAATATTTACTGTGGTAGATATCAAAGTCTCCTTTCATTTGCTTTTCCCCAAACATTCATGTGAGGAGAATTTTGTTCCAAGGCAAATCCATGGAATAGAGAAGCTGTTGTGAATACTCAGGTGCAAGTAAATGATCATGTCAAAGTGTATATGATTTAGAGAGCATAGGGAAATATACGTTAGAGTAGAGGCTTGCTCTTAATAGATTGTAAGAAATCCACAGGTCAAAACAGATTTTTAAGGAACAAATACACATAAAGCAAGTTTCACTTGAAGGAAATTTGGAAGCCAAAACACAGACTGTATTCCAAATTTAAAATTTTCCTACAGAAAAGGAAGCTAGCTTTCCTAGAGCTAGATGGATGTTTTACATCAGTCATATTGCACTGGATACAGATATCCTACATTCAGCATACACAGTTCTTTTGACACATACCACCAGCAAGAAATTTAAAGTGTTCTCCAGATACACGCTCAGTTTGGCTTGGTATAGTTTTTACTAGAATCAAGTAATTTTTCAAAGACAGTTGATGGTTTTTTTCCCTGAATCACTGAATCTGTTGAGTAAGATCATTGACCAGACACTATCAAAACATACCATGTGGCCTGTAAGTTAAATTCTCCTATTTGGAGGGCAACGAAGTGGGATCACTCAGCCCTTCTTTGTTTAATAGGGCAATAGGAAGGTATAACAACATTAAACATGCAATACAAACATTTTATATTAACTGCTGCTTTATCTAGAAGTGTCCAGTTCCTTCTGAGGAAAGTCTTTTGATTTCATGGTGAACTGCAAGCCAAATGCAGTTTAATACACCATTGGTTTCCTCAGGTCTCTTGAGCAGAATTCCCCTGACAATTTATTATTTTTAAACCCATAAACATTGCTACCAAATAGAGTTTCAGATGAAAGCTGAGAAGAGGAAATTGGTCTGATGTTTCTTCCGAATTACGTATTTTCTCTTTCCTCCCAGAAAACAGAAAATGTCTTATAATATATAAGAAATTCAAGATCAACCACAAACTATGTGATTTAATAGTACAAATTGAACAGAAAATCCTAATGACAGTATGCTAGCTTCAGCTGAGGTAGAGTTAATTTTCTTCCCAGTGGCTGGTATGGGGCTATGTTTTAGACAGCATTTTGTGCTGAACACAAGCAGAGTGATGATGTTTGACTTCCAAAGTCACTGTTAGGTGGGATGGGGCCCTGCTCTCCAGGAGATGGCTGAACACATCCCTCCCCACAGGAAGTGGTGAATTAATTCCTTGTTCTGCCTTGCTTGTGTGCATGGCTTTTGCTTTCCTTATTAAACTGTCTTTACCTCAACCCACAGATTCTCTCATTTTTACCCTCCCCATTCTCTCCCCAATCCTGCTGGTGTGGGAGACAGCAAGCAACTGCCTGGGGTGAAACCATGACAGACAATAAAATTAAGTACTGTTGAAGACAAAAATAATTTTTAAGAAGTATACCAATGCTGGAACAGTAAGTAGTTTTTAACAGCATTACTATGCTGTATTATTTTAAATAAAACAAATTGAATTCTGACACCATAGCAATAAGATCAAGCTGCAATTGAAAACATCAATTCCTTAGGACTGATTCTTTCATATAGCTGGTACCATATTTTCTTTTACTGTCTCTTTTGTAAAGTAATTAAAGAGTAATTCCTGTATTCCATACTCCAGTTACAATGGAAGCCACGGTTGGATGCATTGTGCTGCTCTCATCAGTAGCTTTCTCAGAGATCATTGACTCCTTGCATCTGCTTTTGTAATAGTACATTTAGTCACTCCCTGATCAAAAGGATCTCAGTTTAGAAAGTTCAAACACTTTCAATAATGCTTCTATCTATCATTTTTATAAGCACTAAGGCAGGGAGCAATCACTGTGTATTCACATGGGAGACCTGCAGTGATGCTAACTTATGACCTTCATATGGAGAGGACAAAGGAAAGCCACATGGAAAGCCCACAAGGGGCCAGGACGTCTTAGACCTGCTCTGCCTGAGCAGCATGCCTTCTGCTTTGAAGGCACACAAGTACTCCCTGATTAGAGCCATATCATACATGGAGCTGTGGCCTAAATTAAATCCTACTGATTTTCCTTCAGTCCAAATGCCCTCACTAAGGTCAATTCCATGTACGTCAATTGACAAGTTTCAGATACAGATTGAAATCATTTCATAAAAGGAAAATAATTTTCAGATTCTGGTACATCTTGCAGAGTGTTTCAGCCTTCATGACAAGTTCAAAACAGCTCAGTCAACTCTCCCCTGCTCTATGAAGTGTCCTCTGTTGGTCTGATTTTACTTAAAGAAACTTCAAACACTCATCAAAATATTACTAAGCTATAGTGTAAACTTTTCCAAACAGGAGAGTGGAGGGAAAAAAAGCATTAGCAGATTCATATCCTGGTTGTAGATGATTCAAGCTATTATAACTGCACAAAAAATCCCATCTGTACCAAGTCTGATTATATATTTCAGGTTTCAAAGCCAGAGACAAACAATTCCTATGTTTTCAATGAAAACATAGCTTCACTATGCTCATAATTATGAAAAAGAAAACAAAAACAAACAGTTTAATGTAGAAAGATGCATAGAAAGTAATTGTAAATAAAAATGGGCAACACAATTGGGCTCTTCTAAACTTTCCGCTCTTAAAATACTACTTTGTGTGTTTAACTTGAATTAAGCAAGCTGCAATTTGTAACAACACCCCGATAAACAATCTGCTTTTCTGCAATTGGGATACTTCTTGAATTGCAGCTTCAACAACAGATACTGTGGGCTAGAGATTATTTATTCATTGGCAGGAGGGGAAGGTGTATGCATGTGTTCCTCCATTTTAACAACATCAATGACTCTCAAGCCACAGATGACACTAGTAAGACACAAGTTAGCAATTTAACTTAGAACATCTCTTGTGCTTTTGACACACGGACCTCATGCCACAAAATGCTGCAGTTCTGACTACATCATTATGTAGAGCATGACAGTCACATTTATTGTGGTGGCAGGCTGCAGGTTCAGAACTTGGAACCACCCCAATTACATGATGTCAAAGGCTATGTGCTGCTGATGAGGCAAAGCCACCGTGACTTTCAGCCCTGCGATGTTCTAATAATCTGCTGATGCTGGCATGATTCCCGTTACATGCCCATGGCCCACACTGGTAATGTGTGACATTTTTCCAAACACTGTCTGGGGAACTCAGATGGACAATCTTTGTTCCTTTTCCCCTCCCAAAACAATACACCAAAGTCCAACACTGATTATACAATATTTCTGTGGATGTTGCAACACTTCTAAGGAAATATAAGACTATCTGAAGATATAAGGTGGTTTTGGACATCAGTGCAGCATTCATGGAGGGTGTAAAACACCTTCAAGACACTTCATCACCCAGCATGAAGAGGCCAGTTAAAGACTCAGCATTGACTCTGTATTTCTGAACACAGTATCTTCAGATGCACTGACAAGTCTTTGTTAAAAAAAAAAAAAAAGGAAAAAATTTTCTCCTACCTAGAGATTTACTTCATCAATACTTCCCTCTTCACCCTCAACAGCTGTCTGTTGTCTAAAAGTATTTTCATTTCTGACAGGAAACACTACAGTTTAATGATATATAACCATAGGCCAATTTCTAATTTCCAATGCATTTTGTAATGACAAGCCCTTTTCAATCCATAGAGAAAGCTGCAGAGCTAATGGTTTTGACAGCTTCTTAAAGAGCAGTCTTTACCACACAGCATCTCCACCCTTACCTCAAAGATATTTGCAAGCTCAAAAGAAATAGTTATATTATTTCACATGTTGACACTGCGGATTGCAGCGGCAAGACTTCCAGCTGCTCCTAGAAAAGGGTTTACATTAATTCATCAGCAGCAAAGGCATATCCATTTGTCTTCTCTAGACCTCCACATGCAGTTGTAATTCCAGTGCAAGTGAAGTAGCTTGGTTTCTCAGCTTCCCAGGAAGCATACAATTGTAAGAAGATTCGCAGATGAGTTATGCTAAATGTTTGGTATTGTGACCTGTGATGCAACACAAAAGAATGGTTGTTGTTGCCTAAACTTTAATGGAGTTAATCCTCCCAAATGCTGACAAATTACTGCCTCAGGCCATTTAAAATCACATTTCTAATGCAATAATCCTATCTGCATTACAATGAGTTGGGATGAAATGATTAGGTGCCTGAGATTTTTTTGCACAGTGAATTAAGTCACTATACAGACTGGCCGTGCTTGTTCACAAATTAAAGGTCTGGACAGAAATGAAATTCCATTATTCTGGCACTTGCTAAGCTTTGAGGAAGGGTTTATTACTGTCCTGTCTCTACCGGGAATGTTTCTAAAGTAGCTACCAGCTAACAGAAACCTTTTCTTCATTATAGCAGATTCAGGCCTTTCTTCATTATTAATAATTAGGAGACAAGTCTTTGACCACTAAAAACCCCTGAACAAGAAGACTAATTCAACAATATGTAAGAAAAATATGGATAGTGCCAGTAAATTGGAAAAAAAACCCCAAAACTATACTTTGAATGTAAGTCCTTGCCTTCTCTCTTGCGCTCAGAGGGAAAGACTGTGCTCAGAATTTACCCAGTTCTTATACTCAGAAGCACAGAATTTTTAGGTAAAGTCCACAGTATAAACCACCTAACAATATCAGTACTATACATCTCTAACATTCATAGTAGTATCCTTACTTCCTGACCCAATCACAGTATGCCCAAGCAGCAATTCATGTCTACACTCTCAAATTACTCAGGATTTTTGGAATCCCATACTAACAAATTTATAACCATCAGCTTGTAAGCACTTTTATTAGCATTCCATTGCTTATTTACACACAATACAATTTGTTACACATCAATATAGCAACTCAACTGTTAGATGCCTGTGAGGTTAGTGTTCATTGAAGACAGGTGATATCACAGGTTTGAATTCAAAGCAAACTGATTCCACACAAGTTTTGATAAATAGGGAGTATGATGCCATAAATTTCTATGCTATACTTTGTCTGATGCCCTTCTAAAAAGATATGCTAAGAAAGAGCTCAGCATAAAAAAAAATCTTTATTGGTAATTTCAGACAATCTTTATCATCATGCAACATAAACCCCACAAACAACAGGCACAAAAAGCTCCAAGATGCCGTCAGTTACAAACTGCAGTGTGCAACTATATCAACCACCTGTGCTAGCGAATTCCCACAGGCCTGCTTCGCTTGGGGGTTACAATAAGATTTAATTCACATAAAATATAACCCCTTCTATGCATGTAATCACTGAACATCATTAAGTCACATCTGTACCACAAGAGGAGGAAAAAGAAACAATAAGCTTTTAGCACTATTCTTTTTGCTATTTGGCAGGGAACCTGGCATTTTAAATGCCTCAAATAAATTAATGTAACTTTAATTGACATATTCTTCACCTTTGTACCTCACAAAAAAAAAAACAACCTGAAGTTTCCATCCTGTTAATGTATTAGGAGAGAATGTTTCTATTTAAAATGGAAAGCTAAACACCTCAACACTAACAATGACCTAGTCAGAAGCAGTTTGCTCTAGCTTAATTGTGGCTTTTTTCTCAATCAGATTAAAAGCTTCAGTACACAGCTTCATGCAAAAAGCCTGTTCTATTTATAAACAATTAGGTATAATATTCTACTTGACAGATATATACAAACCTTTACATGATTGCACACTGTCAAAAACATCAATGTAGGTTCACATTTGGATAGGTTACTGCAGATTCCAACACTTGCTACTAGATACACATTAAAACACAGATACTCACATATTCTGCTTGTTCTGCAACATGCTATCCCAGACCATAAGTGCTTCTAAATACATCATAAATGGGAAACAAGTGCCACAGACTGTATCTATAATACCATAGAAATTTCTAGGCTGTCTTCAACAGCAACAACAGGAAATATATGTCAGACCTGGTTTACTAAAAGATGACAGACATATTTTAAATGCTTCATTTAATAGTTCTAATAAAGGAATATCACCAATTAGCTGTATCCTATAGGCAGCAGAGTCTTGAATTGTAGGATGCTTTGCAAGTTCTGAGAAAATACCCAGAATCATGATCTGCTCCTTCTTCCACTTAACTCAGTGGCAGGATCCATTCCACACTCCAAAAGCCCCTACTTCCATAGCAGCAATCAAAAGCAGACCTCACAGGACCCTGAAAAATGCCAGTTACAGTAACACAGTGTGGTTAGACTTCAGTCTCAACCCAAACCAATGCCAGTTTTCCCCAGACACAAACAGATTTCCACATTTTTGAGAAACCCTCACATTTTTGAGAAACATCTCACCCTCAGAAGGGAGTCCCAGAGTGTTACTGTAGCACACACAGAGGCAGCTCACAGGCTCTGACTGAACTAGCAGAGCCCATGCCAACATCTTGCCTTCCTCAAAGTAGACGCTGGTAAGGCTACCCGATTACACCTGGAAAAACAAACTTCTAAGACCACTACAGTATACCCAATCCAAAGAAGTCAGTGGCACCAGCCATGCTGTTTGTGTCCCACGTCATCCAGCCCAGAGCCTCACCCTGCTGGGCAGCACCTGCTGAAGGCAAAAATCACAAGCCCAGAAAGTTCTCACCAGTCACAGGCCAGAAAGGATGAGAGAAAGAGATGCTTCTGCAAACAGTCACAACCAGCACCCACCACAGAAAGGAATTATGTGCCAAAGGCTGGAGTACCTCAGCAAGATTGAGCCTGCAAGTACTATTAAGCATGGCAAATAGGGCAGAGAGTCACCCATGCCCATGAAGACCACCTTACTTGTGCCTCCTCCCTTGCTCCCAGATGCACAGATTGGACAGCACTTTCATCAGTGGCACTCCCACAGTGCCACAGTTTGGAAGCAGGTGTAAGAAAAAAAGAACATAGGTAAGGAGGCTTAAAGGCTACTAATACAAATAAAGATTGGCCTGTACAACACCATCAGCTAAACTAAGTGAGCAGCAGAAACACACAGGTAGCCTCTCAGGAAGGCTAGGATGGACAATGTCAATTGCTATTGCAGTAAGGGAACCCTGTGCAAACATTTACATGACTAAAATCAGTCAATTTCCATTTAACCCTGTGCCTTGATGTTAGTTTTATCCTCCCCTCCACCCCTAATCTCAGTTATTCTGATGGGTCCCATATCTGCATCAGTAATTTCCCATCTATACTCACAGCTGGTAACCACAGTCAAATCATACAGCCTGAAATTTGACAAGATTTTGATACAGGGCCACTTTTCAGTGAATCACACATCTATTAATGGTTAAATTTACTCTTAATTTGGGTGGATCCACCTTTCCCTGTAATAATTCAGTTATATCAGCTCTTGAGACAAGGTAACACCTAGCCCTTGAGTCTATTGTTCATGAGAGCACCAACTCCTTCTCAAAGAGCACATAAATAAATCATGGAGAGCACAACACAACAGCAATACCAGGGACTCTTTCTCAGCAGTCAGCTCTTTTCCATGATACCTCTTTATGGTAACCACTAATGAAAACCCTTTGAAGTGGAAGAGTAAATATTATCATTTGATAGTACCTGGACCCAACAAGGCAAACAAAATTGCATTGTACTACATTCCAGGAGCTGTAGACCCATTCACAATACAACGCTCACAGGGTTGCTATGGAGGAACTCAGTGCTTACTATTTTAGTAGCATGAGGTCAGCCAAGGGCTGCTGGTCACTCACTTAGGGCTGTTAGCCTTCATCTTGTATGCACAACAAACAGGAAAAAAAAAAAACCACAACAATGCCAAACAAAACAAAACCAAGGAAATTCAGAGTATGCCTTTGGAGGTACCAAATACCCCAAGAGAGGCAGAAAGCATATTTCCAACTGTATTCAGGATGGGCCAGCTCTTAAAACATGAAACCAAATGTCAGAAACACATCCCCCTCCAGCACAGGATTATTCAACCCAACATTCAGAGTCCAGCAGCTTCAAGTATTTCCAAATTTATTCAGAAAAAAAAAAAATAAAAATAAAAAAAAAAAAATCTGGCACTTCTCTGTAAGAGAAGCATCACCAAGTTATTCTTCTACTAAAGACACCTTGGGGAACTGGGTTCAATGTCATGGTCTGCCACGGCCTCACTGGGTGACCTTTGGGCTCACACAGCATTTCAATGCCTCTTGTGAACCCAGAGCTACAGGAGGGTTCCTCACGCAGTGGAAGTAGAAACCACTGGCATCAGACCATAGGTACACACCTCACTGCTAAGTTGGCTGCCGAAGTCCAAGGATGAGTTGTAGGAATCAAAGATAGCAAAAGGGCAAGGGAACCGTGACTCCGATGGCATATTCCCACCTTTACTTACTCCCCGCTCCTCCCACTAGGAAAAAAAAAAAAAAAATAAACAACACAAAAACCAGCGCTCAGGAAATGGCATAGAACCACTGTGAATACAAGGAAAGAAGGAGAAAAGAAGCGAGCTGGAAGGACTGTCACAGATGGCCCTGAAGCCAGGCAGCCCTCCGGAGACAGAGGCACGCTGCTCCACATGAAGAAGGAGGAGGAGATAGAAAAGGGGAACAAGACCAAGAAGAGGGAGAACAAACCCCAAAGCGCTCGGCGATGGCACCGGCGGAGGGGAGCCCAGGTGGCCGACAGCCCCGGCGGCTGCTGGGGGCCGCTCCGGGCACAGGGACCGCCCCTCCCCCGGCCCCGCGCTCACCTTGCTGCTGACGGGCCCGGGGATGAGGAGCTTCAGCGCCTGCCTCTTCAGCTCCGCCAGGCGGGCGTTGCAGTGCTCGCACCAGACGCCGCGGTCCGAGCCCGGCGAGGAGCCGCCGCCGCTGCCGGAACCCGGCGAGCCAGTGCCGAAGCCCGGCGAGCCGCCCAGGGAGCCGGGGGAGCTGGTGCCGATGCCGGGCGAGGCGGGTCCCGGCGAGCCGGAGAAGGAGCCCGGCGAAGAGGTGCCGGAGCCGGGGGACGGGGTGCCGGAGGAGCCCAGGGCAGAGCCAGCTCCCTCCGGCGCCGGGCGACCGCCCGCCCGGGACTCCTCGTACGCCTTCCGGTACCAGCTCTCGGGGGAGAAGGGGGCGGCGGGCTTGGTGGGGGAGCAGGGGTCGGTCACCTGGAGCGGGAGAAGGAACAGCGGGTCAGGCAGGGAGGCCCGGCAGCACCGGCAAGTTTCGCTCGGACGCTCCGCGCCCGCGGTGGCCCCCGCGCCTCGCCCCGCGGAAGTTGCGCGGGGCCGGGGACGATCGCCCTCGACCGCCGAGAGGGAGGCGCAGGAGCCCCGGCACTGCGGCGACCAGCGCTCCGAGCCGCCCCGGCGCCGACTACTTACCCCGTATTTTCTGCTCCGCGCCGTGACTGCAATCCTCTCCTTATTTCCAGCCACTGAATTCATGGTGGCTTCGCAGGGCGGCGGGAGAATTTCCTACAGGTTTGCCAGTCCGCATCCGAAGGGAATAGCCGGTCCCAGGAAGTCCCCGGCTCAGCGGGCAGGCTTGCTCCCTCCGCCGCCTCCGACGGGATCGGTCAGCCCCAAAAAGACCCGTCAATTCTCAGGAAAACCTCTGGGGCTGGGGTTCTCTCCCGGTCGGTTTTTCTTCATTGTCTCCCCTCTCATTCCCTTACAACCCTTGTTTTCACAGAAACAGCAACATCCAAATCTGGAGTGATCCCCCCGATAGGCAGCACAGCTCTCATCCGCAAGTGAGGTGAAGCATCCAAGGTAGCCTGAGGAAGGCGAAAGAAGGAGCGAGAGCAGCGCTCTCCCAAGCAGAGGCGCTTTCTGCGTCCGCTACAGCAGCAACTTGTTCCTTTCACCAAGGTTTGTAACTGAGTTAGAAGAAATCCTCCAAAAATATCGGGATCCAGGCTCTGGGAGGAGCCTCCGCGCCCCTTGCAGCCAATATCCTCCTGCCCATTTGTGCCTGACAGTTTTGCAAGGGAGGGAAGGGAAGACCCGGGCAGCGGAGCCCCGTGCGCTCCCCGGTCAGCGGCGAAGCTGCAGGGCTGGCGGTGCCGGAGGCTGCCAGCACACTGCCAGAGCCTCACCGCTGCTCTGCGCGGTGCCTCGGCTGCCGGGAGGGTCCATTTTATTTTGCAGTATTTCTTGATTGACGTCTGTGATTTCCCCCCGTTCTTGAAAAGGGCGGGTGGGTGCGAGGAGGGGGGAGAACCTTGTTGCTTCCACCGCAGTTATTGGTTAGTTGCCTCTATTCAGGCTTTAATGAACATGATTTCACAAGTGTTCCCAATCCCCCCTAAATAACTAGGAAAGAAAAGCAAGCCGTATTTATGACAGTCACTGGCATCTCTTTTCCATGTTGTAATTTTACGTGTATTAATTTAACTTGCAGTCAGGAGCATAATAAATTGATCTTTTAACAATAAAATTCTACAGACTTGTGTCCCTGATAATCTTTCCCTTCTAATTACGATTTCCATTTGCTGATCATGTGTATCTGTTATATATCCTTTTTTATTTCAAATCCTGTAGATAGAAAAATCATCTCTAATAAATCTTCCCCCTCAAAAGGAGTTGGTAATTTTCTCAGAAAAGGAGGCAATAAAGAGCTAAATGCCAGATCCCCTGATAGGATCATAACATGGATAGGTTGATGCAACTGAGAGGGCAGAACACACAGGGGACTTGCATCCACCTTTCCAACCTCCTATTGTTACTTCCATATAAATGCATCCTTCCAGCATCCCTAGTGTACCTGGGCCACAATAGCGGTGAGGAAACAAAACCAGCCTGCTGAATCTCTGGGAAAGGAATCTCCCAGTGCCTGTATATCTTTACAGATATTCTACCAGTAGTGAAGATGTGTAAAATGCTCTGCTGTGTTTTAACTTCACTATGATGTCAGCCTGAGAGAGGAACAGCCATTCCTGATGTGGTTAGGAAAGCTTTAATCTAAAGCTGACGCAAGTGATGCCATCTAAGAGAGCCGTGTTGCATCGGTTGTGTCTTGTGCATTTACATAGGTGACCCCAAAAAGATGAACAAACGGGCAAACAAAGGAGGTGCACCCCAGCTGCTGTTGCACGTGAATGGGTTTCACATAAATCCGCATGCGGAGATCCCGTGGTTTGTTCCGTAGGCAGACGTGAGGGGGATGACAAGGTAAGGCAGGGAAATGCCGTGCGAGCCCACAGCGGCACAGAGCTGTACAGCCTCCCCCGGCCCCGCGCTGCTGACCGGGGGCCGCTCACACTGCGGAGTAGAACTGCTCGTTCTCTGGGCTCAGTTCTGGAGCCGAGCTGAGTGATTTCCTTTGTTTTTCGGCAGACCCTGAATTCCCCAGCTGCCAGCTCTGCCTGCCTAACCACGTCCGCTACCGGGGACCGTGGTCCCGGGCGCAGCACCGTGCTGCCGCCAGCGCCGCGGGCCGGGGCGCGCTGGGCCCTCCCGACCCGCCCGCCGGGCCCGGGACGCCGAGCTCTGCCGGGACCGCGGCCGCTCCCCCCACAGGCCCAGGGCCCGGGGGGGCAGCGCCCGGCGGGGCAGGGGCGCACGGCGGCTCCGCGGTCCCCGGCAGCCGGGCGGGGGGAGCGCGGGGGCCGAGCACCGTCCCGCGGGAGGCGAGGCGGGCTGAGCGACCGCGCTGCTGCCCGGCCCCGGCGGCGGGACCCGGATTCGGGACGGTGCCGCCCGCCGAGTTCGGAGCCCCGGGCCGGGCCGGGCGCGCGGCTGAGGCGGGCGGGCGGGGGCGCGGCCCCGCGGCTGAGGCGGGCGGCGCGCGCCCTCTGCCGGCAGCGCGCGGGAGCGAGCGGCGGCCGGAGCTGCCCGCAGCGGGGCCGGGACGGGAGCGGGGCTGGCCCGGGAACCCCGCCGGCCTGCGGCTCCTCCGGGAACCCCGCCGGCCTGCGGCTCCTCCGGGCACGGCGGCAAAGAGCTGCGCCTCTCCACAGGCGGAACTCCTCCCGGCACTCTTAAAGCCCGGCTGGGGGAGGGTTCTAGCATCATCCCAAACGAGATGGATTCACACTCACGGCTTCAGTAGGGTACCTGCCAGCAACGCGGGTGAAGAAGGGGTGCTGGAACGATGGAGTAGCCCAGCAGGACAAAAACTGATGCCTTCCACATGGCAGGATCTTGAGGAGGATGGCTTTCTCGGTCCTTAGCTCGTGGCTAAGTTTGGTTTGAGGTGAAGTTAGGTCATGTCTGGTGAGAAGGCAGAACACCTCCAGCCCGGAAATTAGGACCTCAGGGCATGGTGAAGTTGAGCTTTTAGCTTGAAGAGTCTCAGTAGCAAAATTGCATTTCCTAATGTCTCACGTTTGTGGGAAGTGTTAAGAAGGTGCATTTGCAGAGCACCTCTCACAGCTCGCAGGTTTGCAACTTTGTTGGTCAATAGCTCTGTTGCTGTTGCATCAGCTCTCCTTCCTGACAGGTGTCAGTATTTACTGGCATTTTGGTTTTCAAGAAAGATTTTATTGAATTTGGAACAATTTTGGAAGCTGAGGGATATTCCAAATTTTCTAGTTTGAGGTATTTTGCTGCTAAAATCTTTCCTGTTCTAGTTATTTCATGCTGGAGCAAGTATGTGACACAACAGTATCACTCCAGCAAGAAGCTCTGCTAAGAACCCTTTCTCTGGGTTAACAATTTTCGCTCGGAGAGGCACTGAGGTGTGGCTTTCTCCCTCTGTTTAGGCTCTCTAATGTGGAAGTTGGTATGGTTTCCTCTTACAAAAACCTTACACTCCATATGTCACTAAGAAAAGATGATTAGCAGAATCACCAACATGCCAATGGCAGGCGGCTCCATGGCTCTCAGGTTTACACATTTCTTCTGTCATTGTAGCAGGTATTCATGGGAATGTGCTTTAACCTTAGTCCTGGTAAATAATTTATGCTAGCAGTTCAGAAGTTAGACTGATTGTTGTTCTTAATTTGAGACAGAGCTGAAAAAATTGGGCTGTTCTGACATTTATGAGTAAGTGGGCAAGAACCAAAGCCCTTGAATGCAGGTTTAAGTGTCAGAGGTTCAAGCTAAAGCTGGTCTCAAAGCATTGTGGCTGGATTCTGATCTCAATCTAGTTATGACACATCTGTGGACTGTTATGACCTGTCTTTCAGCAAGTATAAAACCTTCCAGTTTCTCCATCATACTACAGTGTGTTTGTCGTGGTGTACTATTTCTCTGCTGCCTTCAGTGGATTTCTTCTGAGTATTTCTCAGTGTGAGTGCAATTAAATCTGACCTAGAAGTTCAGCTTCATCACTCAAATCTGAGATGCTGGCACAAGCCCAGTTCTATCCACAAACAGCAGTGTATAAGAGCTGGAAATGTTGGCTGCATCAAAGAAGTGTTTTGAGGTATTCATGGTATTCACATTTTTAATAAATTTCAGGATGAAAAAGGTGACAGCAACTGTACCTTGAAGAATCATCACTGCCTGCACAGAAGCTTTGTTTCCAGGTTTGGTGCTAATAAGTCTCAGTATCAGGTCTTACTTACAATTTTAAAAAGCTTCCTAGGGGAGATTTGAAATGCATGACAGCTCCGATACTTGCTTAAAGCTGCATATTAATGAGCTGGAGTCCATTGGGGGACAGTGAGGAAATTGAAGGCATTTGTAGTAATACTGACAAAGAATTAATTGTAAAGATAGAAACAGCTGATTATTAAGAACTACAAATAAAATCACCAGAACTTTCTCAGTTTGAGATATTTCATCTCTAAAACCATTCCAGTTCTTGCTCTCTTCCCCTTACCCAAGTATAGGACCTTCTCAGTAAAAAGGTCTGGTACATCAAACACACTAAGTCCCTTTATCCTTTTGTATAGCCCCCACATGAACAGAAGTGCACATAACCACAGCCTGAGTATTCTGCCAGGTTTATGAGTACATTCAGTGCAGGAGGAAATCGGCTGTATGGACCAAACTTGTTCTTCTGGTGCTGTAGGTAATGTTCCTTCCATAGTATCTGGGATATACTATGTGTCTGTAGGGTGTTTTCCTACTTGCTCTTGACAATTGTTGAGCATGATGTTATGGAGAATGAAGACTGGGCATTTTCTCTGTATGAGCTGTCTGCTGGGATGTTTGCTATACCACAACTTCTAAATCAGTCCCAAGACTTACCTTGTGTGACACTGGAAGACACATACTTCCCAGTCACTGCTACAGTCCCTATTCCCAGGTGGTGTAGTGTAGACAGGGATCCTTCCAGGTTGTCTTTATTACAGCTTCTGCTTCCTGCTGTTACCAGCAGGCCTGACTCAGTCCACTTTGAGTATACCTTTTCCTACAGCAAACAACAGTAAGGTCTCCCTGTCCTCCTGACAGGACTATGTCTCCCTGTTTGCTTGGTGTAGTCCTTTTGCCTCCGGGCCATTGCACAGATGTTAGCCTGTATTCTCCTTGCTCCACTGAGAGCCTCTTGAATATCTCCATAAAATAAAAGGAAGCCACTTGTGTTCAAATTTGGACTAAGAGTCTCATTCTGCTGCAAACTAGTTGTCTTTAAAATTCACCTGGGCTTGATACCAGAAGCAATCTATTTTCCACAAAGGACTGTCTATTTGGATTCACCTTGAATGGAATTTTTTTCTGTATTTCAAATGTAAAATAGGCCATAGATTTTTTAGAAACTGCTGTCATAGTCTCTGCCACACAGCTCTGCCTTCTTCAGTAAATCTTTATGTTCTCAGCAAAAATCAATGTCTGCTTATTAATAAAATATTGATGTGGTTTTTGTAGAGTGATAAAGGATACAGTGTCATGCACATATGAATACTCATGGAGCAGGGTTGCATGGAGAAGTTTGCAATAATCTGATGCAGTGGGATGCATTGCAATGACAGGCATGCAGCAAATTTTGGTTAAGTTCATAAACTCACATCCTGAAATTTGACAAAATCCCATTTCCTGTTTCTCAGGCACAATAAGCATTCATTGCAACTCCAGAACTGATGACAAGCCTGAAAAATTTGGAGTACCTATAAATCTCAAAGCACCAAGTCCTAGCACTGCAGATATTACATAGAACAGCAACAGAGCGAAAAATCATTGGAGTAACAGCCAGTAACAGCCTCTAGCGAAGAAAGATACAGGATGCTTCTTGTCTAGAAACTTTGCTTGCCTCTGTGGGCCTCCTGAATTTCCAGACACTAGCTCTGGAACACTGCTAGACATTTTCCCTGAGCACAGAGGCATGGCTGAAGATATAAGAGGGCAGAGGATTTATTTCAAATGTTCTTCAAAGAACCTTCTAGCTACCAAGGAGAAACGTGTCTTCCAAAAGAATTATTCTAAGTAAATATCTTTGGGTAGAAAAGGGGAGAAGGTGAGATTAGTGGTATTAGCTAATAACAGCATTAATAGGAGGAATATAGGCCAGCATGTGCCCAAGTGAGAAAGCAGGCAAAGGAGGGTAGCAAGAGCCAAACCAGGGTGTGTACGTGCTTCGTGCTAGGAGCCAAGGACACAGGGCAGATGGTGTGGAAGGCAGTAAGCAGCCACAGTACAGCAAAGCGAAGCAAAGCAGCCCTGAGAAACAAGCAGCAAAGCATTTATATCATCATATTTTCATGCTGCATCATTTCTTGTTGCAGGAGTAATTTATAGCAGTGCAGATCAGCAACAGAGCTGACATCACAGGCACTATCATAGTCTTGAATGTGTAAATACCTTAAATGAAAGATGATAGCAGGCATTTCTTTCCTGCTTCTCAGCTCACATGAGGGGAGCTAATTCAACTCAGTGCTCAAGCAACAGAGAATTACATTCATTATAAGCTGCATCAGAGGTCTGACCAGAGTACGTTGCCGAGATTTTTATAGCAGTAGGCACTCCTGATCTCAGAGCATCTGTTTCATCTGAAACTCTTTTTCGGCTCCTCTTCAAACATTTCATACACTTCTTTTATCCCCAGTTTAGGGTTAAAAGTGAACCCTAGAGCATACAGATTTCCAAAAGTTTTATTATTCCATTTTTCTCTTTGCTGTAGATCATTCCACACTGACTATATTCTTTATATAGAAGAAATTGCAGAGGGCTGATGGCTGGCTTATCTGGCTGCTACTTCTCTCAAACCTCTTTGCTACCAGCCTCTAGTTTGCCTCAAAAGACAAAATTTGGTCCCTGTATCCCTCTCTTCATCAACTAACTTGCAGCTGAGGAGGGAGAACCATGGCAGACCTTGCCTATCCTGTAGATGCAGATCAGTGGCCAAGAAAGGTAAAGAGCCACTCTCTTTGCCCTTCCCTGTCTACTGCAATGCATTTTTCTGCAGTGTATTCTGCTCTCCTGCTCTGACTGCATGAGTAACCCAGAGAGGAAGTCCAGGAGGATTCATGACTGAACCCAGACAACTTCAGTTTCTGTGTCTGGCCATCAAGGTTGTTCAGACTTTGCAGCACATCTCTGGGGAGCAGGGGATGAGTAAAGCATGCCTGTTCTTAAGAGGGTTGCCTTCAAGTCAGTGCTCCAGGTGAACACAGTTTGCTGTGTCCAGGAACTTCTTTCAGGTTTAAACAAAAGAGCAGATTTGTCACTGAGTACAGACATCAGTGTGGGGGAGCTGACTCCAACAGCCTGACTGGGCACCCAGGCAGGCTTAGGGTATTGCTGCCCAGATTCAAGGCAGGAATACTCACAGTTTTGTGGAAGTCTCTGTCTGTGGCCCCAGGCTATGCTCCCTGGAAGCAGCACAAGCACAGGGCAGCTGTGCTCAGCAGCATGTCCCCACCCTCTGCATTTTGATGTGTGTCTTTTCTGATCCATAATTATTCTGTAAGACACCATGACAGAGAGAAAACAATCCCATACCTAGGCAGCTAGCAAGACAAGCACTTCATCTTCAGAGGTGGACTGCCAGAAACTGATGGGCATTCTTCCTACAGCTGGAAAGCTCTGGCAGAGTGAAATGCATTACCCCATGTTACCAAAACTAGGTCTTCTCTTCTTTAGATAGAGCTTATCTGCTGATGAAAGTTTCACCAGCTTAACATAAATGTAAGTTCAAATTCCCTTAATGAAATCAGCATGACCTCCTTGATGATTATTTGTTTGAATTTAAATATCCTTTTACTAGCTACACCCATTTAGTTTGTACCCATGTGAGCAGGTGCAAGTTGAACTATGTTCAGACATAAAGCTGCATCAGTCTCAAAAAGCCAATTTACTCTAACAGCCAGTCATGGTTTAATCCCAGCCAACAATCCATCCTCCACAGCCACTCACTCATTCCCCTCCAGCAGGATGGGAAAGAGAACTGGAAAGGTAAAAGTGAGAAAATTCATGGGTTGAGATAAGAACAGTTTAACAATTGAAATAAGTTAAAACAATAACACAAAATTGGAATGAAAAGGAAAATAACAAAGCAAAAAGCCCTTAGCCTGCCTGCACAGCTACTTAGTGCCTTTTTTCTCAGGCCCATCATGATGTCTCTTTATGCACAGACAAGGCTCAAGAGTGTTTATAATCACCTACATTTTAATTTGGTTATTTAATCTTGTCTGTATTAAAGAAATGTTCACCCATGCAATTAGCATTATTGAGCATTTTAACCACTGCTAGCCTCACCACTGTATTCACTGCATGATGCCTGATCTGCAATAATGCAACACCATCAATTTACAATAACGCATTTGTTCCAAATGTCATAGCACAGGCTCGGTGAGGGCTTGGAAATGGCTGGTGCTATAGGAGATTCACAATGACATTCTGTGACCAAGGATTTTTGGGAAGCAGTTAGGTATGTGACAGAAAAACATGATGGGCTGCAGTGACAGCTGAGGCTGGTCCTATTTGAAAGTATGAACCAATATTCTGGGATGAACATTGCTAAGTGAGGATACTTGTTGATAATTTTGATGTTTACTGAGAAGCCTTGAGTGCCAGTATGTTCATACAGCTTATTCTCTAATGAGACTACAAACTGAAGCGTGCCTTTGGCCCAAAAGAGCTGGAAACTGTGCCCTGGAACTGTCAAATCTCTGTGTTTGTGAATGCATTCAGGAGCCACTCCATATTCCTGGGAGAAGCCAGGGCTTCGTTCTTCACTAACAGGAAAAGAGTGCATCTGGGGAAGCAGCATGAGGACAGGGACTGGTGATCTTGTGTTATCTGTGTTCTTGTTGGCAGTGGGAGGCTGGTGTTTTCTCCCATATTATTTATATTTTAGTCTGTGTGAGGATCATATCTTTTCTCGGTGGAAGAGATATTGCGAGCCTGGAACGTGTATTCTTCTGTGTCTATGTACAAATAAATAAATGAACCAGCACCACTGAGTGGAAGATCTCAAGTGGAATGTTTCTATAGCATGCTAGGCCTATTTAAAACAGAAAAAGTGTATGATTCTGATTTTTTTTCCTAGGAAAAGCTGCACTCTGCCTCAGGGTAGTGATGACAAGGATGTAAGATGTAAGGATCACCTGCTAGAAAGTAGTTTGTTTAAGGTTGTATCATTCAAAGAATCCTCATTTTCTTTGGGCTTCAAGCTGATGTATTTATGACAGAAAAACATTTTTGTTGCTAAAAAGTATGAACAAAGCTCCAGAGGGACCAGAAAGAGTATTGTAAAAGTTTCTGAAGTTGAAATTCTCCTATTAGATACCATTCAGCACTTGGAGAACCTGTGGGGAGATACAGCCTATCCTGTCAGACACCCTCAGTTTCACTCGTAGGGATTGATGTCTCATGAAGGTGGTTCTCAGACTTACCTGGAAAGCAAACATATTTTGCTAAAAAGTGTAGATGGCTGACTTACCTTTTTTTCTCCATGTCAGGCTTGTCCAGTTGCTCATATTCTTCCACATGCTTGACTGGAACAAATTTTCATGGACTTCAAAAGGAAGGTTAGAATCTTTTAAGGAAGTGCTTTAGGAAGGTGCTCAGATGCTAACTAATCAGCAGCGGTCCACATGAGTTGAAGAATCTCTGTCGCATGAGTCTGTGAGAAACTAGGCAGAAAAAAATTGCTTTTATCATTCAAGTCCATCTGGAAAAATAATGGCCAGCTAGGGCCATATGGCAGCTTCAGGATTAGTAATTGCCATGCAAATAGCAATAAAATGAAGGCTACGATCTTGTATGCTTCTTCAGGGAAAGGTCCTGACAG
Source organism: Parus major (assembly GCF_001522545.3). NCBI lineage: Eukaryota > Metazoa > Chordata > Aves > Passeriformes > Paridae > Parus > Parus major. Next base: position 31,778,367 of record NC_031770.1, read on the forward strand.
CGTTCAGGAGTCTGGCAAAGGGCGAGCAGGTGGGTGGGTGTGGGTTTTTGGGTGACTTTGTGTTTACCATTTTCTGTGTTTAAAGAAAAACATGCTCGTCTCCTCCTAAGCTGAACTGTTTACTATAAAGGCTGCCTACCTGCCTCAACACTTGCTGCTCTTTTTGTTTATAGCATAGTAGTGAAATAAAGCTGGGGTTAATTAGGCATTAGAGTTGTATTCAGACTTACTAAGGAGATATTAAAGCTTTAAGAAGTGAAGCAAGAAATCATTAGAGACACTTATTTTACACATCTCGAAAGTGTTAACAGTAATGGTCCTCAGTCTTGAATAATGGTAAACTCACATTCCCTTGAGCAAACAAGCCAAGGCGGTGTTTTTTACTGGATTACATATATGAAGTTAGTTTGCTAACTAAACCAAACATCCTTCATATTCATGACTGCTTTTCAAGATTTAGCCACATGAGATACTGATAAGAGTCCTTAAAACGCAAAAACCTTACAGCTCTTGTCTTGATAAATGAGGATCATTTCCATACATCACAACCACAAGAACTTTTTTTTTTCATGGAGCATGAGACTAGCCAAAAAATTCTTCTGCATGCCTTCTTCAAGCAGGTAAGAACTTCTTTAAATTTAAACAGGTTCTTCATTCTCTTATTCACAATACCTGCCAGGTGGCTAGCGCCAGGATGGGGCCTCTTAATGAGACTTGTTTGCTGGTGCACTTTGACATCACATCTGCTGTGTGGTCACAAGGTCCCAGGCTACCTCTCTGGCTTCTCAAGCTTCTTGAAGATGTCGGTAAGGGGATTAAACATGAAGAATTTGTCCTAACAAACTCTGCTTACAAGGAAACAGCTTCCTTTAACCCACAGACCAGACTGGCCATGCTGGAAAGTGGATCATGGAACCCAAATTGATAAAGAATTGAAAGACTGTTCTGCAAAAATGGAAACCATTTATAACCTGTGAATGTAGCAGTATGTGGCCGATCTACAGAGTTCTGAAAGTAGCAGGCATCCAAAGTATGCAGTTGGTACCACCAGAATCCCTGTGGAATGAGGCATTCTCTCCAGGGGGAGGAAGATGGCAGTCAAAGTATGCTCTTACATGTGAACTTTTGACCCATCAAAGTACTGTTGAAGAAGGCACAGCTCACTACCCAGACTTCCAATGTAGGAAATAATGATGTTCTTTGGATGCACCGGTGTAAGAACAGGTAGAAGATGAGAAAGTAGTTTGGCACTGTTGGTTCCTGTCCTGGGGTGACTTTATGATACTGGTATCCCCAGTCATCTGGTGTATGTTATATATTAAGTTCTGCACCTTTAAGACTGGCTTTGAGAGCAAGAGAGGGGGAAGAAGAAGCGCACAGTGTGTTAAGGAAAACATCACTCCCACACATCCCGCTCCTGGACTGTGGTGTCTGCAGCACGGACAGACAGCGGGACAGAGTTTCTCTCTGGCTTTTAGTTAGTTTTAGCTAGCTGAGGCAGAGGAGTTCCCTGGACCTTTGTTTTTTCTTTTCCTTTTTCTTGGATCTGTGCAAACCTGCTCTGGACTGAACACCCAGGCAAACCCCAGGAGCTCATGCCTGTGGCCCACCGGGGCCTGGGCCTCGGCACTTTCCAGCACCAGAGGGACTGATAAGAATCTGAGCGAGCCGAGCTACACCACATAAAAAGGACTTTTCTTCCTAGAATCGCCATCCCATCGAACAGCGAGAGGTTTTATTATTTAATATTATTCAATTTCTGCTAAATAAACAGCTTTTTCCACTTCTCTCCAAGGAATTTTTTTCTGTTCCCGGACCAGTTGGGGGGGGAGGGGTCGTTTCCCTGGTGAAACCCCCATTTGGAGTTTTCCTCCCAAATTTGCCCTAAACTAGGTCAGTTCCCTAGGGGCATGTGTATGGCACATTCCAAGAATCAAGACAGGCAAAGAGAACTCCAAGGAAATACTACAAGCTGCAGGTTTTAGAGCAATGAGAGATCTACACAATACCATGAAATTGGGTACGTTAACTGATGCCTTAAGTTTTAGCTTTCATATAATCCAGATTCTGTACTGCATTAGTATATAACTGTTACATGGGGTCATTGGTTGGAGACAGGGATGACACAAACTCTCAGGGATCCATCTGACAACAGCCACAATTTTATTATGGAAGCCTCCTTATATAGTGGGTTTGAAACTCCCGGGTCTAAACAGCTGATTTTAATCATTTATTTATTAAAATTAATCATTATTTATTAAAACAGCTTGTTTTAATACTGCTCCTTGACCAGTGACATGTCTGCAGTTTAGGATGGAATGTGATTGGGTTTGAATACATCCTATCATTGTTCCCAGGGACTTGTTTATCAAACCAGGCTAGCCAAACTGGGTTTCTTATTTATGGCCAAATTAATTGCCACAGACCAGCTGTGCTCTGAACTTCACATAAAGTGTTAGCAAGTTCTCTTCACAGTTTAGTTAGACAAAACAATCCTTTTCCAGCCCAAGAACCAAGGATACTGTTGCAGCTTCAGGCCCAAAAGTATAAACAGCAGTGAATTGAGGAGAGCAAACTGAATAACCTGAAGCTGTAATTAGACAAATAACCCCAATATGTAAATGGGCCAAAACTTATAAAAATGTGAAAACTCATGACTGCTGTCTATCTTGGGTGGAGCCTTGGCTGGGTTCTTGCACTGCCCAAGGTGTATCCTTTGAAAGCCTTTTAATAAATATCTACTTTATTACTTTAACACTGCCTAGCCTCTGTTTTGGGTAGCTTCTCAAAGCATCATAACCATGTTCCCCCGGTTTGCCTTCAGTAAACTGCTCAAGCAAGGCACAGACTTTACAACAACCCATTAGATCAGGCTCCAAGCTAAAGACCTTGTGGCTCCTGCAATTTGCACTTTCCACATTGATGTTGGTTAGACATACAACAATTGAAATGGAATAGGTACTTGTCCTCTATTCCAAAATATACAGGTCCCTTTAGCAACAGCCCTAGTCTGCATTCAACAGTATAGGTATTAATGGGCCAGAAGGGTATTAATGGTCCAGAAAGGCCCATTAATTGTACAAACCAGACTCAGCATACGTAGCTCAGTTATGCAGTGTATCACTGTATAAAGTGTACTCTTTTCAATGACACCAATTTCTTCTCAAGTTACATTGACCCCACTGTATGAGGATATAACCAGTTGACTTCAGATTTGTATGAAAATAGAGTCCATGATGGGAACACAGAAGACACAGAGCTTGCTAACTATAATCACGTTAACTGTGAGCCCCTTTGACAAAGACCTGGGAGATGGGAATTTTGGGACCCCTTCCTGATATCTCCAGAGGCACTTCTGTGCATCTGTACAAAGTAAATACCATCAGTGTGAAGGGCAAAGACAATTAAAAACTTACCATCTCTGTGAGATGAATACTTAGTGGATGGTTAAGCTGGGTCTTTATGGAGTGTTGTGGGAGATTAATGATGTTATTGGTAACATCATTGTAGTAATGCAGCGATGAATGTGGAGAGTTTAGTTTATTTTTACAATCCTAAGCAAGAGGATTGTGACTCAGCAACCAGGCTTGTCATTAATGTAATTTCTTTGACATGGGGCAGTAATGGGACAGTGCAAGGTTTTCTCCCCAGATGGGGAACAGCTGTTCAGAGGAACACTCACTGATCAGTAGGGACTGAAGACAGCCATTTCTGAACAAATTTATTTAATCCAGCTACTACCTGAAAAATGCCTGGCAAAAAGAATCTTCTCTGTTGTTCTTTAAGAAATATTGTAAGGCTTAAAGATTTCATTGACAAAGCAAAAGTTTAGTGCAGAGTTCTACCTTACAGTTTATATCTGGTACAAATCATAACAAAAAGAAAGTGAACTTACTGGTCTTGGGTGGATACACATGAGCACTGAACATCAGAAGATAACAACAATAGAGAAAGGGGAAGAATGTTCCTCTGTTGCCATTCTTATTGTCCTTGTTATGATTTTTTATTGAAAGGTAAGTTACAGAGTTAAATTTTAGCAGTGATTAATGCGCTGTTTCTTCTGTCGCTCCCTGAGCTTTCTCCATTAACTGATGCAGAGAGCTGGTCTTTACCCCACCATTATTTACCTGTACTTTCTTACAGTGTCCCTCACAGGCCTCACTGAGTATAGAAATAGAGTATAGAAATAGAAATAGTATAGAAATAAGAGTTTGAACAGCACTAATACAAACTTGCCTCCTAATAAGGGACAGTACAATATATATGAAATACAAGATAGAAAGGCATGCTGTAGTCTTCCGGAACTACTTACTTTTAGATGGCTTTTTTTTAATTTTTGAAGCTATTGAGAGAAGTAAGGAAGACAGATTATTTATTTCTTGTTTAAGTGAAAACTGAGAGTGAATTTGTCCAAAATTCTAAAACCAAGGCCTTCATAAATGCAGATATGTGACAAGTGTATAAAAGATATTACGAAGCCTTTGCATCAAATAGCTTCCTATAGATGCCAGTAAGAATATTTTTGTTGAAAAATAAAACCTGTTTGTATTACAAGCATCTCTGGGGAAGGAAGTACATGTATTTTTGCCTCTGAAGGTTCTACAGTTATCATTTCTTCTTCTCTTTTCTGAATTTTATTGAAGATGCATTCCTTTTACTGAGGTTTCCATGGTTATTGAGCTCCTGAAGATTTCATATTAGCCCAGGCAGCCACTCTTTCACTGTGAGTCTCTGAATTCAGGTCTTGCTTCTTCTTTTATTGTAGGAACTTAATCTGGAAAGCCCTCATCACCAAAATGGACTTTACTTCTTGATTTGTGTATTTTTTTTTTCTCTAAACTCAAATGTTTTTCATACGCTCACTTTTTGTAAGCATGTAATAGCACATGACATGATTGACCTTATCTGTCTTGGGGGTGAATGTTGTAAAAGGTCTAAGGGTTCAACACATCTACTTGTAGGTCACTTTTTCTAACTTTATGCCCCAAATGTCTGCAGTTTACAGTTCAGCATTTCCCCTTGTGACTGGATCACTGTAAAGTCTTTGGTTCCCCGTGAGAACAGGGTGTGAGCAACGAAGTTCCACTTCTGTGATATCCTGAGAAAACAGAATACACTTTCTCTTAATCTTTTAGCTGTATGCTTCCAGATGACATTGCCTCCTCTGGAAGCAGCAGTTTCTGGCTATCACAGGCCAGTTGGCTTGGCTTACATAAGGGATGTGTTCTTCCACAGCTAGGGACTAATGTCTGTGGGTATAAAAAGTCCTCAGAACATTTAAATGGTCCTTTCTCCTCAGCACCAAGTGCCTATGTTCTGAAATAAGGATGGTACACAGACAGTTTACGGAGCTTGGGGGATTCCCTTCGCAAAATTCTGCCATCACATCCAAAAGAGTTATCATTATTCCCTTTTGTCACTGGAACACTTCCTCTCACTAGGTATTGCTACATCATTTCTCACCAGAGAGAACATACCCTTGGGAAAGTCCTTACAAAAAGATTTATCTCTTAGTTTGGGTTGGGTTTTTTTAAACTCTGCAGTGTCTGCTACTGACTCCAGTGTTCATTTAGCTGTTCCAAAAAGTAAGTTCTGGTGGCAGATCCCCTACTCAAATTAATACACTGGTTATACTGGAGAGGTGGTACATTTTTGAGGAGGAAACCAGAGATATCACCAACAAGTGCATCTCATGTTGGACTGCTTTGCCACATCCCTTTGTGGTTTAAAAAATGGAAAAAGAAAGTTTCAGTCCTTTACATGAGAAAATCCAAATGACACAATTCAGCATGCCACTTTTCTTTATTTTCTTTATTTTTTTCTTTATTTTACTCAGTTCTACTCCATTGGAGCCACAAGAGTTTTGGGAGAACATCTTCCTGAAATCCCAGTGCACACTGCCAATAGGAAATAAGGAAAAAGGACGAACCTCTTTCTTCACATTGGTGTAGTAAAGCCAGTGCTTACATTCTTTCAGTAGTTTCTTTTACCTCTGTTTCCAGTGCATTTTTACAGATGCTTCCAGGATATGTACTCTGGTGGGACATCAAAAGAAACCTGTACTGGCTAAAGAGCAGCAGAGAAAACTCATGGCTATTTAATATAAATTGTAAAAATCTGCAATTAAGTAGCTATAAAAAGAGTAACTGGGTTTACTCTGTGTGTCCCTGCTTTCTGTGATAGATGTTCTTAGACTAAACTGTTGGGAGTTTTCCCCATTTGAGCCTTGGAGTGCTACTGCAATAAAAAGATGAATGAGAGCAGCACTGCATTGTGCCTCCAGATTAGACAAGCAATGAAAACTAACTGCATCCAAACAGCTAAATCTGGGGGTTATGCCAGGCTCTGTACATCAAATAATAGCTATCCTGAGCAAATACATGTCTTCTTTCCTGAACATCAGCAAACTGTGGCTCTGATAGAGCTCTTGCATCTTTGCCTCCCTC